>NC_084891.1:17022500-17622500 GCF_958979055.1 Alnus glutinosa | reverse complement strand
GATCCAAAAGTTATGTCAGATTTAATCACGATATGGTTTGAACAAATATATGTAGATGTTATAATATTTGTGTCTAATTGTTTTTTTTTACACTAAATTAAGGTTTATTGTTTGTTATTTATTTCAATTGGATGGCGACAGGCAACTACTTCTGGCACGCCCCCCACTCGAGCGGAGTTGTTCGTGAAGACGCACACTAGGAAGGACGACACTCACCTCAACGAACGTACACGGGTCTTATGTGTATGCTACTGATATATTTTACTAATATTTCTAAGTTATGCGTGTGATAAAGTATATATTGACTGCACGTATATTTTATGTTGACGACGCACAGGATAGGATGACACAGAATTTATCCAATGATCCTGCCGCTACTCAGAGCGTGTCAAAAGATACGGTGCGTTGGGTACCGAACAACACGTACGAATAGGCGTCGGGGAGGCTTAAGTACGCGGGGAGGGTTTGGCAGGTTGGCCAGAACGTTACTCCCGTACGTGGGACGTGTTTCTCATACCGGGCTCTCTCACAAGGGGGATCATCCTAGGGCACATCTCGGGACTAGTCCATACATGAGAGCAGGATGGCCACAATGGAGACATTGCTATAGGCTCAAACCCAAAGGAATGACGTCTTGCACATGCGACAACTCGTGGCCATGCTCACCTCCATGGGAGTATCACATGCGAATCTCGGTGCTCAGCAGTCTCGACCTGCAAACGGAGATAGTACGTCTTCTGTTAGTAGTGCATCTGCAGGTATGATTAATATTGTGTAAACTGCTTATTTTTAATCAATGTTATGGACTTGATATGCATATAATCAAAAAAATTAATTGTTTTCATTACTTGCAGGTAATGCGACAATGGTTGGTCCGTTGTCGCCTATTAGACGATAGCTGAGCCAACACTCTCCCATCGTGACACCATCGCCCGCTACCCCATCCCTTGCGCAGCAATCGCCCGTTGGAGAGCACACGCCTGGTATAGGAGCTCGTGATTCACAGGGATGATCGTAGGATTTGTAGATATTCTGTGTAATTTTGTTTTGTTAGTAACAAATAAGTTTATTAGTACATAATCTATTGTTGTGTTGGACTTATAATTATTGATTTGTGTAATTTGATTTTATGTTTATGTTAAATTTCAAATGTTGTCCTAATATTTTTGTGATATTTTTGCGTAAAATGGATTTTGTGATATTTTTGTGGATTTTTTTTTTTGCAAAAAAAAATTTACCGCGAGGCATATACCACGTGGCAAAATGCCACCAGCCGACAGTCGACCACGTGGAACATAATCCACGTGGCCAATGTGCCACATGTATTAAATACATGCTGCTGAAACGTCAGCCATGTGTGTATTACACGTGGCTAACGTGTCGCAGCGTGTTCCGTGTTACACGTGGCACATTGGCAACGTGTATTTCATGGACACGCGGCAAATTGTACATTTCGCAACAACCGAATCTACCACGCCGCGCACACGGGACCATTTACACGTGGCTAACAGTTTTCCACGTGTATGGGCCCTATACACGTGGCAAACTGCAACTTGTTTTGTAGTGATAAAATGTTAAATTACTTCTAACTATATATATAGTTGAAGATATAAGAGTAATTAATGGAAGCAATTTTCACAAACCCCATCATCCATCTCACTCAAACCCATGCATGCATGGCAACTCAAAGGGGAACTTTTTCGGTCTCTCTAATCAAGTTGTAGCTTAAGACCAGTACTAGATGCTAAACATTGGTCTCACTACAAAAAATTTGCTCATTAGCGGCCAGCAAATTTGGCCGCTAATAGTCCGACGCTAAAGACTATTAGCGGCCACCTTTTTTGACTCACTGCTAATAATTGTTTTATAGCGGCGAACTTCGTGGCCGCTAAAAATAATTTTATCCGCCGCAATTTTTGTGTTAACTGAGTCTAAAGTCGCTGCTAATACTAGACTATTAGCGGCGACACGTATGTGGCCGCTAATAGTTAAAATACTCTAGTATTATTAGCGGCCACACATATGTGGCCGCTAATACTATTAAAAAATGGAAAAAAATAAAAATAAAAAATTCAGATCCATCCATCCTCACTGCATTAATTAAATCTCTATATGCAACTAATACTATTAAAAAATAAAAAATGTAAATGTAAATATATATATATATATATATATATATATATATATATATATATATATATATATATATGTACAAAAAAAATGACTATTAGCGGAATGTTTTTCCCGCCGCAAAATAGCTAATAACCAAATTCATGGGTCGCCGCTATTGTTTGACCAATAGCAGCGACCCAATACGTCGCCACTAATGATGGGGCATTAGCTGCAACTTATTTGGTCGCCGCTAATAATGTTTTATTTTAAATATATATATATATATATATATATATATATAAAATACCAAAAAATTAATTTTCAATAATTCATTTATAATTAAGACTAATAACCTAGAAGTCAAGTAGGTTAAAAAATTGAAAATTGGTATAAAACTATCACTATATTGAGGATACCAAGCACATGCACTACAATTACAGAGGGCTTTAAATATATTTTGCCCAAAATTTCTCCTGTTTATCTCCTTAGAATTAATAATATGATTAGAACCAGTAAAAGGCTAACCAATAGAGGCATCATTCATATTCATATTCATCATAGATAGTTGATTTTCTCAACCAAATCTAAGGTAATGCTACCATTTTGATTTTCATTGATCATGTAAGCAGAACATACATACCATAAACTATTTGCAATAATATTTACTTTATCAGCAAAGGAAAATAGTAATCCAATGACAGAAGTAAAACTCTTTAAATGTTTAGACCTTTCTTTGTGCCGTTGTAAGCTCCACTTGAAGATTTTCTAATGCATGTGCTCTTCTATCATCAGCTTCTCTTGTAGAAAACCATCCTGCTAGATAGTTGCATTATTGTCGTACCTACAAGAAGCAATATAGTAATAGCTTTAAGTTTATCATCTTGCAAAGACGAATCTCATGGCTGCAAAGAAAAAGCTTAACTACCCACTTGCGCCTGCACATGATCATGCACATTCAGTCACATAATGTAAAAGCTTTATGTATATGATTTTACAAATAGAAATTCCATGTGCTTATGTTAAAGTTAAAATGTTAATGCAAGCTTAGAATAAAACTCAAGATTGTCAAACTGACTTTATAATTTACTCTGCAGTCAACTTGTGGTTCAAGTTCAAATAGTTCACAATTAATTGAGGCATTCATAAAAGAAACAAATATGTGAACTCAGCGAGCAGTAATGGGTTAGAAGAAATAAATTTGATGAGAGGTGGCTTGATGTGCTTTAGATGTCAACAGATGAGTTCAACGATGCTGTCTTTGCCATTGCATTAGTGGTTAATAAAATATACCGTAAAACAATACATGAACAAAAGCCTAAGGGACAAAACACCACAACAAAAACATTTGAAGCATTGTTGGATAATCGAACAATATATAATAGCAAGATACCTGCATCTCAAGCTTAAGTGATGTTATCTTTTCTACTAACTGTGAAGACTTCCAATAGTATTTCATGGCAGGATCCAAATCATCACAGCTAAGCGAGAGATGAAAGCGTAATCCCCCAATCCGTAACCACGCACAACCAAGAACATAGTCGAAGTCTAAGCAAAAGAAAAAAAAAATGCATAATTATGACAACATACAAAATTGAAAAGGAAATGAAATTTATTTCGCTAGACCCCGAATGGAATAGAGACCATTGGTAGGAACCAAAATAGATACTATTAATATTAATAGCCCTTTATTTTTTTAAAAAAAAAATCAGATACTAATATATAATCATGTATTTCTAAACACAAAATTACTGGCAGACAATAATTTGGATTAACTCCTATAGTTTGTAAGCAGAAAATGATCAATAGATATATAACCACCGGTAGAAGTGTGATGAAGATAGAGGTCTCTAAGCAGCGGCTCAATGAACTTGTGCACCAACTCTTTCAATCTGCAATGGCTTGATGAGAGAAGAAGGGAGCTCATTTGCTGGATGTTTTCTTGCTGTCACTAAAGAGAGAAAAATAAATAAAATGATGAACTATGATATTGGACAACAGGATGCCTCAATGTTGTTAAGGTGTTCCAAAACTAAGCACGATGAACTAATCTTTTAAAAAGGCTACATTATTAGTATATTTTTCTAGAAAAGCATTCTATCAATTAAAAAAGATAGATCGGCCATTTTCGGAAGTTGATATTAAAATAATTTCATTATTTTTCAAAATTTAGTTTTAAAACTTGGACTTCATTAAAGATCAATATTCACTAATAGTAAAAAGGAAATACGTGTACTTTCAATTGTTTCCACAGCACTAATAGGTTGATTATGCTAATTGGAGAGGTGGCTGTCATACTAAATTTCTCCTAATCCTCACTTAACTATCAGAAAATACAACATAATTAATTAGAAAAAGTATATCGAATAGAACAAAATTCCGCCATAGTGAGAAGGATTGCAAGTATAGGATAAACAATTACATGTGAATAGCAAATCCATGCCGTAGGAATGAGCTGCCAGACCCACATACGATGTATAACCCATCAATAAAATCTGTTGGTGAATGCGGAAAATCTGCAGGCTTCCATCGAAGTTGAGTTGGCGTGGTAGAACTGTTGGACTGGGTTAAATTCGCTCACGAGCTTCCCATGACCTAGGACACGAGGTTTAAATGGTTCATGTGTAACTGAGGGTTTGATCCGATATAGCCAACTATCAAAAGGGAAAAAGAATAAGTTTCGGAAATCTTTCAATCAGAAAAAGGAAAAATTGCTCTCTCAAAATGAAGTTCAATTGAACTTATAGACCATTCACTTAAGAAAAAGTCAATTCGGCGCAGAGGAAAGGGCTAGATTCCGGACCTGCGAAGGCTGAGATTGCGAGGGGAGGTGAAGGAGGTGCCAGAGATCTGCTCGGCGTAGAGGCCGTAGAGACAGACGAGCGGGCTGTTCTGGCCCTGCGGCAGAGCTCCCGGGATCGCCTCCGACTCCATGTAGTTCCCAAACCCCGATTTGTACTCTAGCTCCGCAAGGAAATTGGGGCTATCGCCGACCGCTTTGCTCTCCGTCACCATCTCGTGGATCCGAATGAGTGAGAGGGAGAGATTGGTGTTTCAGTGTGTTGCAGACAAGAAAAATGGTTTTGAGGAAAGTAAAGGAAGAGGGGCGGGAGAAGTTAAAAAAAAAAAAAATAGGCGAAAATTTGAGATCGCGCCAATATTACTTATGTGCGCCAGCTGTTTTAGTTTCAGCGGCGACACTAGTAGCTGCTAATAACACATTATCAGCGGCGACATTTCACTGTCGCCGCTGATAACTAGTCAATAGCGGTGATAATTTAGGTCGCCGCAATTAACCCTAAATAAAATTAAAAAATAAAAAACAGCTCAAAACAAATAAACAAAAAAAAAAAAAAAAAAGGAAAGAAAAAAAGGAAAAAATACACATAACTCCATCAAACTACCAACTCATTGTCAATATACCCCTAAACTAACAATTGTGTCAATGTACCCCTAATGACAAAAATACTCTTCATAAAATTATTAAAATAAAATAAAAACTAAAAAAATTATTGAAAAAATATAAAATAACAAAAATTTACTCCAAAAAAATAAAAACTTTTTTTTTCGTTTGTTTATTTTTTTTAAAAAAAAATATATAAATTTCAGTTATTCTTTTCATTTGTTTTTTTTAAAAAAAAATATATATATCACTTTATAAATTTAATAAAACACTGGTTTTTATTTTTTCTTTTTCATTTTTTTTTTTAAAATGTTCTTATAATTTTTCAGTTTTTTTTTTTCGTTTGCTTTTTTTAAAAAAAAAATCATTCTTTTTTTAAAAAAAAAAATAATTTTAAATTTTTTAATTTTTTAGTTTTTTAGTTTTTGTTTTTGTTTTTTTGAATTTATAAGGACATTTTTGTCTTATTTAACAAAATTTAGGGGAAATCGGACTAGTACTTAGGATCAATCACATGTTAGACCGAATATTAACTGTGTCAAGTTTGATTGATCGAACTCTATCATTCGATCGATCATGATAGATCAATAGGATCGATAGATCATCCGATCAATCATGGTAGATCATCCGATCGATCATGATAGATCAATAGGATCAATAGATCATCCGATCAATCATGGTAGATCATCCGATCGACACGATAGATCATCCGATCGATCATGATATATCAATAGGATCGATAGATCATCCGATCGATCATGAAAGATCAATAGGATCGATAGATCATCCGATCAATCATGATAGATCAATAGGATCGATAGATCATCCGATCAATCATGGTAGATCATCCGATCGATCATGATATATCAATAGGATCTATCGATCATATAGATCGATCGGATGATTTATCGATCCTATTGGCCAATCAAGATCGATCGAATGATCTATCCATCCTATTGATCGATCACGATCGATCGGATGATCTATCGATCCTATTGATCTATCACGATCAATCGGATGATCTATCAATTCTATGGATCGATCGCGATCGATCGGATGATCTATCGATCCTATTGATCAATTACAATCGATCAGATGATCTATTGATCCATCACGATCGATCGGATGATCTATGGATCCTATTGGTCTATCAAGATCGATCAATAGGAACGATAGATCATCCGATCGATCATGATCGATCAATAGGACCGATAGATCATCAAATCGATTGTGATCGATTCATAGGATCGATAGATCCACTGATCGATCAATAGGATGGATAGATCATCCGATCAATCTTGATAGACCAATAGGATCGATAGATCATCTGATCGATCTTGAGAGACCTATAGGATCGATAGATCATCCAGGATTGATCGATCCTATAGGTCTATCAAGATCGATCAGATGATCTATCGATCCTATGGATCGATCACGATCGATCAATATGATTGATAGATAATTAGATCGATCAATAGGATTGATAGATCATTCGATCGATCTTGATAGACCAATTCGATCTTGATAGACCTATAGGATCGATAGATCATCCGATTGATCTTGATAGACCTATAGGATTGATAGATTATCCAATCAATCGTGATAGATCATCCAATCGATCCTGATCAATCAATAGGACCAATAGATCATCTGATCGATAGATCATTCGATCGATCTTGATAGACCAACAGGATCGATAGATCATTTGATCGATCATAATAGAGTTCGACTGATCAGACTTCACACAATGAAGGTTTGATCGATTAATATGATTGATAAACCATCTGATCGACCATAGTGCATTAATTATGAAAACAATTTTTTTAAAAAAAAAAAAAAAACGAAAAATAAAAAAGAAAAATTAGTTTTCTATTAAATTTTTTTTTTTAAAAAAAAAAAGAAAAAAGAACGATTTTTTTTTTTTTTTGTTGAAAGAAAAACCAAAAATTAACTTATTTTTTTATTTTTTCAAAAAAACCAATTTTTCGAAAAAAATAATTATTTTTGTTAGGGATAAAATCAACCCTAGAGACACGTGGATTCAAAGACATCTCAGAGTTATGTCTCGGACATTTGTTCCGCCCAGCAAAGAAAGATCGTCTAGGTATAAAGACGTCTCGGACATATAAAGACATCTCGGACATATAAAGATGTCTCGGACATATAAAGACATCTTGGAGGTATAACGACGTCTCGGTCTTCACATTCCAGGCAACGGTATATACCGAGATCTCCTAGTCTAGATGGAGCAAACATATCTCGGGTATTTGTGTCTCGGAGTAATAACACTTCGGGGTAATATCGCCTCGGGGTAATAACGCCTCGGTGTAATATCGATTTAGCGCGACAACATCTCGGCCTTACACAAACTTGTTATGGTGCGGCGATACCCCGAGATCTCCAAGTCGGAGCGAACATATCTCAGGTATCATCACCTCGGAGGTTGGTTGCAGTGTGCCGCAGTTGTCTTAGAATGCGATGAGGATAGAATCCCAGAAGATCAGGGATAAACCACAATTCCATAATTAATGGGATAAGATAGTTATTGATACGGGATAAGATAGTTATTGATACGGAATCAAGTTTAAAGAGGTACAAACGCAATCAACTTCGGACTCTACAATCCCATTCGAATTCCCTGAAGATATGGTTAAAGTTCAACTAAGCTAGGACTCCAACTCCTAATCCAACTAGGTGTCAAGAATTCTAGTAAGATTGCAAATCTGATAAGACTGCAAGTCCAGCCTATAAATACGATAGCCGCACGAGGTATGGGATCACGAATTCTCTAAGCTCTTGAGATTAAGATTAAGAATACTCTACAGAAAATTGATTTAAACTGACTTAGGCATCGGAGTGGGCGTAGTCGGCACCCCCGACGAGTTGTTTGTTCTTTTTGCAGGATTGAGGTAGTAGATCAGAATCCAGCAGTGAATCACCAGGCAACACGTACCAACATTTTGGCGCCGTCTGTGGGAACGATAAGTTGTTCTTACGAAAAACAAATCCGCAATGGTGACTACAAGACGTTCCAAGTTAATCCAAAACGATGCACCACCGACCAGCCGAGACGATGCTCGTGGAGAAGCAGAATCTGCTGGACCAGAGGCCAGAATAAACCAACTGAGTCAACAGTTGGCCCAGGCGCAGAAGAATATGGAGGATTTGCTGGCTCAAAATGCTCTGCTCCAAGCTGCTCAGACGCCGCCGCCATTCAATCATGATGCAGTAGAAGGGACAAACCTTGGTGGCAACCCAGAAGGGTCAGGAGAGAAAGCAGGGCCGCGGAACAAAGATCATGGAGAGCCCATCAACCCGGTTCCACCGACGGAAGCAGAAAGGAGGTTGCAGAAGATGGTCCAGGACCTGGGCGCCAAATATGACGTGCTGTCAAAGACGATTGATTAGAAGTGTGGTGGGAAGGAGTCTCTCGTAGACAACCTCTTTCATCACAAGGAGTCGATATTCACTGAAGAAGTATCCAACTTCGATCTACCTGTAAGATTCAAGGTACCTGATATCCTTGTTTTTTCAGGCAGTGAAGATCCGGTGGAGCACTTGGACAATTTCCGATCCCATGTCTCCTCGCACAAGACACCAGATGCTGTGGCATGCCGAGCGTTTCCTCTCACCTTGTCAGGAAAGGCCCGAGACTGGCTCAGGAATCTCACACCAAGGTCGATTGATTGTTTCGACACCCTTGGAAGGAAATTCCTGGCCCAGTTCGTATCCGGGAGAGCTAGAAGAAAACCCCGAGGATACCTACTCTCTGTACAGCAGGGGTCAAACGAGTCTCTAAAAGACTACCTATGGAGATTCAACCAGGAGAAGCTGGACACAGAGAGTGCGCCAGATGATTTCATCTATGGAGCAATCTTCCAAGGCTTGAAGAAGCATGGGCCTCTGATGGCAGAACTAGCGTTGAAACCACCGAAAGATCTTCATACCTTTATGGTAAAGATGGACAGGTACATCAATCAAGAAGAAACGCTCCGAGCCCTTCTCGATAACTCCCAGCAACAACAACAGCCATCCACCGAGAAGCCTAAGAAGAAGAAGAATCCTGAGCCTGTACAGGACACCGGTCCCGGAGAATACAAGAAGGTGAAAAAGAATTTTGGAGATTACAAGTGGACACCATTGAACGCCTCCCTCACCGAGGTGCTCATGGAACTCAAAAAAGATCCAAATTACCAAAGACCGAGACCCATTCCAGGAGATCCGCCCACGCGTTTGGCTCACAAATACTGTGCCTTTCATGATTCATTCGGTCATCTGACCGAGCAGTGTGTATCATTGAGGCAGTTGATCGAGAAGTTCATCGAGAATGGGAAACTAGTCCGATTTCTTGCCAATGAGAGGAATCATCAGGAGCGAGACCATTATCCGCGGCCTCGGAGGGAAGAGGATCGGAATGAAAGGAGGAATTATCAACCGAGACAAGAAGACAGAAGAGGAAGAAGCCGAGAGCCAGTACCTCGACCTCGGAGGGATGAAGGAAGGGAGAGAAGTAGGAGCAGATCTCGGGTGGCGCAGCAAGGTAATCTCCCAATCATCCACACTATCTCGGGTGGATTTGGAGGAGGAGTCGAGTCCAACTCGGCTTGAAAGGCGTATGCTAGGCAGCTAGACGATTTTGAAGTATACTCGGTCCAGAAACCCCCAAAGTCTCAGAAATATAACCCTCTGGTTATAGGGTTTTCTGATGATGATTATGCTGGGGTCTCGCTTCCGCACACAGGCGCCCTTGTGGTCACCTTGACCATAGTAAATTATCAGACTCGGTGGATCCTCGTTGACACAAGGAGCTCGACTAATATTCTGTTTAAATCAGCTTTCGATTACATGGGCGTCCCACGAGAAAAGCTGGTCCCGGTCTCATGCCAGTTACAGGGTTTTGCTGGAGAAAAGGTGTTGCCTCTCGGTTCTATTGATCTTCCTGTGACGGCAGGGACCTATCCGAGGCAGAAAGTCATAATGGTAAAGTTCCTGATAGTTGACAATGTCTCGGCCTACAATGCTATTATCGGACGGACAGCTCTCAACGACTTCAAAGCTGTGACTTCAACACCGCATCTCAGCATGAAGTTCCCGACCGAAGGAGTTGGAGAGGTGAAGGGAGACCAAAGGGAAGCCAGGCGATGCTACAATCTGTCCTTAAAAGACACCCCGAGGCAGCACAGTCGGGGGGAGAAAACCAAGGAAGATGGAAAATAGCAATCACCGTTGGGGGAGCCTGTGGAAGCCTTGGAGGAGTTCGAGATAGGTGACTCAGGAAAGAAAGTTCGTATAGGTTCACAACTCCCTCAACCTATGAAGGAAGATCTGGTGGCATTCTTGAAGCGCAACAAAGATGTATTTGCTTGGAGCCATGAAGATATGCCGGGGATTGATCTCTCGGTTATTGTCCATAAGTTAAATGTGGACCCAAATTATCGCCCTGTGAAGCAGAGAAGGAGAGCTTTTGCTGCCGAACGAAACGCGACTATAGCAGAGGAAGTACAGAAGTTGCTAAAAGTTGGATTCATCCGAGAGGTGGATTATCCCGAGTGGCTGGCCAATGTGGTGCTGGTGAAGAAGTCTAACGGCAAGTGGAGGATGTGCGTAGATTTCACCGACCTGAATAAAGCATGTCCGAAGGATAGCTTTCCTCTGCCTCGAATAGATTTATTGGTTGATTCAACGGCCGGACACGAGCTCTTAAGCTTCATGGATGCCTTCTCGGGATACAATCAGATCTACATGGAAGAAGCAGACCAAGAAAAAATTGCTTTCATCACAGACCGAGGACTTTATTGCTATAAGATGATGCCCTTCGGACTGAAGAATGCGGGAGCCACGTATCAGCGACTTGTGAACCGGATGTTTCAAAGTCAAATTGACCGAAACATTGAAGTATATGTAGATGACCTGCTGGTTAAAAGTGTTCGGGCAAACAAACACATAGAAGACCTCCGAGAAACTTTTCGGACTCTAAGAAAATACAACATGAAGCTCAACCCCGCGAAGTGTGCCTTCGGAGTTTCTTCAGGCAAGTTTCTTGGGTTTATGGTGTCGCAGAGGGGCATTGAAGCTAATCCAGAGAAGGTCAGAGCTGTCCTCGAGATAGAGGCCCCGAGAACAACGAAACAACTCCAACGACTGACAGGAAGGATTGCGGCCCTGAACCATTTCATATCACGGTCGACAGATAAGTGCCTTCCCTTCTTTAAAATTCTACGAAAAGCATTTATGTGGAGTGAGGAGTGTGAGGAGGCTTTCAGGAAGTTGAAGGAATATCTAGCGAACCCACCACTGTTGAGCCGCCCAACCGAAGGGGAGATCCTTTATCTCTATCTGGCAGTCTCTCCCTCAGCAGTAAGCTCGGTGCTAGTCCGAGAAGATTCAGGGGTTCAGAAACCGATTTACTTTACAAGTAAAGCACTGCATGGCGCGGAAGGGAGGTATCCTCGGATCGAGAAGTTTGCGTTCGCTTTGATTATTTCAGCCAGAAGATTGAGGCCATACTTTCAAGCTCACGCTATCAAAGTTCTAACCGAGTATCCGATGAAGAAGGTGTTGCAAAAACCTAACCTCTCAGGAAGATTAGTCAACTGGGTGGTGGAACTCGGACAATTTGATATCGAGTTTCATCCTCGGACGGCTATCAAAGGATAGGTTCTAGCAGATTTCCTGGTAGAATTCTGCAACATTCCTGAAGTAGAAGAACTTCCCAAGGAGTCAACCTGGGTTGTGTTTGTAGATGGCTCTTCCACACAGGGCAGAAGCGGAGTAGGAGTCCTCCTCAGGAATCCCGAAGGACAAGAGTTCGGTTTTGCTGTAAAACTGGACTTCGTTACGACGAACAATGAAGCTGAGTACGGGGCGGTGATAGCGGGTTTGGCATTATCCCGAGAAATGGGGGCAACTAATGTCGAAACCCGGAGTGACTCTCAGGTGGTCGTAGGCCAAGTCCAAGGGCAATTCGAAGCACAAGAAGATAGAATGGCCAGGTATTTGGAAGAGGTACAGCGATTCCAATCCTATTTCGAAAGGTTCGTCATCACAAAGATACCTCGGGAGGAAAACATCCGAGCCGATGGGTTCTTAAAGATTGCATCAGGAACAGAAGAAGAGATTGAAGCATCATGAAGGCAAATTATTGTTCTGACCGAGCCTTCGATAGCCCCGAGGACCAAGGTTATGGAAGTAGATTCAGCACCAGATGAGCCAGAATGGGCAAGGGACATCATCCAGTTCCTCAGAAATGGGATGCTGCCCGAAGATAAGGTCGCGGCTCGGAGGGCAAAGATACAAGCAGCACAGTTCTGCCTTCTCGGGGAGACACTGTACAAAAGAGGATATTCTGAATCCCTGCTCAAATGCCTCTCCAAGGCCGAATCGAATTATGTTCTCAGGGAAATTCATGAAGGTGTGTGCGGAGACCACTCAGGAGGAAGGATGCTGGCACAAAAAACCATCCGGGCAGGCTACTATTGGCCTACAATCAAGAAAGATTCAGCTCTTCTCGTCAAAACCTGTGACAAGTGCCAGAGATTCGCAAGAATCATGAAAGCAAGTCCCGAGAAGCTCACCCCCCTCACTTCTCCGTGGCCATTTGCGAAATGGGGGGTGGATATAGTTGGCCCAATGTCGGTAGGAAAAGGTGGACAGAAGTTCTTCATTGTAGCTGTAGACTACTTTACTAAATGGGCGGAAGCAGAAGCATTATCAGCTATAACTACAGCGAATGTTATAACTTTCCTCTGGAAGTCGGTGGTGTGCCAGTTTGGGATTCCTCATGCTTTCGTCGCAGATAATGGGAAGCAGTTTGACTGTGAACCATTTTGGAAGTGGTGTTCAGAGCTCCGTATCCGAAACCATTACGCTTCGGTACTATACCCAAAGGCGAACGGTCAGGTAGAGGCGACGAACAAGACCCTGGTAAAGATTCTGAAGAAAAAGCTTGATAAGAAGAAAGGAGCATGGGTTGAATATGTTCCAGAGGTGCTGTGGTCGTACCGAACCACCAGAAGAACTCCAACGGGCGAGACACCATTCTCATTTACGTATGGAACCGAGGCGGTGATACCTGTGGAAGTAGGATCTCCAAGCTTCCGTGTGGCTCACTACAATCCAGGACTTAACGACGAAAATGCTAAGGTACACCTGGATCTTTTGCAGGAGAAAAGAGACGACGCTCATGTCACATGGGCGGCATATTAGAATCTAACGGCTCGGTATTTTAACAAACAGGTGGTGCCCAGAAAGTTCCAGCTCGGAGATTGGGTACTCAGGAAGGTGAGCTTAATGACGAAAGATCCAGCGGAAGGCAAAATGGGACCCGGATGGGAAGGTCCCTACAAGGTAATAGGATGCCATCAGAAGGGAGCTTATCGCTTGATGACCGAGACAGGGAAGACACTTCCGAGATCATGGAATGCCGAGCACCTGAAGAAATATTTTATGTAATTTATTGCCTTTTCCAGTTTTCTTTTCAAACAATTTCATATCCAATAAAGAATTTCTACTTCCAGTATATATTAAGAATTGCAGAAATCCGAGAATCAATCTGAATTATACTTTACTGAGGAAAGAACTCACTTGCATCTTTTTCTCGAACAACCCGAGAGGGTCATGGAAAGGTGGCAATAGAAAGAAGTCCCTCCATTAGGGGTTAAAGGAAAAGCCTCTCGGTTAGTCCAACACCGAGAGCAGGAAAAGAAAAGTCTCTCGGTCTATCCAACACCGAGAGTAGGAAAAGCCTCTCGGTTAGTCCAACACCGAGAGCAGGAAAAGCCTCTCTGTTAGTCCAACACCGAGAGCAGGAAAAGCCTCTCGGTTAGTCCAACACCGAGAGCAGGAAAAGCCTCTCGGTTAGTCCAACACCGAGAGCAGGAAAAGAAAAGTCTCTCGGTCTATCCAACACCGAGAGCAGGAAAAACCTCTCGATTAGTCCAAACACCGAGAGCAGGAAAAGCCTCTCGGTTAGTCCAACAACGAGAGCAGGAAAGGAAAAGCCTCTCGGTTAGTCCAACACCGAGAGCAGGAAAAGAAAAGTCTCTCGGTCTATCCAACACCGAGAGCAGGAAAAGCCTCTCGGTTAGTCCAACATCGAGAGCAGGAAAAGCCTCTCGGTTAGTCCAACACCGAGAGCAGGAAAAGAAAAGTCTCTCGGTCTATCCAACACCGAGAGCAGGAAAAGCCTCTCGGTTAGACCAACACCGAGAGAAGAAGAAGAAAAGTCTCTCGGTCTATCCAACACCGAGAGCAGAAAAGGAAAAGAGCATTCAAGATAGTCTATTCCTCAGATGACTTGAAAAGAATATCAAAGTAAAAGGCTCCTCCAAATGCTATGATCAGAAAAGAGAGATTTAAAAGGTAAAAGTTTCTTTCAAAAGATTTCATTTCATATTTGAGGTTCATTACAGGTTGATAAAAAAGGAAGAAAAAGAAAAATTCAGGCATTAGCCCGAGAAGCCTTTAGCTTGCGGCACCATCAAGGGGATCTTCTCGAGGATCTGGCACGTCATCACCCCAACTCGGAACATCAGACATGAAGTCATTACCGAACTCTTCCATCTCTAAGATGGCTTCTTCAGGAAAACCCACAAGCATCGGCCCAACCGTCTCGGGGTCGAATTTATATTGGGGATTCGTTACCAAGGTTCGAAAATTTTCGAAACCCCAATGGCAACCCCGAGCCTAACTCTGATCCCGAAGGTATGGTGTATAGCTCAATTGCTTCAGATAACGCTTGAGCTTTGCCCGATCTGTGTCATATCTAGTCCTGAGCCTGATTAAGAGACTCTCCGAGTGATCATGCGCCTTAACAGCTTTATTTCTCTTGACCTCAAGTCTTTCAACCTCATCTTTCAGTTTGTCCTTTTCAGCTTCGGCATTCATAGCATTTTTGCACGCTTCGGAGCATTCGTTTTGCACGGCTGACAAGCGAAGGGACAACTGATCTGCACGATCCAGCTCGGTAGAAAGACTTGCAACAGAACGTGTGTACCGTTCATTGGCCTCCAGAATTTCTTTCTTCAAACGAGCATTGGCAGAACGCATCTCAGATATAGTCGAGTCCCGAGACGCGAGTTCTTCGTCCTTAGATTGAAGAAGGGCCTTCAGTGCCGCAACTTCATTCTCCAAGCCCGAGATACGAGCTTGCACTTTGGGAGCAGGAGCAGGTGGGGGCGCCAGACGATTTTTCGTACTTCTGCCAAAGGGTGGTCATCTTCACAAGAAGCTAAAGAGAAAAGTAAGCAAAGTCAGAATCAAGATACGAATAGAATGAAAAAGCCTGGTTTCAGAAACTTACCTGATAATGAGAAATAAGAATGCCTTGAGCAATCTTCTCGGGAGAAGACACCCCTGCATTTCCCAGATACCCCTCGGGAATCAGGTTCTTTATAGCTTCCATTGGATGACCCAGAAGGCCTCTGCCCAAAACCTCAAAACCAGCTGAGACCCTAGAAGATGAGCTAGGACCCACAAGAGGTACATCCCCTGCACTCGGAGCCGCTTAGGACCCATCAGATCTTAATCTAGAAGGGCTGGCCTCAACACGAGACCCACTCCTAGTGGAAGACTTGGGAAGCACACTTGCTTCAAGAATGACGTTCTCGGAGTCAATCTGAGACTCCTCAGGCACTCCGAGATTAGGAGCCACTTCGGGTTGACTTACACCCTGAACTTCAGAAGCAGAGCCCGGCATCTCCTAATCAACCACTTCCCGAGAAGTTCTAGGTTCTTCAAAATTTTCAACCCCAGGTACTCCGCAGCGAGTTTCAAGTTGTACGGCTGCAGAACATGGAGCTTGGGGGGTGCTATGCCCCAGCTCACGATTTTCCTCGGGAGGTGGGGGAGTCTCTGGACCTTCCGAGGAAGGAGTTCGGGGAGTAGCCTCGACTTCAAACTCCTCAACAAGAGGCTCAGCTCGGGGGGTGCTAGCTTCCTCATCCCTCTCTTCAAGAGATTCATCACACGAAGCAACAAGCTCCTGACGCACTTCCTCGGCATCAGAAGGTCTTATAAACGCCTTGCCCCACATCCGCTCGGCCTCCAAGAGCTTCTCAGTAATTCGGTCCTGGGCTGTGAACTTCCGCTTTCGGGCCGGATGTTTCACTCTGCGCGTGACTTGTATGTCTCGAGCCTCAGGAACAGTCTCATCTCCTTCTCCAAATCTCTCGGGTTCTGAGGCATCCGCTGTCGAAGTTCCGAGAGGAGGTTCCGCAAAAGAATTTTTTGCACCCTGCTCACCCTGATACGAGGCCTCGGAGCCAGACTCATCCCTTAAAACAAAGGAAGGAGCAGTGCTAGCTTCTGGCGAAGGAGAAACTTCTGGAATGAAACCCCGAAAACTTGCAGATCCCTCTTCAACGTTCATTCCAGATGACGGAACCGAGGGGGGAGTTCTCCTTGCACCCAAGGCAGCCAGAGGGATGTTCTGTTTCTTCCGCAAAGGGACATCCTTGGGAACTTCTTCGGAACCTTTGAATGGCCTCTTCTTAGTAACAGGCCTCGGAGAGGGAGGGGCGTCATTCCTCTTCTTAATAGCCCCTCTCTTGGTAATTAGCTGTTTGTCTCTCGGGATGTTATATCCGAGAAACTGCCTTAAATTCTCCTCGGTGATAAGGTTATCAAAATCAACTTCTTCAAACTTGTCAGCCTTGACCCTAGCAGCAGACCACCCATTTATTTCCTTGACATCCGCCAGGTCGGATACACTGAGTGAAGGGGGGTCGCTTCGGTCAGGTCGCAGCAATTGCCAGGTCCGAGGCATCCTATGGTCTTCAGGCAGAAGAGTGCCTTCAGGGCATTCCCACTCCCCAGAAACTCCAAAAAATTGTATTTCCCAGAATTTGTTGTTCGTTAGCCCACTCTTGAGCTTGATGAAGACAGGCGGGTGACGAACACAGAGTTCAATCATCCCCTCTGAAGTTTACCTCGGTCTGTAGATGTTGAAGAATTGCAAGATATCCATCTCCTTCTTCAACACGAGCCTCCAAAGGATGTAAGAAGCGAACAAATACCTCCAGGCATTGGGCATAATCTGACTGGGTGCAACCATCAGGAAAAGGACAAAATCCCGAGCAATCTCCGGAAACGGTAACCGTAGCCCAGCGAGATACATCCTCTCATACAAGGTAACGTCGCCACCGTTGATAATCCGAGCTCCATGCGCTTGATAGAACATCCTCACTGTTGGAGGAATCTCGTAGTTCAGACGAAGGACACCCTCATGCTTCGCAAAAAGGGCAGTTTCCACCCTACTCTCCAGGGGAGAGAGATCCACGAAGCCGTCGGACCTTTTCTTCCGAGCCCGAGAGGTAGCAGGAACAGCCGAAGCAGCTTTTTTAGGAGCCATGGAAGGAAGAAGAAAAGAAGAAGTAGAGGATATAGAGAAAGAAAAGAGTTTAGGAAAAAGGCGACAATGGAGGATCAAGAGAGAGAATAGGTGAATGTCAAAGAATGAACAATGAAAGTGTTCAAAACCTTAAATACCCCCTCCCCTACGTGTCTAAAATATCAAAAGGAGCCATCATTTCAAAATTCCCGAAGTTGAAAAGGCGGGCCTTCCGTATTCCAGAATTAAATGTGCTACCTCGACAGTACCGTTTCATGATGACAAAGAGCGGCGGTACAGAGCTGACGTTGTTATTGGAAAAAGAAGCGGTAAGATTTAAATGTTTGAACTGTTGAAAAGACGCGCCCTTCACTGTAGCAGGTACAGGTTGGCAGACGGAAAGTAATTCTCTTATTTCCATTTATTTATGAAATCAGAGAGTTAGGGGGGTAACTGTTAGGGATAAAATCAACCCTAGAGACACGTGGATTCAAAGACATCTCAGAGTTATGTCTCGGACATTTGTTCCGCCAAGCAAAGAAAGATCTTCTAGGTATAAAGACGTCTCGGATATATAAAGACGTCTCGGACATATAAAGACATCTCGGAGGTATAACGACGTCTCGGTCTTCACATTCCAGGCAATGGTATATCCCGAGATCTCCTAGTCTAGATGGAACAAACATATCTCGGGTATTTATTTCCCTGAGAACATAATTCAATTCGGCCTTGGAGAGGCATTTGAGCAGGGGTTCGGAATATCCTCTTTTGTACAATGTCTCCCCGAGAAGGCAGAACTGTGCTGCTTGTATCTTCGCCCTCCGAGCTGCGACCTTATCTTCGGGCAGCATCCCATTTCTGAGGAACTGGATGATGTCCCTTGCCCATTCTGGCTCATCTGGTGCTGAATCTACTTCCATAACCTTGGTCCTCGGGGCTATCGAAGGCTCGGTCAGAACAATAATTTGCGTTCTTGATGCTTCAATCTCTTCTTCTGTTCCTGATGCAATCTTTAAGAACCCATCGGCTTGGATGTTTTCCTCCCGAGGTATCTTTGTGATGACGAACCTTTCGAAATAGGATTGGAATCGATGTACCTCTTCCAAATACCTAGCCATTCTATCTTCTTGTGCTTCGAATTGCCCTTGGACTTGGCCTATGACCACCTGAGAGTCACTTCGGATTTCGACATTAGTTGCCCCCATTTCTCGGGATAATGCCAAACCCGCTATCACCGCTTCGTACTCAGCTTCGTTGTTCGTCATAACGAAGTCCAGTTTTACAGCAAAACCGAACTCTTGTCCTTCGGGATTCTGAGGAGGACTCCTACTCCGCTTCTGCCCTGTGTGGAAGAGCCATCTACAAACACAACCCAGGTTGACTCCTTGGGAAGTTCTTCTACTTCAGGAAGTTGAAGGAATATCTAACCAACCCACCACTATTGAGCCGCCCAACCGAAGGGGAGATCCTTTGTCTCTATCTGGCAGTCTCTCCCTCAGCAGTAAGCTCGGTGCTAGTCCGAGAAGATTCAGGGGTTCAGAAACCGGTTTACTTTACAAGTAAAGCACTGCATGGCGCGGAAGGGAGGTATCCTCGGATCGAAAAGTTGGCGTTCGCTTTGATTATTTCAGCCAGAAGATTGAGGCCATACTTTCAAGCTCACGCTATCAGAGTTCTAACCGAGTATCCGATGAAGAAGGTGTTGCAAAAACCTGACCTCTCAGGAAGATTAGTCAACTGGGCGGTGGAACTCGGACAATTTGATATCGAGTTTCATCCTCGGACGGCTATCAAAGGACAGGTTCAATTGTTAGGGATAAAATCAACCCTAGAGACACGTGGATTCAAAGACATCTCAGAGTTATGTCTCGGACATTTGTTCCGCCCAGCAAAGAAAGATCGTCTAGGTATAAAGACGTCTCAGACATATAAAGACGTCTCGGACATATAAAGACGTCTCGGACATATAAAGACATCTCGGAGGTATAACGACGTCTCGGTCTTCACATTCCAGGCAACGGTATATCCCGAGATCTCCTAGTCTAGATGGAGCAAACATATCTCGGGTATTTGTGTCTCGGAGTAATAACGCTTCGGGGTAATATCACCTCGGGGTAATAACGCCTCGGTGTAATATTGATTTAGTGCGACAACATCTCGGCCTTACACAAACCTGTTATGGTGCGGCGATACCCCGAGATCTCCAAGTCGGAGCGAACATATCTCGGGTATCATCACCTCGGAGGTTGGTTGCAGTGTGCCGCAGTTGTCTTAGAATGCGATGAGGATAGAATCCTAGAAGATCAGGGATAAACCACAATTCCATAATTAATGGGATAAGATAGTTATTGATACGGGATAAGATAGTTATTGATACGGAATCAAGTTTAAAGAGGTACAAACGCAATCAACTTCGGACTCTACAATCCCATTCGAATTCCCTGAAGATATGGTTAAAGTTCAACTAAGCTAGGACTCCAACTCCTAATCCAACTAGGTGTCAAGAATTCTAGTAAGATTGCAAATCTGGTAAGACTGCAAGTCCAGCCTATAAATACGATAGCCGCACCAGGTATGGGATCACGAATTCTCTAAGCTCTTGAGATTAAGATTAAGAATACTCTGCAGAAAATTGATTTAAACTAACTTAGGCATTGGAGTGGGCGTAGTCGGCACCCCCGACGAGTTGTTTGTTCTTTTTGCAGGATTGAGGTAGTAGATCAGAATCCAGCAGCGAATCACCAGGCGACACGTCACCATACCGGAAACTGTACCAACAATTTTTTACAAACAAATTAAAAAATTAAAGAAAAACAAAAAAAAAATTAAAAATGAAAAAGATTTTAAAAAAAAAAAAAACAAAAACAAAAAACTGAAAATTTTGAAAACATAAAAAAAAAAAAAAAAAAAAGTAAAAATATTATTAGCGGCCAAATAAAAAAGTGGCCGCTAATAATCAACTATTAGCGGCCACTTTTTTGGCCGCTAATAGTTTTATAATTAGTGGTGACTAGTGTTGCCACTAATAGCTTCCCAGAATTTTCCGCAACTCCCCGCCAAGTTATTAGAGGCGACCCAAATTTCAACGCTAATATTAATATTTGTGTGTATTAGCGTCCATTTTTAGCGGCCACAATTAGGTGGCCGCTAATAATTTACAAATAGCGGCAACTTTTAGTGGCCAGTTGTGTTTGGCCGCTAATAATATGATCATTAGCGACCGCTCATCATAATGCTCTCCACCTAATTAGCTTTCACTAGCTCGATGTACAGGAGTTCCTTTTGTGAGCTAATTTGGCTAAGATATATGTACCTTAGCCTTAGGCTAATTAGGTAATTTACTAGCCTTGGGATCTAGAGCACATGAGCTCATCATAATGCTCTCCACCTAATTAGCTTTCACTAGCTCGATGTACAGGAGTTCCTTTTGTGAGCTAATTTGGCTAAGATATATGTACCTTAGCCTTAGGCTAATTTGGTAATTTACTAGCCTTGGGATCTAGAGCACATGAGCTCATCATAATGCTCTCCACCTAATTAGCTTTCACTAGCTCGATGTACAGGAGTTCCTTTTGTGAGCTAATTTGGCTAAGATATATGTACCTTAGCCTTAGGCTAATTTGGTAATTTACTAGCCTTGGGATCTAGAGCACATGAGCTCATCATAATGCTCTCCACCTAATTAGCTTTCACTAGCTCGATGTACAAGAGTTCCTTTTGTGAGCTAATTTGGCTAAGCTATATGTACCTTAGCCTTAGGCTAATTTGGTAATTTACTAGCCTTGGGCCAATGGGGGCCAACCAATCTACCAAATTCTTATTCAAAATTTGATTTATGCAATTAATTAGCTCCTCGATCTCTAAAAACTTTCGGATACCGGCTATAAACACTAGTACTTCTCTCCTCTTGTTGATCATCTTTGGGATTTCACCTTCATCTATCTGATCGATCAATGGCATCAAAGAAACTAATGATGACAATATTGTGGATTGTGTTTGTTTTCTTGCAAAGCTGTGCAAATGGAAAGCCACAAGTACCATGTCTCTTCGTGTTTGGGGACTCGTTGTCGGATGATGGGAACAACAACAATCTTGTGACTCTGGCAAAATGCAATTATCGACCCTATGGGATTGATTTCCCCAAGGGGCCTACCGGAAGGTTTTCCAACGGTCGTAATATGATCGATTTCCTTGGTCTGCATTTTGTTCTTAATTTGATCGATCTACATATATTATAAATTTTCCTTCTTTAGATTTCAGTTTGTTTTTGCATAAATTAATATCAATTTAAATAACTTTTCTGCCTTTATCCATCTTTACTTACCTTCTTATTGTGCGTGCATCTTCTAATTAATGAAGTTAGCAGGTTGTGTTAAATAGTCTAAATTATTACTACGTGAAACTTCCACATCATCAAATTATTGTATGTGAAGTTTTCTCTTATTACTCTTTAGTAGATTGATATATTGCTATCATGCATACAACTCGAGTGATGTAATAGTAAAAAATAGTCATAAATAATTAATATTTACTACCACGTTATCAAATTATTTGAGAGTGATATAAGAGTATCATGATATAAGAGTATAGTAAATATATATATAGGATATGTTTGCCAAAGTATGATGCTTTTAAACACTTTCTCATTGCAGCTCAACTTCTGGGATTCGAGGATTACATCCCACCCTTCGCAACTGCTAGAGGCAAGGAAATACTCAAAGGTGTCAATTACGCATCTGGTGCAGCGGGAATTCGCAATGAAACTAGTGGACAAAATCAGGTAATTAGTGGCATGCATCCACAGTGAACAAGCTAGCTAGCAAAATAATATAATTTGGTTCATCATGCATGCATGGCAGGGCGATCGGATAAGCATGGATAGGCAGTTGAAAAATCACGAAACCACCATGTCGGAGATCAACCGGATGTTGGGAAATAATCATAACACGACCGTAGAGTACCTAAGCAAGTGCATATATTCTGTTGCAATAGGTAGCAACGACTACCTTAGTAACTACTTCTTGCCGCAATACTACCCTACCAGCCGCCTATACACCCAACAGCAATATGCCGTTGTTCTCATTGACCAATTGTCTCAGCAATTAACGGTTAGCTCGCTTTCTTTGTACTTTTTACAGCTGGTTTTATCTCTTAATAAAAGCTGAGGCAATGTAATGTTTTATGCTAGACTTTGTACCAGTATGGGGCAAGGAAATTGGCCGTTTTCGGCTTGAGCGAGATAGGTAGTATTCCACTCGAACGGAGTTTATGTGGAAATGGAACGAAGGGCTCTGCGTGTGTGGACAACATCAACAATGCGGCCCAACTTTTCAATGACAGGCTTAAATCACTGTTGTCACAGCTCAATAACAAGCTAACAAATGCTACTTTTATCTTTATAAACGCTACTGAAATCGGGGCGACCAGTCCGTCTCTAGGTATATATATATTTCCTGATCAACGTAACTCATGTTAACGAACACTCTTATACGTACAACTAATATTGAGATGGAATTGTGCACGTGTCAGCTTCCATGGTTGCAGATGTTCCCTGCTGTAAGGTGTCGAACATTACTGGGCTATGCAAGCCTTTTGGAAATACATGCAGTAACCGGAGCCAGTATATCTATTGGGATGCAATCCACCCCACTGAAGCCATGGATGCGTTGTTTGCGGGAAGGGCATACAAAGCTCAGTCTCCAAATGATGCTTCTCCGTTTGATATCAGCCACCTCGCACAGCTCTAATATGGGAACAGGATTCTCATCATAGCGAGTCTATAATATAATAATCATCCTTGCTTGGATTTTCGTTCCAAAGTGCCCCAAATCTATGACGACTCATAATAAATAAATAAAGTATAATAATGTTCTAAATTGTGATCACCTAAATGTAGCATAGATGACCATGCATAATTATCAAAGTATCTTTTACACAAAAAGACAAAACAGAATTTTAGCTACTAAAGTACGTTGTAGAGAAAATTTAATTAGAGAAATATATCCTACAAACTCTCACTTTCACACATTCAAAAAATCTTTAGGGGGATTAATTATTCTTTGTTTAGTCCTACAAATATGAAAATTCACATGTGCAAATATGCATGTCTTTGTCCTTCCATTTACTTTGAGAAATTGGGAGCCAAGTCTCTCGTTTCCTTTGGAAGAATTGCTGCATCTCAAAACCAGGCTCCGGCGGTACCGATTTTTTTTTAAAATTGAGCAATTTCATACTACAATGTCCATAAAACCAAACGGATTCACTTGTGCCTTCTCTTTGCTTGAGACTAAAAAATTATCTCTTTATAGTTCGATGAGAATGAATATTTATCAAAGGAAATTGAGGGGCATATCTAAAGTTAATGGGAATGATTATTTTAAAGCGTGGGCTTGAGTGTTTCAATAACATTTACTGAAACTTTATTTTTTGCAAAGTGAGATGAAATCTCACAAGGTACAAAAATGATATATTATGTAATTAAAATAGGTTATCAGGAAAAGGAGGTAGTGAACAAAGTTACAGTGTATTAAATTTGGTTCGATTACGAAATAATTTCTGAATACCTCGACAATCCATGACAATCCCTTATCATTTTACATCTCCCCGAAATAAAATTAAACCCTAAAATAAGTTTCTTATTAATAAAATTAGGGCTTATAAATTAAATTCCACAAATCAATATTTATTTCTACAAATATCCACATGGATCTGGATATCTATTGTAATTTAAACGAGGGTCAAGATCAATTGAGCATCCCAAAACCTAAAAAAGTCACATACTTTTAAGAGCTTTTACCTCTCATTTTTCTTTACCATGGTTTACTGAGTAATTCAAGGAGTACATTAAGTGTCTATCAAGTGTCCATAAAAAAATAAGGTGGCTTTTAAAATCACAATTGGGCATGTGATTGATCAAATTGTGATTTCAAAAGCATTACAAAAATCCACGTCATTAGCGATGTAGACTTACTGACGTTCATGCGGGTCACCCACGTCGCTAAGTGGTAGTGACGTGATGTTAGCGACGTGGACCACACGTAGTTGATCCGGTTGTCTCAAAATGCCGGGTCGCGACATGGAAAAAGTGTCCACATCGCTGATAAGTCTTGAATTATTCGATTCAAGTCCCCTTAATTTGCATTTGTTATACCTAGTTTGTGTTGTATATATAACGTTTTGTTGTAATTTTATGTTATGTCTTATTTTCAAATCTTAGTTGAAATCTAGTTCAAAACACTTCAATTAGACCTGAAAATGCATCAAGGGCAATTTGGTCATTTCTAAAGCTCAAGGTTGATCCTAAAAAGATGAAAAATCGGCCAAGGCAAATTGATTAATTGATTATTTCTTCAGTAAAGAAATCGATCGATTGCATCATCAGTCAAAGAAATTCGATTGATTGAGAATCAATCGATCAATTATTTATGCAGCCACGAAGTCGATCGATTGAACCTGGATACTTCCGTGAAAATCTTCAGATGTCGACATAATTTTGTGCAGATGAAATTGATTCGATTTGTGCGGTCCTTAGGGGATGTCGACATCCATTTTGAGTGCCCCAAATTGATTCTTGATGGTTTCTTTTGTAAATCCAAATTCCTATATATATGGAATAAGGGTTAGGTTTAATTTATACATCTTTTGGGGGTTTCGATTTTCTCAGGTATATTTTAGTTAATTTTATTGCTTTTCAATTCCTTTGATGCACGTTCTCTGGTCCAAAATCCAAAGAGCACTTCTTCTTCATTTTTCTTCTTTGTTCTTCAAGTTATAGCTTAGGATTGTTTTTCCTTTTAATTTCTTTTCGTAATCCGAATTTTCTTAGATTAATATAGTGTTCATGGTTTGTTTAAATCTTGTTTCCTTTACTGTTTTTCATAGATTAATGCTTAGATTTCATTTAATCATGTCTAGCTAAACCCTTTCTAAGGGTCTTGATCAAATCTTTTCCAAAAACCATGGAGTGTTCTTGATGTTCTTGAGTATTTTCTTGATATGTTTGATAATTGTGTAAGACTAGAGGATCTCAAAACTCATGGTAAAAAGAGTTATACTTGTTTATGAATTTTCTTTCTTTCTTAAGTAAAACCAACGTTCTTGAACGGGAATGATGTCTTTTGCAATGGTTTTATTTGATATGATATGTGTTTACTTATTAGAGTCGCCTTATATGGTATGCTAGGAAGCACCGATCATTTCATACCTTTCGTAGTATAAAATGCTTTTTCATTGTAGTTAATCTTTACATGGAATAGATTTGTGTGAAACTAAAATACTTTTTCATTGTGGCCTTACTAGGGTTTTCATGTATTGTGTATGCTTATTAGGATGTTTTATAGAGTAGTAAGCTAGGGAGCATCAATCCCCCACACCTTTGGTAGTATAATTGTTTTTTCATTGTAGTTTAAATCTTTATGTGGTAAGTGATTGATGTGAAACTAGGTGCTCTATCATTACGTCTTAACGAAAATGTTTTCATTTGAGGTCATCGTAATGACTGACGCCCATTACACGTTCATATCATGCATGTTAGGAAGATCCATTTAGATTTTAAGTATTCCATTGGTTGAGGATTTGATAAGATCATTACCCTAAGTTTTCTTTTAAGTTTGTTTCATTTTACGCTTTCATTTATCACTTTATTCATTGTAGCTTCAATTCTACAACTTTACTTTTGTTTTTATTTAAAAGTTAAGTTAAATACATTCCTTTGAATATCCCGTTACGCAAAACAAGCCCCCAATCTCTGTGGTTCGATAACCCTTACTATAGTACAATTGAGTCATATTATTGCTAGTAAACTCATATAAATTTAAAATCCACGTACGGAGTTGTCTAGACTCGACATACCAATTTTTGGCGCCATTACCGGGGATTGTAACGGTTGTCGATGGGATATTTAGGACTGTATTTAGTTTGATTGAGTACATATTGTAAATTCTGTCCATAAGCAGTTTTATTGCTGTCTGTAAACTGTTTTTGCGATTTTTGTGCTTTAGGAATCGGTTCTATTTGTTTTCTGCAGAATTTTGTTTATGCAGAAAATATCAATCAATCGACTTAGAGTGAACTAGAAAATTCGATTGATTGATTTAAAATCTGATCGATCGACTTCTGTTTTGAGTAGCACTGCTTTTCTACTATCTCTGGACCGAATCTACATTTAATTTCTTACTGTTCTATGCATATTTAGACTTTAATTTTGTTTTAGATTTATTTTTCTGCATTTTTTTCTTGCATTTTACATCTCTGCTGAGAATCAATCGATCCACCCAAAAATCGATCAAACGACATTTTCTGCAGTAGCACACCAGCTGCTACTGCACTGCGTCACTGTAGAATCAGTTAGTTTTTTTTTTTTTTTTTTTTTTTTTTTTACTTTCTGTACCTTGTATATAGTGTTTTAATTTTGTTAGTGCATGTTTGGTCGTCATTCATTATCATTTCCTATTTTTCCATACGACCCAAACTTAGAGCGAATTTCTGGACGAAGTAGATCCAAACGGAACTCACGTCTAAGAGCCCGTTCTAAAGACCAAATGGCTGAAAAACCAAAGCATGTGCTGTTGAGGGACCACTATGTTCCCTCGACATACACACCCACTTCAAGCCTTCAGTTGCCGGACATTGCGACAACTCATTTTGAAATTAAGTCCGGATTCATTCAAATGCTTCCATTATTTTACAGACTTAGTAACGATGATCCTTATAAGCATTTATACGAATTTGTTGAAATTTGCTCCACCACAAGGTTGCAGAATTTTTCTGAAGACTTTTTAAGAATGCGCCTATTTCCGTTCTCCTTAAAAGACAAAGTGAAGTATTGGTTAAATTCCTTAGAGACCAACTCTATTACTTCTTGGTCTCAAATGCAACACGAGTTCCTTAAGAAGTAATTTACCATAGGGAAGACAAACCAAATACGGAAAGTCATAACAGGTTTTTCTCAAATAAAGGGAGAATCATTTCACGAGACTTGGGAGAGGATGAATGACCTTTTACGAAAGTGTCCACATCATGAAGTTCTCAAGTGGCAGCTTGTATAGTGCTTCTATGATGGCTTAATTGAGCCTCATAGACAGATGGTAAATGCCTCGTGTGGAGGCACTTTTATGTTAAAAAGTGAGGATGAAGCATGGACACTTTTTAAAAATTTGTCTGAAAACTCTTTACACCACTCATCATCTGGTCGTAGGACAAATGTTAAGAGCCAAACTCTTTATGAAGTATCACAGCCTTTGGACTTGAATGCCAAGGTAGATGCTTTATCTGGAAAATTGGACCAATTACTTGCATCTGGTTTTGTACTTGCGACTGCTTCTCACATTTCTACTCCACAAGAAGCATGTTCATTTTGCTCCAACTCATTACATTTGGCGAGAGATTGTCCTAACATTGGACAGTTTTCTAAGCCTCCTATTTAGAAAATGAACACAACTTTCTCTAGACCGGGTAGTGATCGTTTTAATAATCCTTATAACCCAGGTTTGACAAACAATAGTAATATGTGGCCGCCTAATGTTCCACAATTTGATGGACTGCAAAACCAAGAATATCAGCAGTCTAACAATCAATTTTTCCAACTGCCACCTATTCCACGTCCTGCCAACCCACAATAGCAATTAGCCCTTCCACTTCCTAGCAATTCTGCATTTGAAGAGAAAGTGTTGACTAGTCTCAGAAAATTTGAGTCACAGACTCAGATTCTGAATTCCCATTCTCAGTCTATAGCAAAGCTAAGGCCAACTTGGACAACTAGCTAAGTTACTTAACGAGAGAGAGAGCAAGGGAAGTGTTCTAGTTCACTGGTTACTAATCCTAAGAGTGAAGGGGTAGTCATTAACCCAAAGGTGGGAGAGATGAAGATCGAATCATTAGGGCAATTAGAAAAGATGAAACTTGCCAAAGGTAAGGGAGTGTTTACCGAAGCACTACACTGCACCACACCACTTCTTGAGACACATTTTAAACCTGAAGTGCCATATCCACTATGTCTCAAGGATCCTAATTGGAATGGGCACGAAATGATAAATTTTGCCTAACCACTGCCAGACACAAATCCATTCATTAGCAGTGAGTTTTAACGGGTCTGGCTGAAGACGTTAAACTTAGTGCTTCTAGGAGGCACCTCATTCATTCTATTCAATTGTTTATATTCCACGCTTATTTATCTGTTTACTGTTTTAGTTCATTAAAAAAAAAAAGAAAAGAAAAAGAAATAAGATCGATCGATCGACATTGCCCAGTAGGCCACGTGACCAGTTTTAAAACCGGCTTGCTCTTCATATGCTCATATTTTTTTCAGCACCCGAGAGCTTCTTCTTCTAACCCACCGAACCCCTCTTCCCAACCTCCCCATTTTTTCATTTTTCCACTGTTTTCCTTCATTTCTTTTACATTAAATCTCTTTTCCTCCTTTTCTTTACATTCCCCATCGTTTAAAAATCCAAAAATTTGTTTCCTTTGCAAGTTTTATTTGGCACACCAAGTGTTTGTCAAAAGTCCTAAAAGAAAGCTCTTCATGGAACTAGCCCAACCTTCCTCTCTCGATAATGCCGAGCGCCCTGGTGATTCCTACAAAGAGAATGGCAGCAAAGACCGTTGAATGTCGAAGCCCATTTCGACATTGTCGATGAATTCAAGGAAAAAGCGTTGGTAAATTGGGTGTATCGTCAATTCAAAAGGTGTAACTTATTGCCACTTTTGAAGCGCACCGATGTTTTTTTCTACCCTCTGTTTGTTCGTATTTTCTATCAAAATCTGAATTTTGATACAGACATTCCCGCCTACTTATCTTCCACCATTTTGGGCCAGCGCATTTATGTGGGCATTACTAAAATTGCCACTACACTTGACTGTTCGGTTGATGACCCGCGCAATAGATTTGGTGAGTACCCTCCACACTCTGATTTACATTTCATCATTCGTGATCTGTTTGGAGCTATATATGGAGATAGTAAAAGCACTTGAATAAAAGGAGCCCAATTGCCACCTCACCTATTACTTGTAGATTCTATGCTAAAAAAGAATGTGTGTCCATTAGGGCACAAAACACAGAATAGGTGACGTATTAGCTACTCATTATGCTTTTGAGGAGAAATACTGGGTGAACATCCCAGAATTAATTTAGAAGCGATTGCAGAAGTGTTGGGAAGATATGATAGAAAAGAGGTTAGTGAGTGCATCCCTGAGACCTCTTCCTTTTCCATGCCTCATTACTAAGCTCATAATAGACGGTGGTATTCCTATTCTTGATAGGACTCCCGTAGATAGGAATATCCCAGTTTTTGGACTCACTCAATGGCAACATAGTATTTCACATATACACCAGCTGGGTGAACCTCAGGTAGAGATGGAGATTGATGATGCTCCCGCAGATGAGATACATGAGGGTAAGCTGTCAACTCCTAAAGAGGCGCTAGTTCCGTCCACTCCCACAAATTTTTCAATACTTCAAGGACAGATGGACCGGATGGCTTTGGAAATGAGAGAAATGAGGGCTACACCGATTGAGATACTGGCTCGACAGCCAACTATGGAGACCATGACGAGAGAGTACTTCAGTCGTTTTCCACCTCTGGATGTTGCGCCATGAGTGCCATTGGGCACCTTTCATTCTTTTGACTATGGCATTGTATTCTTGATAAACATTGTGCTTTTCTTTTTGATATTATCTTTCTTACACAATTTACTTTTAACATGCCATTTTGATGTAACAGACAGGGCTTTTGACTTTAAGACTACATTGGGAATGTGAGATGTTCTTTTCTTCTTTATTTGTTGATTGTGTATACTCTTTTGGTTTTTATTTTTGATTTTTAGGATGAATGTTTCCACACCCTAAGTTTGGGGGTATGCTATGAGCCATACCTCCCCAATCAGGTTTTCTTATATCCCTGGTATTGTGCTTACTTCTGATATGCACATTGAGGACAATGTGTACTTTAAGTTTGGGGGTATGGAGATACTTTTCAGATTTTGTCCAGAATTTTTTTAACATGTTGTGCATATGTTTATGTTACTCCTTCGAATGTGGTTGATTTATAATTGTGAATTGCATTTCATTGACAAATTTAAATTTTTGAACACATGATCACACAATTAGAGGTTCTAAGTTTGTTTACTCTCCTTTGGCTATGAGAATGCACGTGTTGAAAAATTTGAAAATCACGAAATACATTGGCATATTGTTTGTGGGGTATGATTTTAAGTTGAATACCATACATATTTGTTTTGAGTGTCTTAGATGGAATTTAAATGACTTATGGGATGGATAACTTGGGCATTATAATGGCAGAATTTTTTTAAAAAAAAAAAGAAAAAAGAAAAAGAAAAGGAAAAAAAAAAAAAAAAAAGTTTCATTGAGTAACCAGACCTCTTGCCTCATTAAGCATTGAGTGTTCGCATCAAAAGATGTAAGAAAATAAATATAATGGTTAGTTTGACTTCGTAGTTCTTTTTGACTTGAATTATTAAGTTATTTGGGATGTTTTACATCTAGTGCCCTAAAGCCATCTGGTTTGGGAGTCACTGGCCTAACACTTGATACATAAGTCAATTAGACGCTTAATAGAGTTAAGCATTGTACATCGATATTAATGTTGTAAATAATATTAAAATACTACATATGCCTTGGTTATTCCATCTTATGAGAAATTTGAAGAAATTTGAGATACTAGAGCATGTATGTAGGAAATACTTTGAAGTCCCATAGCTATGTGTTAATATCAGAGTGCATCAATTTGAACATGTGATATCTTGTTCAGCCATTTGTGAGTGAGTAGACATGAATTCTCTAAACTGTGTGAAGATGGATTTGTTAGTTTAAGATTGTTCATGAATACGAATCCATTATTTTGAAGATACTTAATTTTAGGGTTAACATGAATACAAAAAATGTTTGTAGGTAGCATTTCTACTAAACGTCCACGAGACTTCACTCGTCCACTAAGGAAGCCTAGCGGTTTAAAAGACTTGTTGCATGTGCTAAATGCAATCGTGTTTCCTACAAAAGAGGAAGTAGAGTAGTTACTCATATTCTAATTTCTAGTTATAATGCTAGGGACTAGCATTATATAAGTTTAGGGGTGTAATAAGTCTTGAATTATTCGATTCAAGACTCCTTAATTTGCATTTGTTATACCTAATTTGTGTGATATATATAACGTTTTGTTGTAGTTTTGTGTTATGTCTTATATTTAGGTCTTATATTTAGGTCTTAGTGGAAATCTAGTTCAAAACACTTGAATTAGACTTGAAAATGCATCAAAGCCAATTTGGTCATTTCTAAAGTTCAAGGTTGATCCTAAAAAGATGAAAAATCGGCCAAGGCAAATCGATCGATCGATTATTTCTTCAGTAAAGAAATCGATCGATTGCATCATTAGTCGAAGAAATTCAATCGATCGATCAATTATTTATGCAACCACGAAGTCGATCGATTGAACCTGGATATTTCCGAGAAAATCTTCAGATGTTGACATAATTTTGTGCGGATGAAATTGATCCGATTTGTACGGTCCTTAGGGGATGTCGACATCCATTTTGAGTGGCCCAAATTGATTCTTGATGGTTTCTTTTGTAAATCCAAATTCCTATATATATATATGGAATGAGGGTTAGGTTTAATTTATGCATCTTTTGGGGGTTCGATTTTCTCAGGTGTATCTTAGTTAATTTTATTGCTTTTCAATTCCTTTGATGCACGTTCTCTGGTCCAAAATCCAGAGAGCACTTTTTCTTCCTTTTTCTTCTTTGTTCCTCAAGTTCTAGCTTAGGTTTGTTTTTCCTTTTAATTTTTTTTCGTAATCTGAATTTTTTTAGACTAATATAATGTTATTAGTTTGTTTATGAAAATAATTTATTGACTTCTAATTTAAACCAAGTGTGTGTTTGTGCGCAAACAAATATCTTAAATGCGGATTTTAAATGAGACAAGATATTTGTTACGAAGTGAAAACTCTATAAAGAGAAAAAACTACTTCGGGACAGCTAAACCCAGGAAATTCACTATTTAAAAACAAAGCTAGTTACAAGACACTCGTACTCACATAACCCTATGCAGTAGTCATACCTTTAACTTTGATGTGTAACCCAACACGAACGCTTCCCAACCTGATCTTCCACCTGAAGGGGTTTTTGATGGATTCCTTTATCTTAGGGCCGACCCCTAAGATGGACTTCACACAAACACTTGAGCACACACTGGCACCGGCTTGAGAGCTAGCAGATCTTCGATTCTCCCTAAACACCCTCTCAAAGTACTATGGAATTCACTGTCGAATTCTGTACAAAATACAGACTTAGAGCCCCCTATTTATAGGCTTCAAGAGACCTAAAAAACTGCAGAGATTCGGACTGTAATGTCCGAGATATTATTTAATAATTAGAGTATAAAATTTGAGTAAATGATTAATTAAAATTATTTTAGTGTCATTAAAAATGCAAAGGAATATTTTTAAAGTCCAAATAAAATAGCAAATAGAAATAATAGAAAAGAAATTAGAAATGAAAAATAAATATAAAAGAAATTAATGAATAAAATAAAATAAAGAAAAGAAATGAATTAAAGAATTTAAAATAGAAATAAGAAAATAAAAAGAAATAAAATTAAAAGAGAAAAGAAATAGAAAAAGAAGTTGAAAAAAAAAAAAAAGTCAAATAAAAAAATATATATATATATTAAGTGGTGAGGGGCGCACACCTGCTCCCCACACTTAAAATGAAGGGCCACTTGGCCCTTCACCACAAAATGCAACAAGGCGTAGTGTGCCTTGTAGTGAGAAAGGGCCATTCGGCCTTTTCTTTTCTTTTTTCCTGGGAAGGCAGTGCCTCTTCTTCTTATTTTTCTCTTAAAGATTTTCATAGAAAATCGTTGATCTACAAAGATCCAACTGTCCGATTGAACGTGATCTACAAAGTCCGATCTACGTTTCTACCGATTGTTTTGAGGTAAATAGTTAAATTCATATTTTGGAATTTTTGGTTAAATCTAGCAAAATATGAGTTTAATCTAGTGTTTTCTTTAGGTAATGGGTTACTTGGAACTTCCTTGAGGCTACCCAAACCATGGGTTTTGGTTTGGTGAATTTTGGTGAGTTTCCTCTTACCCTAGCTTTTGTGTATTTAATTTTAGTTGTATTTTTATGTGATTAACCTTTAGTAAATGCTATGGATTAATAATATTGTGTTTGGGGTAGTGATTTATAAATTATGGGTTAAGATTGGGAACCCTAATTTGATAGGTTAAATTGATTTGGGGTTTTTAGTGTTTAAAACCTAGATTATTAGTTTGTGGATTAATTATAGTTATTGTGATGATTAATCCCAAATTAGTTATGGGTTTTATAGAAATAGGTATTTATGGGGACATGTTCAAATATTAGTAAAAATAAATAATTATGAGTATTTTGTTTAAATAGTATTTGTGAAGTTAACCCTAAGATTTTCTTATGGGTTAATGTTATTTTAAATGTGTTAATGATTTAAGTAAATTAATTAGTAATTAAGTTAGTAATTATTGTAAAAAGATTAGTGAATGTAATTTTAGAGTTAATGTTAGTAAAAATAATTGTGAGTTAGTAATTAATATTATAAGTAAATAATTAAATAATAATTTTAATATCTAACCCTTAGTAAATAGTTTTGGGGTTAGTGTTATTTAAGTTTAATTAGTGTTTGTATGTAATTTTAGTGTCTAATCTTAAACAAGTGTTTTGGGTTAGAAGCGTTGTGAATAAAATTAGTAAATAAGGTTTACGGGTGTGTAATTGAGACCCTTAAAAATATTTCGAGTTTTCCAACGGTTTAGCCTTGAGCGATTCAAGTGCTAATTAGGATGTTAATTATTTAAAGTGCTAAATAGTGCAATGTGTTATTCCACAGTGATACATTGCAAGGTGGCGTCTAGGAGACCTAAGCTTAATATCCGCGCAACCAGGTGAGTATTCTACTCACTGAGGGATCTTAGGAATTTAGATATATGAGTTGCTATGTTTAGTTTAATTTGATGCTAACTTTATGATGATGATTTGGTATATGTAATTATGAATTATATTGTGAAAAATAAAATATGTTGATTAATTGACATTGAAAAATGCAAGAGATTTGTGTTGTGAATATGATATATGTTAATGAATTGATATTGAAGATATGCATGAAAATATATGTGAATGAGTTGTGAGATATTTGGATTGAGAATTGTAATGATAAATGGACGTTGATGAAATTGGTTGTATTTATGATCATGGAATAGTTGTTAAAAATATATGTGATTGAGTTGTGAGAATTGCGATGATAAGTTTATATTGAAATGCTTGAAATGGCTTGGGGTTGAATAACATGAAGTCGGAATGATGATTTGTGTAGTATGAGATTATGTGTTAAATATGAGTTTGTTGTGGAATGCGGTATGTGTTGAAAGAAAGATGTTTGGGAATACACACGTGACGATATGTATATAGTGTGGATGCTTTGGTATTATGAGAACCCTGTAGTTGAAAGATGGTAAGTCCAGTGTTGTAGTATCTGGCACAGTGGTAGGCCATAGGGTAGTAGCTCGTGGCTGAGATGTGTGGTAAGCCTAGCATTGAAGTGCTAGCACTCGTGAGATGTGTGTCCTGCGGGTTGAAGCTTTACGGGTAGTGTTGACGGTAAGCCTAGCATTGAAGTGCTAGCTTACGAGAGATGTGTGCCCTACGGGTCGTAGCTTTACGGGCAGTGTTGATGGTAAGCCTAGCATTGAAGTGCTAGCACTTGTGAGATATGTGGTAAGCCTAGCATTGAAGTGCTAGCACACGTGAGATGTGTGCCCTGCTGGTCGTAGCTTTACGGGCGATGTTGACGGTAAGCCTAGCATTGAAGTGCTAGCACTGGTGAGATGTATGGAATATTGTTTATGGTATGCGTGAAATATTGTTAGTGGAAACCGTGATAATATAATGTGTGATGAACAGTGTGACTTGTACTTGATAATGTGTTGTTGTGTGAACTTAATAATTTGTGAATAACGCTGTTGAACCCTACATGCATTTATATTTGTGTATGTTGTATACTTAGTGAGTCTTATACTACTGAGGTGGTGAACTCATACTTTCACCTGTACGGATGTGGTTAACCTCACAACCGTACAAACTCTGATGTTTTGACTGCAGGTTCAATGGATCTAATGAAAGACATCGTAGCATAGTACTTGGGATGTTATGACTAAAGCCCGACGCGACAGTTATAATTGTTGGACCATGGGTTGTCTGCCTTTTAGTAGATTTTGTTTATGGCTCGTGTCACATGTGACAATTGTATTCATGAGCCAGACTTTTAGTATGTATTTAATAGCTATATAGAAGTCTTAAACATATAGACATATTAATGGCTCTTTTGTTGTAATTAACTGTTGTCTATAGATGTACCTTCCGCTATGTTGATAATGTTATTATGTGTTATCCGCTGCATAGATGTAACTTTGATTATCAAGTACATGTTATGGAATGTGTACCGTATGTTGGCTGAGCGACATGTAGTCGTGCCACTGCGATGACTCATTTTACGTTTAAAAAAAAAAAAAAAATCGAGTCATCACACAGACTCTGTCTGTCGAGCGTTCAGACGGAAATTTGCCACGTCCGAATGGATTTCTATGATATCCTTCAGAAATAGCGTAATTCTATCCTTATCAGGTTTGCGTCCGGATGGCTTGACCAAGCGTCTGGACGGTCTTCGCTAAAATCCTTTCTGTGTTCGAACAGAAATTTGGAGTTTATTTGAACTACTGGATATCGTCTGGACGTGTTGCCAAGTCGTCCGGACGGTCTGCAAATACTGAACATCGTCCGGACATGTTGCCGAGTCGTCCGAACGGATTGCAGAGACTTCCCAAATAGTGTCGATTTCTGAAAACAGACTCCTTGTTGAATACTGAATGACCGAGCATCCGAACGGTGTTGCTCTAACGTCCGGACGTCTTCAGTGTTAATCTGTAAGACACTGCGGGGCGTCCAGACATCTTCAAAGGCTCGTTCGGACGGTTGCACAGGAACCAACTAATTTGTCTTGGTTTCTGTAATGGACTCTTCATGGATATCTTCTAGAAGCTTGTGAACGGTAGATGTCTGAATATATGAAGATTATGATTTGAAAACCATCTGTCCGAAAACATGAAGATTGAAAAACCGACTACCCTATTAAAACGCAACCATTACATAAAATGTTTTTGTTTTATCCAGAATGTAGCCAATAAAAATACTAACAAACTCCCACTTTGGCCATTCTGGGACAAAAACACTTGACCGGTTTGAAAATACATTTTCGGTCTAAACACCAAATACAATAAAAAATACTTTCCCTTTTTGTCACACAATGACAAAAGATAAACAGAGTATGAAATTAAAACCATAACCAGGAACAAAAATAGTAGAAAGGAGCAAGGTTAGGTTGTCAACGAGAAATCAGCACACACATGGATCTAATCCTATGAAAACAGTCAGAGAACTGGTCAAAAATATGCAAGCATATAGAAAAGAGTTAAATAATCTATGAGCAAAAATTTTCTGCAAACAGAACTTTTTAAATAGTAAACCTAATCATGAAATGCGTGTGTGTGTGAATGCTTTCTCAATAAGATATGAAGTTCACTGATATGACTTAAAACACCTGGATTTTTCAAAGAAGAGAGAAAATCAATGTTAGATCAGTCAAAAGTCAAACCTTATTATACTAGGGCCTAGTTACTCTCATCTGATATACTCCCCCTAAGCTGCAGCACTTTTCTTTTATTATATCCTTTAGTGTCTATCTATTTCCGTAATGATGTGGTCACTGAATGTTTCTTTAGGGACAAGATCAAGAACAGATTTAGCATCAACAGTGGATCTTTTTATTTATCCATGTTTATTCAGTTTTGAATGCCTTTTATCTCTTGGTGCTGCAACCTAGAAAGAATGCCAGAATTTATGGGTTCTAGGTTCAAATAACGAGGTCAATTTGACCATCTTGGCAAAACAAAATCTCTCCTATTTAAAAAGATCCAGAAGCTAAAAGTCAGAGGAGAGACACAAATACCTTAGGGGAGCCTTGGATAGTGCACATTTGTCATCGCAAGAGAAAAGCAACTATCTAGCATGGATGCCACTGGGAAACTTCGCAGATAAAAAAAAACTCTTAGTTATATAAAGGCAATTGAAAAAATGCATCAGAAACTGAGACATTAGTTAAACATACATAAGATATCTGGAAGTTATAAAACAAAAAAAAAAAAAAAAAAAAAAAAAAAAAAAAAACGCTGCATCCTTTTAACCCAAATAATAAAAAAAACAAACATGCTTTCAAAATAAAGAGAGTAGGATTGACCAAGCATGTATGGTAAAAACAAACCTGACCTCAGGGAGAGAGGTTTGAGAGTAACAAGATAGAAAAAACAGTTGCTCGACGTGCTTTTACTATCATCCCTATTTAATACCTACAGAATTTCCTCAAGACAACCCAAGAGGGAATATAGGGATAGAAAAGATGGTTCCAAAATAGCATGCAAAGTTTTTATAAGATGATAAAATAAAATAAACTATGCAAGTGTACCTGTCATGCTCTAGGATTTAGGAACCAAAATCCTAGGCATGTGTGACCTTACCTACTAGGTAGGTCTGTTCCCCCTCTGGAAGTGAGTGTTCTCATCCTTGTCCTGTCCTTCCCTTTGAAGCTGTAAAGTCAAAAATCTGACCAGATCTTGCATGAAAGTATTGGTGGAAGATGTTCCTTCACTGGAGATTTCCCTTGCTGTACTTTTCTTGGGGATCCAAGTCTTTTTCGCCTGAGTAGGCTTCTGCAGCTGCTGATGCCTTGGAGTCTGATTTCTGGGCGGTGATCTATGCTGCCTGGGTGACTTAGGTGGAGGACACTTAGGTCTGACATGACTGCTAACTCCACATTGGTGACACATGGGAGTTTTAGGAGCCTACCACTTTTTCTTCTGCTAAACTTGCCAATGTGGGCACTTAGGTCTGATGTGCCCTAACTTGACACAGTGATGGCACGTAGGAGGCTTTTTCTTGATAGGAAGCTTGAACAGAGGCTGAGAGTTGACAGGAACTTCTCCTTCCATAACAGCTTTTCCCTTATCCACTTTTGGGGGTGGAGAGTCAAGAATAACTGGCTTCACAAAAATGGTCTTGGAGGTAGAAGGAGTATCAGAAGTAGGAACATGGCACTTCTGAATGGAGAGCATGTGAGTGAGCTTCTCGTCTGAGACTTTCTCTAGTTGTAACTGTGTCTCTAATAGCCTCTCTTCTAAATCATTGATCTTTATGAGCATAGAGGTCTTCTCACTCCTGAGGCTGTTCAGCTCTAGTACCTGCTACTTGTATTTCTCCTTTAGCTTTAGGAATTCTACATATTGCAGTTGATAGGCTGACTGCATATCTTCTTCTTCACTATTCTCAGAATAGTAGGGACTGAGAATCCTCTTTATCTTCATATGGGGCAACGAATGCCAAGAATTTTTCTTCCTTAGGAGCTTGTTCTTCTTTCTCAAACTCATCGCTGAGAGTTGCATTAAAGGCTTTCCCTCTTTGTTTCTTCAGATTTGCACATTCAGTCCTGATGTGCCCAAAACCTGAACATTCGAAGCACTGGGGAACCCTTGGATCTTTCTTTTCTGCTTCTTCTGTATCAGTTGTGTGAGGAGCCTTTCTTAATCTGTCAGAGAACTTCTTCTTGAACTTATTATTCTTCATAAAGCGCTCGAAGTTCTTGGCTAACATTGCCACTGCATCGTCATCAAGATCCGAGTCTTCGTCCGATGAGACTACAGATTTCTTCTTGGATGCCTTAGATGCTTTGAGGGCAATTGTCTTCGCCTCTTTGACCGGAGGTAAGGAGCATTCTTATGTCTGAAGAGATCCTACCAGCTCTTCAATCTTCATCTCCTCCAGATCTTTGCTTTCTTCTATTGTTGTCACCTTAATTCTGAAACGCTCAGGCGAAGATCTTAGTATCTTTCGGATGAGTTTTACATCCAAGATTTGTTTCCCAAGACTCACCATCGAGTTTCTTAGGTCGCTAATCTTAGTGTAGAACTCTCCGAATGTCTCATCTTCTAGCATCTTAATTTCTTCAAATTTAGAAATCAACATTTGAAGTTTGGCAGATTTTACTAGTTTTGTGCCTTCATATGTTGTTTCTAGAATTTGCCATGCATCTTTAGCAATTTCACAATTTGAAATTCTTGCGAATTCAGATGGTGAAAGTGCTTGACATAGTGCATGGAGGGCTTTATCATTGGACAGCCTTGCGCTTGTTTGAACAACAGTAATTTCGTCTGTTTCTTTTGGTTTAATCCAACTAGTTTCAACAATTTTCCAGACATCAATAGATTTTGAAAAGAAGCGTATTTGGGCTTTCCAATAGCCATAGTTCGTTCCATCAAAGGACGGAACAGAATGAAAATTTTGAGACATAATAATCAAAAATAATTCTAAAAACAGAGTGTACCAAGCTTTGATACCAATTGAAAATAATTTATTGACTTCTAATTTAAACTAAGTGTGTGTTTGTGTGCAAACAAATATCTTAAATGCGGAATTTAAATGAGACAAGATATTTGTTACGAAGTGGAAACTCTATGAAGAGAAAAAACCACTCCGAGGCATCCAAACCCAGGAAATCCACTATCCAAAAACAAAGCTAGTTACAAGACACTCGTACTCACATAACCCTATGCAGTAGTCATACCTTTAACTCTGACGTGTAACCCAACACGAACGCTTCCCAACCAGATCTTCCACCTGAAGGGGTTTTTGATGGATTCCTTTACCTTAGGGCCGACCCCTTAGATAGACTTCACACGAACACTTGAGCACACACTAGCACCAGCTTGAGAGCTAGCAGATCTTCGATTCTCCCTAAACACCCTCTCAAAGCATTATGGAATTCACTGTCAAATTTTGTACAAAACACAGACCTAGAGCCTTCTATTTATAGGCTTTAAGAGACCCCAAAAACTGCTGAGATTCGGACTCTGTCTATTTAGCATCTGGACAGAAATTTTCCACGTTCGGACAGATTTATGTGATATCCTTCAGAAACAGCGCAATTCTATCCTTATCAGGTTTGCGTCTAGACGGCTTGACCAAGCGTCCGGACGGTCTTTTCTAAAATCCGTTCCGCGTTCGAACGGAAATCTGGAGTTTATCTGAACTACTGGATATCGTTCGGACGGTCTGCAAATACTGAACATCGTCCAGACGTGTTACGGAGTCGTCCGGACGGATTGTAGAGACTTCCCAAACAGTGTTGATTTCTGAAAACAGACTCCTTGTTGAATACTGATTGACCGAGCATCCTAACGGTGTTGCTTTGACGTCCAGACCTCTTCAATGTTTATCTGTAAGACACTGCGGGGTGTCCGGACATCTTCAAAGGCTCGTCCGGACGGTTGCACAGGAACCGGCTGATTTGTCTTGGTTTTTGTAATGGACTTTTCATGGATATCTTCTAGAAGCTTGTGTACGGTAGATATCTGAATATGTGAAGATTCTGATTTGAAAACTGTCTGTCCGAAAACATGAAGATTGAAAAACCGACTCTCCTGTTAAAACACAACCATTACATAAAGTGTTTTTGTTTTATCCAGAATGTAGCCAATAAAAATACTAACAGTTTAAATCTTGTTTCCTTTACTGTTTTTCATAGATTAATGCTTAGATTTCATTTAATCATGTCTAGCTAAACCCTTTCTTAGGGTGTTGATCAAATCTTTTCCAAAAACGATGGAGTATTCTTGATATTCTTGAGTTTTTCTTGATATGTTTGATAATTGTTTTCAATATTCCAATCCATTTATTCATGAAAAAGAGTTATACTTGTCTATAAGTTTTCTTGCTTTCTTGAGTAAAACCAATGTTCTTGAAAGGGAATGATGTCTTTTGCAATAGTTCTATTTGACATATATGTGTTTACTTATTAGAATCGCCTTATAGGGTATGCTAGGGAGCACCGATCATTTCATACCTTTCGTAGTATAAAATGCTTTATCATTGTAGTTAATCTTTACATGGAATAGATCGGTGTGAAACTAAAATACCTTATCATTGTGGCCTAACTAGGGTTTTCATGTATCGTGTATGCTTATTAGGATGTTTTATAGAGTAGTAAGCTAGGGAGCATCAATCCCTCACACCTTTGGTAGTATAATTGCATTTTCATTGTAGTTTAAATCTTTATGTGGTAAGTGATTGATGTGAAGCCAAGTGCTCTATCAATAAGTCTTAATGATTGACGTTCATTATGCGCTCATATCATGCATGTTACGAAGATCCATTTAGATTTTAAGCATTCCATTGGTTGAGGATTTGATAAGATCATTACTCTAAGTTTTCTTTTACGTTTGTTTCATTTTCCGATTTCGTTGATCAATTTATTTGTTGTAGCTTCAATTCTTCAACTTTACTTTTGTTTTTATTTCAAAGTTAAGTTAAACACATTCCTTTGAATATCCCATTACAAAAAACAACCCCACAATCTTTGTGGTTCGATAACCCTTATTATAGTACAATTGATTCGTACTATTGCGAGTGGTAAACTCATATAAATTTAAAATCCACATACGGAGTCGTCTAGACTCGATGTACCAATCGCCATATGGCGACGTGGCACTTTGTCCACGTCACGACCCGTCAGGGACGTGGACATAGTGCCACGTCACATGTAGCAATGACGTGGCACTTTGGCCACACCGCTACGATCAACGCTGTGGCAGTTGGCCACGACGTTGCTTGTAGTGACGTGGCCTATTAGCCACGTCACTACAATCAGTGATGTGGCACTTTGTACACATTGCTGAAGTCAACAACATGGCCAACATACACGTCATACAAGCAACAACGTGGACAAAGTGCCACGTCACTAATGGATGACGTGGCACTTTGACCACATCGTTGATGTTGTCGACGTGGAAAGCAAGCCACGTCATTATTTAAGAAAAAAAAAAATTGGTTTTGGTTTTGGTTTTTGTTTTTAACAGGTATCCTATAGAAAATTTTCCTTTCAAAGGATCCATCAACAAAAACAATAATTTACATTTTCATAAATTATCATCGATATAATTACAACTATTCAAATTTGTTAGTTTTTGGGTTGGCTGCATTCTGTTGGACAAAATCACTTCTATGTAATGTTGTTTCTTTCAATAGAAATACTGTTTTATTCAGAGTCTACACTTCAGTTATAAGCTTCAAGAAGACTCTGTACAGAATTCAAATTAGTCAGTTAAGTTCCCTTGTATCCTTCTGGATGACGTGGTATTCCGTCCGGACGCTCATCAGTTAGCAACATCCATCAAAAAGACGAGAACTTTCCGTCTGAATGCCCATCAGTGTCTAGAAGCTTCAAACAGTTCAAGTTTGCATCTGTCCAGACGTAATGGCAAATTGTCCGGACGCTCTTCAGAGTTCGAGAAGATCCCATTGTTCCAGTGAATCTGTCCGGACGACGTGGCTATACCGTCCGAACGCCATTCAATGTTTGACAAGCATTAAGGTTTCTGCCTCAAGACACAGTTATAGGAAGACGGCTGAAACCGTTCGGACGATGTGTGATCCCTTCCGAACGATGTCCTTCATAAGCCAAGTCGTGCATACAAAGTTCAACCATCCGAATGTCAGTCTTCATGGTTTGAACGATCAAGCATCATATATGGAAATTGCATGCTCCAGTTCAACCGTCCAGACATCAGCCTTCAGGTTCCGAATGCTCAAAGCCTTATTATGGTAATTACGTGTAGCCGAAGTGTGACTGTTCGGATGCTCAGGCAACACCATCTGGATGCTAGGGCAACACCATCCGAAAGCGGCCTTGTTATGGAAGCTTTCAGTGCTATTTTGGAAAGGCGGTTGCAGTTGATTGTCCGGACTCTCGGTCAAGACGTCCGTACACCCTTCGGTATTTTGGTCATAACTTTTTACTCAAATATCGGATTGGGACGAAATTGGTGTCGTTGGAAAGCTAACAAAAAATGATGTAAATTGATGGTCTAGACGGTCAATATAATCGTCTGGACAGCTCCCGTCAGGACGGAAACATGAAGCGTCTGGACGGCCCAGCCAAAATTCGAGAATTCATCAGAATTGCTTTTTGGACACGGAAACAATTGCCCGTCCGGATGCCCAAGGCTACCGTCTGGACGCGCGTGCCAGAGACTCTATTTTTGACTCGAATTAGGGCTTCTAAAGCCTATAAATAAGGGGTTCTAGGCATGCATTCGACACAGAATTCAGTAGTGAATTCCTTACAGCTTAGAGAGGGTGTTTAGGGAGATATTGAAGATCTACTAGCTCTGTAGCTTTTGCTAGTGTGTGATTTGATCAGTTGTGAAGTGTATCGTAGGGGTTGGCCCTAAGGTAAAGGATTCCATTAAAGACCCCTTCAGGTAGGAGATCTGGTTAGGAGGCGTTCGCGTTGGGTTACACGTTAGAGTTCAAGGTACGACCACTACATCAGGGGTATGTGAGTACTACTACTTTATAACTAGCTTTGTCTTCTGAATAGTGGATATCCTGAGTTTGGCTGCCCCAGAATGGTTTTCTCTTAATTGAGTTTGCAGTTCGTCAACAAAATATTTGTCTCCTTTAAATTTCGCATTTCATATTTTGTTGCACACTGTTCACACACACTGTTAATTAGAAGTCCAATAATTTTCAATTGGTATCAAAGCAGGTACACTCTTTTTAAAGGATTTAATTCCTGAGTGTGATCCTTATGTCTTTGTGACTTCTATTTTTTTATTACACATTTTATCATGAATTCTTCTTAATTATCTAATGAGGATTCTGATATTAAGCTCTTTAAGGTTTTTAATAAATTGAAGAATGCTTAATATTCTAAAGTTTCTCATAAAGAGCTTAAAAATGTGAAGCAAGAAAAAGAGTCTTTGATTGTTCAATTATCTGAATCACATGCTTTGATTGACTCTTTGAAGTCTGAGAATACCTTGCTATTTGACATTATTGATACATTTGAGAATAAATTAAAAGAATCTGAAGCTCTCTTGGAAAAATTCTCAAGTGATAATTTGAAAAGCATGCTTTGTATTCATTCAGATATTTCTAACAAGCCTGCTTTAATTGTTGATGATATGAGTACTTCTACTTCTCATGCTTCTAATTCTGAATTAGATATTATGCATGTGGTAGTAAATACAGCTTGTTTAAAAAATTCTTGCTTAATTAATCATGTGATGCCAAAATCCAAGGAATTAGGAACACGAGGTAAGTTTATTCCTACTTGTCATAATTGTGGGAAAATTGGTCATATTAGGCCAAATTGTTATTTGTTGAAATCCCACAGGCCTTGGTTTAAGCAGGATGCTCTGAAAAAAGGTAAAGTTGAAGAATCTTTCTCATCCAAATATGTCCCTCCTTGTAGGAGACATATAAAAGGTATGGGCAATATCATGTGTAAGAATGCTAACCATATTTTAGCAGAAAAAGTCAAGCAGTATTCTAACAAAAGAAGCCTCCCCACCTGTCATCACTGTAGCATCACCTGTCACATCCGATCCAAATGTCCACATCTCCAGGCCCAGAAGTCGAAGGTTCAAAAGGAGCTTCCAGTAAGAGCTACATCAGGCATTCTACCTCTGATAGCACATCAGGCTCCACGGCATTAGTAGCAGTTTGTTCCTGCCAATCAAAGTGGCAAACCAAAGAAAAACAAATCAAGGCGCTACAAGAGAAAGCCGTAGAAGCCCATTAGCTACCATGACTATGAAGGGTTTCTGAGTCTGATGCAAGTATGCTAAGGAGAATGGACAACATGGACAAGACCTGCAAGCCACTGCCACAGGTCAAGCAGGTATGGGTCAAGAATGATGAGACCATTCACCCCTTGAGGGGGGTGGACTCACCTAGTAAAGGTGAAGTCTCACCATGCCTAGGATTTTGGTTCCTAAATCCTAGTGCATGTCAGGTATGTTTGCATTGCATCATTTATCATGTCATATCTTATTCATGCCTTGCATACTGTTTGAGGAACCGGTTATTTTATCCCCCATATTTTCTCTTGTTGTCTTGAGAAACATCTGCAGATATTCTTTTGGGGATAACAGTTAAAGCACGTCAGGCGGCTGCTTTTCTGTCTTGGTATTTCTAAACCACTCTCCATGAGGACAGGTTTGGCTTTACCTTACATGCTGGGAATAAATGTCATTTCCTTTTCCATAAGCATGTCTTTGTTGTTTTTCTGTCTCATTTTTCAACCAAAAAAAAATAGGGGAGAAAATGCGGAATTTTTATTTTTTTTCTTTTGATAGCTTTTCAGATATTGCATGTGTTTTTGCCTGATATCTCAGTTCATTGTGCATTGATTAAATATGCTTATATATGATTGAGAGGTTATGCATGATATATGCTAAGTTTTCCTATTGCATCTTAATGATAGATAGTTACTTTCCTCATGCGATGAAAATGTGCACTATCCAAGACTCCCCTAAAGTACATCTTTTCCTCTCTGACTTTTTGCTTCTGAAAATTATAAATAAGAGAGATGTTTTTGACAAGATGGTCAAATTGACCAACATTCTAGTTGGACCTAGAACCTAAAAATTCTGGCACTCTCTAGATTGCAGCATAAAAAAGAATCAAGCAATTACTCTTATGAATTATGTGCTATGTACGTATACTCACTACTTATGTGCTGAATTAGCAATATACCTTGTCCTTCATGGTGCAAGTAAAATTTTACCGTGTCCTTCATGGTACAAGTAAAACAATTAGGTGCTGCATCTTAGGGGGAGTGTATCAGATGAGAGTGGCTAGGCCCAGTAATTAATAAGGTTTGACTTTTGACTGATCTTTCATTGATTTTCTCTCTTGTCTAGAAAATCTAGTTGCTTTTTGTCATATCAGTTAAATTCATACCTTTTGGGAAAAGCCTTCACACACACACACACGCATTGCATGAGTTGAGTAATCTATTTAAAATTCTATCTGCATGGAAATTTGTGCTTATTGAATTCTTAACTCTCATTTATATCTTTGCATATTTTTGCAATGCTATCTGACTGTTTTATCAGTTGATTATACATGCGTGTTTTGAAGCTAACTTTAGGGAAAAATATTTTTCTGCGAATTTTTCTCCAGTTTTAGATTTTCAATGTGAAGCATCCGGACGGACCTATTCTTACGTCCAGACAAGTGCAGTATTGTCGTACGCTATCCTAGCAATAGCCGTTCAGATGGTTAAGTGACATGTCCGGATGGGATCTCTACAAGTTTAAAACTTGCGTCTCTTTCTCTGCCATACACACATCTTTGCATTTTTATTGATTTATCATGTTGTGTGTTTTTCTCGTGGATTTCTCCAGAGATTTTGACATTCTTTGCACATCTCTTCTCATTTCATGATCTTCATCGTGTCTTCTGTTATTCTTTTAAGTCTTTGTGCTTTTAGAATATTGGAATATTTGTTGGGATATTTTCTTGAGATAGTGTGCATGAAAATCCTATTATGTCTGTGTGTTGGGTTGATATTGATATATCTGGGTCATTTGGATTGAGATCTTTGCTTTTGTAATACTTGGGCATCCAATTGACAACTGTCATAATACCACTTTCTTTTTGGGACTAACAGGATCTAATATTTCTTTGTGGTGTTATTTTTGGATAGATTTCTATTTAAATCTTTTCAGGAATATGTCGTCCAGCAGCTCCCAGCGCAATATCTGACAGATGGATCCTTCGGAAAAAAGACCGTTGTTGAAGTCGGATGTTCAAATTCCAAAGGTCTCGGGATTTAAGATGAGCTTTTCCCCTAGCTCATGCAGGGCCTTCCATAGCATTCCCTTAGATCTATATCAGTTAGAGGTTCAGCGGTGAATCTCCTCATTTATCTAGCAGACCAATTGCTTAGAGGATGTCAATCTGCGGATAATCAGTTTCAGGCTTTGTAAAATCAAGAGATTGAAGGTTTTTTTCAGTCCATGGTTCCCGGCTTTCTGAGCTAGAAGCTGAATTAGTACAAATCCAGCCTTTTATACGGATTTCTCTTCGTTACTTGATTTTAGTGGATCAGCAGGATTTGGAACTTGGAGGATTTTTGTTCCTATCTTTTGGGTCACTTGCAGACTCTTCTCTATTTTCCTATTGTTTTGGATTTTAGAACGTTTTGTCGGTGGATATTATTACTCTGTTTACCCTTGTCCTTCTGAGACACTTAGGGGGAGTAATTTTTGTATGGTTTTTCTTTTTACTTTGTTTTACCCTTTGTCCTTTTGTGACAAAAAAGGGGGAGTAATTTTTGATTTGGACCGGGATTGTATTTTTAACCAGCAAGTGATTTTTGTCCTAGAATGGCCAAAGGGGGAGTTTGTTAGTTTTTGTGTTGGCTGCATTCTGTTGGACAAAATTACTTCTATGTAATGTTGCTACTTTCAACAGGGATGCTGTTTTATTCAGAGTCTACACTTCAGTTATGAGCTTCAAGAAGACTCTGTGCAGAATTCAAATAAGCCAGTTTAGTTCCTTTGCATCCGTCTGGACGATGTGGTATTCCGTCCGGGCGCTCATCAGTCAGCAACATCCGTCCGAACGACGATAACTTTCCGTCCGAACCCCCATCAATGTCTAAAAGCTTCAAACAGTTCAAGTTTACATCTGTTCGGACGTAATGGCAAATCGTCCAGACTCTCTTCAGAGTTCGAGAAGATCCCAGTGTTCCAGTGAATCCGTCAGGACGACGTGGCTATACCGTCCGGACGCCATTCAGTGTTTGACAAGCATTAGGGTTTCTACCTCAAGACACAGTTATAGGAAGACGGCTGAAACCGTCCGGATGATGTGTGATCCCGTTCGGATGATGTCCTCCATAAGGTAAGTCGTGCATACAAAGTTCAATCGTCCGGACATCAATCTTCATTGTCCGGACGATCAAGCAGCATATATGGAAATTACGTGCACCAGTTCAACCGTCCAGACATCAGCCTTCAGGGTCCGGACTCTCAAAGCCTTATTATGGTAATTACATGTAGCTGAAATGCAACATTCCGGACGCTAGGGCAACACCGCCCGGACACGGCCTTGTTATGGAAGCTTTCAGTACTATTTTGGAAAGGCGGTTGCAGTTGATCATCTGGACGCTCGGTCAAGCTGTCAGGACACCCTCCAGTATTTTAGTCATAACGTTGTACTCAAATATCGGATTTGGACGAAATCGGCGTCGTTGGAAAGCTAGGTCCAGACAGCAAATAGAATCTTCTGGACGGCCCCTGTCCAGACGGAAACATCAAGCGTCCGGACGGCCCTGGCAAAATTCGAGAATTCTTCAGAATTGCTTTTCGAACACGAAAACAGTTGTCCGTCCGGACGGGCATGCCAGAGACTCCATTTTTTACTCAAATTAGGGCTTCTAAAGCCTATAACTAAGGGGTTCTAGGCATGCATTTGACACATAATTCAGTAGTGAATTCCTTACAGCTTAGAGAGGGTGTTTATGGAGATATTGAAGATCTGCTAGCTCTCTATCTTTTGCTAGTGTGTGATTTGATCAGTTGTGAAGTCTATCTTAGAGGTTGGCCCTAAGGTAAAGGATTCCATTGAAAACCCATTCAGGTAGGAGACCTGGTTGGGAGGCGTTCGTGTTGGGTTACACGTTAGAGTTCAAGGTACGACCACTACATAAGCGGTATGTGAGTGCTATTACTTTGTAACTAGCTTTATCTTCTGAATAGTGGATATCTTGGGTTTGGCCGCCCCAGAGTGGTTTTTCTCTTAATTGAGTTTCCACTTCGTCAACAAAATATTTGTCTCCTTTAAATTCCGCATTTAATATTTTGTTGCACACTGTTCACACACACTGTTAATTAGAAGTCCAATAATTTTCAAAATTCAAAATAGAAGTTTCAACGAACCTACATGAAATATCTGTCATAGTTATTAAGAACAACAACATTAAGAAAACAAGCTATATGCATGATAGAATGCATATCAAATGTAAAGCATTGTGAAACGAGACAGTTCACACAAACATATATAATCATACCCGCAGTGTAATACCCTATATTTTAAGATATTGAATAAAATATCTGAAAATAAGATTTTTGGCCTAATAAACTAAATATGAATATTTATTCATAAATATTCATCAATTTAGGTTTAAAGGAATCAAATACTTAGTAACAATATATTTGGAGTTTAAAATGAATTAGAATTCTAGCCGAGTTTAATCAATCAATCGATTATAGAATCGATCGAGCAATTATATATTAACTTAGAATCGATCATGCGAGGTTAGAATCGACCAATTAATAGAACTAGAAATCGATCGATCGAACAATTTAGATACATAAGTGTTAAAACAGATGAAAATCTGACTAAGTATAATCGATCGATCGATTATTTCATGGTGTAAAAAAGGATCGATCAAAATTAGATTGATCGATTATTCTTCAGTGTAAAAATGCGATCGATCGACTTTCTGCAGAAATGCAGAATCTTGTCTGAATTAGCTACTCCTTGATTTTTATCAAATTCTCATTATTTCTTTTGATAAGTCATGGCCCAACTCGACATGTTCTTGACCATTGATCAACTTATTATCAATCTAAGCCATCAAAAACATATCATCTTAGATTAGATAAGATTTGGATAGATTTGAGGATCTTTTAAGAGAATATTGATGATTACTTAGATGAGTCACTAAAACTTGCTCTTCAAGTTGGTTTTCCAGCCCTTAGATGAGTTCTTAGTGGAGCAATCTCAGCCGTTGATTTTACTATAAAACGATGGTTCCTCACTTCAAACATTTCACTCAAAAATTCTTTGAACACTCTCACGGGTTGCTCTCTCCTTCTTCCTCTCTCTGTTTTTCCTATTTTCTTTTAGGTTTTTGGTTGTATTAAAGAGGATAGAAACTCCCTCTTCCTTCTTCTCTGGTTTTAACTTTCTCAATGGGAGGGTGCAAAAACAAGATGGATTTTCTCTTTTGTAAGTCTCTTTCTCTCTCTTTTCTTCTCTTCTTGGCTTGTGTTTTGATTTCATTTTGATGAGAAGTGTGTAACAGAAAAATAAAAGGAAGAAGAGATAAAGGGTGTAGAAGAATAAGTATAGGTGTGTGGGTTTCCTAGAATCATGTTAGAATTATATATGTGTTTTTATATATATTAGTGTGTGCCGTGTGTGTGTGTGTTTAATGATGTGGTGAGTGACTGTTTGACAAAATGAGATATGTGTGGGAGTGGGTAGTATTTTAAAAGGATATATGTATATATGTAATATAGATGTAATATATATATGTATGACTTATTTTGATAAGATATGTAAATTTATGAATAAAGGTGTTTTTAAGAGAAAAAGTATATATTTTGTTGGAAAATGAATATAGTTTTTAATAAGTTTTACAAAATATCTCGATATTCTGAGATATTTTACAAAAATATCCTAAAGATATTTTGGATAAGATTCTTATCCTTTGATGTTATAAATTATGTTTTAAAATAAGGGTTTTCAAAGTAGAGTGTTAGAAGTATAAATCATGCCGTAGTGATGCCCGAATAAAAAGAATCATTTTTAGTAAAAATGATATTTTGGTAATTTTGATAGAAAAAGGGCATTTTGGTCATTTTAATAAATGTTGTTATAATGCCCGTATTAAATATATGACATTATACTGAATTGATTTTATATGCCGTTACTATGTCAAAATGATAATAGGATTAAGAAATTAGAGGTAGATATAGGGTTCAATTGTATGTTTGGTGAATTATACTAATTCACTGTTATTTGGATATAATTATATTGCAGTGAACATTTATCTGTGAATACTTTCTATAGCAGGGAAGAACTGTAAGTATTTCTAAAATACTTACTGAGTGATCTTGTTTTGATTATGTGATGATTTCTGCTTTATTTAATTGTATGCATAGGGATAGTATATTCCATATTGTTAATAATTTTGATGCAGGGTTAATAACAAGTTGGTTGTTGAGATGACCAATGGACTGGCATACCGCCTATGCGAAAAACAATAATAAGTACAAGTTGGCTGTTGGGATGGTCAATGTGCTAGGCAAGTTATGGCTACTTAATTGACTGTCAGGATGATCAATGTACTTGGTTGACCAATGTACTAAGTATGCTACTTTAACTACTAGTGCGGAAAAGTTAATAAGACATGGTAAGGGAGTTTATGCTCCAGTATATAGCCTCTTAAACGAACAGAGATTTAATGGCCCTGGTGTGAGAGGAGTGCATAAAAAGTAACTAAGATTGTGTATATAAAACTGTCATCACATTATATGTTGCATTGTATATAGTTAAGTAAATCAATATGTCATTATATTATTGAAAACAAAATGACTCACTTGATTACAGTATGGGATTGTGGTGATAATCACAATCACATATATGATTGTGCAGGGCAGGAGACAGATCAGAATGCGGGGCTTTTTATTTATAAATAGGACTTTTATGATTTTTAGTTGATATGTAATAGTTTACATTATGTAGATGAATAATAACTGCGTATTTATTAAGTGCCGCATGTGGCACATATATTTATTGCTTTGAGTGTATTTATTATGTAAAGACAAGTTATGTATATTTATTGAAGTATTTCAGTCGGCTCAAGTGTGATTGTGTCAATTCCTAAGTTTCTAAAAGAAAATTATATTCCACTGCTAATTTATATTCTGATGACTTCATTGATGATGTCATAACGATACGTGGAAATCGAAATTTTCACTTACGCCTTTTTGTAAAAGGCGGGTCGTCACACGTAGAACCACTACCAACAGAGGATTTCACACATTCCAAAAGTCGTGTCCTACCTCCATCTGGCAATGGGGACTACGGAGTGACCGAGGTCATGGGACACACCACTCCTGAGGCAATCAGTGACTCAATCTGGCTCAAACGTAACTCCAAGGCCTGACGTGCTAACCACTCAGTCTCTAACTCACACTCCATCGATGCGATCCTTTCGTCTTGCAAGGAGGAACTCCACCTTTGCCTAGATGATCGTGGCTATGAAGGGGTGTAGTATGAATATGTCGTCTGAACCCTTCCCACGTACTATGGCTTGCCAAGCACCTGTTGATACACGTCATTTGGTGCCCATCGCATCGTGTCTTTAGTCATGCTATGTCAGGCTACAGGGTCATTCGATATGAGCTGTGTCATCCTCTCATGTATGTTGTACTAAATGTTAGTGTGCCAGAAAAATGTTTGTAGTCAATATATAAGTTATCACACACATAACTTATAAATATTAAACAAGGTGAGTAGCATACACATAGCTCCCTTGTTCGCTCAGTCGGGTAACTCTCGTCCCTCCTTGTGTGTGTCATTACAAATGCTTGTGCTCGAGTAGGAGCAATGCCAAACGTGCTTGCCTTTCGACATCCAAAAATAAAATAAAAAAACATACAACACTTGTTTTAATAAACATTTAGATATATAAATGTTTACATCTATATGTCTAGAGTAAGTTGGCCTGGACATATATATCTCATCGTGTGTGAACATGGCATAGCTTTTTTATCCTAAGCAGTGGGGAGCACCGTTCAGCTCTCGCATTCACTTCATCCATTCAGCATTCTCCTACACAATGAACATTTCTTAATATGTGAGCATTGACACAATTACATGAAATATTTCATTAATAAACTAATGAAAGTACACAAAATAGTAATACAAGTCATGACCTACGTACCCTATATTCCTCACTACACCATCTCCCCAACAAATGCTTCGGGTCTACTGTGTCATAGTGTGCGAGAAACGTTGGCCCCACTCTTGGACAGATGATTTCTGGCATATCGACCGGTTGAATATTAAGGCGCATTTTTAAGATCGTGCCTCCATTGCATATGCTTACGGCCCAGGTCCTGGAACGCTTCATGTTGTGCCTTTTCTAAATCTACCGTTTCCAGGAGATAGAACTCCACCTGCACAAGTTAAAATAAAGTTGATAAATTAAACAAAAACATAATTGAAAAAAATTACAATGGCCTTGATTTTAGACATACCATCAGTGCCGCCCATATATCCTGCTTTATCTGCTTATCTACCTTCAACCATTTATCCTGCATATGTACAAAGTGACCGCTTCTTACTAACTTCCCAGTGTGCTGCCTAAATTTGTTTTGCGCTGCACCTTACGGGTTGTGTCACAACATTGTACTCTAGTACAATATTTTTTCCCGCTGGGAGCACCTAATTCCTTTGCGGGTCCGTAATCACTTTGAAGTAAAAGCTGCAATTCGGATTATAACCTACAGAAAAAAAAAAAAAAAAAAAAAAAAAAAAAAAAAAGTTTAAAAAAAAGTAGATGAGAAATGTATATTATTTCAAACGTCATGTTAACTACAAAGCATATTATTGGTTTTTTTTTTGTAAAGTATAAATATGTACTTACCCATCAACCGAAGTTGGTCACGTCGCAGGGGCTAGGTTGCAAGGGGCTAGGTCATAGGGTCATCGACACGCGCATCGTCATTCCTCTGGCTTTTGTTCGGATGTGACATATGGATCTCGTCGAGAGGCGACATTTGGCTCTCTCCCAAAGGCGGCATCTGGATCTCTGTGGGGTTTTGTCTCACTATCGGAGGCACAATGAATGGGTCCAATATAGGGGCAGCATTGAGCCACGTCACCTGGTGAAGTAATCCCTAACTAAGACAGCGTTGGCGGCATAGATGGCATAGAAGAATAACAAGCGAGGCCGCCCTGCCCATGCTCTACCTGGTACTCCTCCATACCTAGGAGTACTAGTCTATAATCGCCATTTATGTGGTGTGGCGAGCTATACTGTGACCCTTGCGACGTAGACATCATGGGCCTGCGTAGGGGTCGAGTCGCACAATGTTTACCCCTAAATGCCATTGTAACCTACGAAATACAACATGCACACAAATATATTAATTAAATATACATTTGTATTTATAAGGACTCACATATTTGACAATGAGATTTACACCATTTACTCAATGTATTAATTAATCACTAGAATTTTCAAATGGTGTAATAAAATATTGGAAAGAAGTGGCAGAAATGTAAAACTAAATAACAGTAAAACAGTCAATCAATTAACATGCACACAATGGTTATCTTTATTCCGTTGGAGATATTCCGTCAACCTTTTGACTTAATTTATTAGGTTATCTTTGTACCTAAACATTTGGTCGTTTGGTCTCTTTTTATATAATGGAATAGATATTTTCTCAAAAGAAAAAAGAAAAAGAAAAAAGTGGTCATCGTTCTTGTTCAAATTTAATTTTTGTTTTAAATTGTTGATTAAGAATATTATTGTAAATTTAAAATCTGATTTTTTTTTTTCAAAAATACCAAAATTCATCTGCAAACATAGATCCCAAAAAATATGATTAAACATCAACACCCAAAATAATCAAGAACATTAAATAAATAAATAAAAAAATCAAGAAGACATATATACACATACAGAACAAAAAAAATACAAAAAATAAAATTAATGTAAGGGGATAGAGAGTCGGCAGGTGGAGAACAAAATATTTTGTTCTTAAGCTTCAATCAGCCGGTGTACCTAAAATGGTAAGAAAAGAGAGAGATTTATACTTAGACATGCAAATTGAACGACCCAACTGAGAGAGAGTGAGAGAGTTAGAGGTGGTGTCGTACCAGTGGTATCGCCATACTAGAGGTGTCGTCGAAGGGGATTGCCAGACGGTGGGCACGTTGGTGTTAGAGAGAGAGCGTGAGAGAGAGAGAGAGAGAGAGAGAGAGAGAGAGAGAGAAGATGAGTGAGAGTGAGACAAGAGAGAGAGGGACAACCGATGTGATTTTTCGCCGTAGGGGAGGCCGGACGCGCAGTGGGTGTGTGTGTGAGAGAGAGAGAGAGGAGTCTTCGAGAAGATAAAAGGGGAAAAAAAGGATTAATTTTTTTTTTTTGGTAGGTGGCCCGGAAATGTCCCGCACAGGGGCGCAGATCCCCAGCAAATTTTCATGAAAGAATTAGTGACATGGCACACCACCATGTCACGAAAATTGTGACGTGCATAAAGCCCACACGTCGCGATTGTGTGATGTGGAACGAAGACACATCACGATTGTGCCAAGTGTACACTAGCCACGTCACTAATTAATATATATTATGAATTAAAACCTTAATAATATATATACTATATATTATATATATAGTATACAAATGTAAATCTTAGCCCTACGTATACTATATATAGCACTAAACTAGGGTTATGGTTCAATAAATAAAATATACCCAAAAATGTATATAGTATTAATTAAAAGTTGTATTTATTTTTTAAAGTATATATTTTATATGTATAGTACACAAATGTAAACCCTAATCCTACGTATACTATATATAGCACGAAATTAGGGTTATGGTTCAATAATAGAATATACCCAAAAATGTATATAGTATTAATTAAAAGTTGTATTTATTTTTTAAAGTATATATATTATATGTATAGTACACAAATGTAAACCCTAATCCTACGTATACTATATATAGGACTAAACTAGGGTTAGGGTTCAATAAATAGAATATACCCAAAAATGTATATAGTATTAATTAAAAGTTGTTTTATTTTTTAAAGTACATATTTTATATGTATAGTACACAAATGTAAACTCATGTGTCATAATCTCATGTGATCTATCATTTTGGGAAATGTGTCACAGTCTCAAGGGATTGTAACACATCATTTAGAAACCAACTTTTGGAAAAAAAATTTGGGAAGTTTAACATTTTTCATATTTTTAATATGTTAAATATATTATCTAAATAACTATATATCAATAAATAAATATTTTAAATATTTATTTATTTAGCGACGTGCCACATTTAACACGTCCCGAAATAGCCACGTGTTGGATTATAGCACGTCGGCCATTAATGACGTATCATTGTTACACGTCAATTTTTCCTGATGTGTTACTTTGTGCATGTCATTTTTATTTTTATATAGAATGTAGGACGTCGCCATGTGGGGACGTGTCCACTTTACCACATCCGGAAACGTAGATGTGGAACAAAGACCACGACGCGAAAAATTTTTCGGGCATGGCCTTAAACTAAACGTGGTAATTCGTTAACATGGCACAAATTCGGTGGCTGTAGTGATGCAGGAGAAAATCAAACACAAGATTTGAAAATTATTTCTTGAATAAGATCAGCTCGAGAATGGAAGGAACTGTACAAAATATTTGAAGAATACAAATATCTACCGAGTTGTCAACATCCATCAAGGGAATGAAGGAAATAAGAGACTATCGACAAATCCCTTGATTCATCTTTTACAGAATTTCCATATTTATATTTACGTTGTCGTCAAGTAATATTATAGTTATTATATTTTCCCTAATATGGTAATTCTTTGGCACCAAGTATTTTCTATTAATTTGGAGATATTCTTTGGTACCAAGTATTTCCATAATATGCTTATTTGTATTTATTTCAAGTCTTAGGAGATTTTATTAGGGTTTCGCTATTTTTGGTAAAATCCTAAAGGTCGAATTTTCAGCTATATTAGCCCGGCTTGTGAGCGTTTTTCCGACAGCTTTGTTGTTATTGATAATTTATCGAATTCAGAGTTTTCTCTCTATTTTTGGGGTGAATTTCCTGTTTTCTTCCTTGCAAATTGCCTATTGATTAGCCTACAGAATAATCGTTATTCTGTCCGGAGTCATGTAGCCACGTCACGAAATCCTTGGTTTTTTGTAGTGAAGCCACCTCATTTTTTGATGGATACTTGATAAACACTTAATGTACTCCTAAAATTACTCTGGTTTACTCCCATGCCCTTCCTCTCCATTTTCTCTCTCCCATCTGTTTCTGTACCTCTTCTAAAAATCTCTCTCTCTCAAATTGACGGATCTTAATTTCTTTCTTAGACCCACAATAAAAACAAAAACTAGAATAAAAGAAAAGAGAAGAAAAGAAAAAAAAGCGTATACAGTAGAATCATGGTTATAAATTAATAATCATCACGAAAAATGATTAACTGAGTGGATATAACGTGTTATATAACTTGTATCCATTGAGAGTGAGAGAAATGAAATTTCTTCCGGACCCAGTCTCTGGAATCCTGTCCCACGTGATAGAAGGGATGTAATAGGATTCAAATCCTAAAAGCATGCGCATTATGTAGTTGGCAAGAATAAATTGCTCCATGAATAGTTGGCAAGAATAGATCTTTACATTTATAAATATATTAGCAGCACGATATATCCACTCTCACATAACTACATACCTAGTATCTGCCACTTCCTCCTCACGTCCAACATGCAGCTTCCTCTGTTTTGCATATTCTTCAAAACATGCTGCATTTATTACTGCATAGGTGCATTTATTGCATGATTCTACTGCATAAGTGCATTTTTTTTCGCTTTTATTCTGGCTTTGTTTTTTATTGTGGGTTTGACAAAGAAATTAAGATTCATCCATTTGAGAGAGAGAGAGAGAGAGAGAGAGAGAGAGTTTTAGAGGGGTACTACAGAAACATGTGGGAGATAGAAAATGGGAGGGAGGGCGTGGGCTAACAATGGAAAAAAAAAATGACCGGTAAAAGATCTTAAAAGTCAGGTCACTTTTTTAGATTTTGGAGGCTTAATCTCGACCGTTGATTAAATTATAGTAAATATCCTGTTAAAACAACTACGACATAAAAGCCGGATCCATCCCCTAAATTCCTCTAGAATTACTATAATGTCCGAGACATTATTTAATAATTTGAGTAAATAATTAATTAAAATTATTTTAGTGTCATTAAAAATGTAAAGGAATATTTTTAAAGTCCAAAGAAAATAGAAAATAGAAAATAGAAATAATAGAAAAGAAATTAGAAATAAAAATAAAATATAAAAGAAATTAATGAATAAAATAAAAGAAAAAGAAAAAGAAAAGTAAAAAAAAGTAAAAAAAAAAAAAAGAAAAAAAAGAGGCGCACGTGCGCCTCCCTTCTCAAATAAATGGAAAGGCCAAATGGCCTTTCCAAAGTAGAGGCGCACGGCCTCTACTGTTAGAAGAGAAAAAAAAAAAAATATGGAAAAGGGTCATCTGACCTGAGAAAAAAAGAAACAAAAAGAGAGGATTTTCTCTTAAGGTTTTTCATACAAAAACCATGATCTACAAAGATTCAATCGTCCAAACTCAAATTCAATTTTCGAAACATGATCTACGAAACCCGATTTACGTTTCTACCAATTGGTTTGAGGTATTTTTACAAACTCTTGGTCTTTGAGATTTTAAATTAAATCTAAAGATATATGTGTTTGATTTTATGTGTTGATAGGATTTGTTGTGAGGAGCTTGCTAAACACTCTCCAAGTGTTGGATTTACATTTGGTGGAATTTTTGGTGAGTTTCTTCAAACCCTAACTTTTGGGTATTTAATTTTAATTGATTTTTTATGTTATTAACCCTTAGTAAAAGCTATTGGGTTAATAATATTGTGTTTGTGGTAGTGTTTTATAAATTATGATTTAAAGTTTAGAAACCTTAATTTGATGGGTTAAATTAATTTGGGGGTTCTTAAGTAATTAAAATCTAGATCGTTAAATTATGTTAATAAGTTAGTAATTGTTGTAAAAAGATTAATGAACATAATATTAAAGTTAATGATATTGAGAAAATGTTAGTGAGAAATAATTTAGAGATTGGTGAATATGATTTTAGGGCTAATATTATTATAAAAGTGTTAGTGAAAATAATTTATGGGTTAGTGAAATTAATTACGAGTTAGTAATTAATATTATGAGTAAATAATTAAATAGTGATTTTAATATCTAACTCTTAGTAAATACTTTGGGTTAGTATTGTTTGAGTTTTAGTTAGTGCCTAGGATTTATGGGTAGGCGTTTGAACCCTTAAAATATTATGGGTTTTCAATGGGTTAGCTCTTGAGCAATTTAAGAGCTAAATGTGAGTCCAATATTAGAAGTTGTTAATAATGCGCAATGTATTGTTTTTACAGTGATGCATTGTATGGTGGTGTCTAGGAGACCCAGTGCTTAAATACGCGCAGCCAAGGTGAGTATTCTACTTTCTGAGAAACTTATTTTCATATAATATAGAATTGCTAAATATAATTTTTTTTTTTTTTTTATACAAAATTTGAACCAACTGTATGTTGATTATAACTATTTTGGTTGTTTTGAGTACTTTTGAATATCTTGAAATTATGATGATGTTTGAAAATATGAATATGATATGTGGAGTTTGAATGAATTGTGTGACTGTACATAGTGGTTGGGAATTTTGTAGACTATGGTTGCATTGTAAATGATTGAGAATTTTTGTGTGAGTTATAAAATTGGGACATGATGCATTGTGTGCTTAACAACACAAACCTTGGGATACGGTCCCTATTCTCTGGAGTTACGGACTCTATGTTCTTTGGGATATGGTCCCTATTCTTTGGGATACGGTCCCTGTTATTTGGGATACAATCCCTGTTCTCTGGAGTTAACAACTCGACGTTAATATAGGATACGGTCCCCGTTTGCTTGGCATATGCATACATATATCATGGTGTGTTTGTGTGTGCTGTTTTTATGATATATATATATATATATATATATATATATATATATATATATATATATATATATATATATATATATATATATATATTTCTAGTTGCATGATTTAAATGCATTGAGTTGTCATTGTTCTTCAACACATTGACTTTCAAAGGCAATTTGCTAGAAGGTTTAGGGTTGGTATTATGGGATGCTAATGTCTATGTAAGGCCTCGCGAGTTGTCGTCGTTCTTCAGTTATGACATGCTAGCATATTAGAGTCTAACTATAATACTCGCATGATCACATTGACGTTCAAAGGCAATTGGCTTAGAGGTTTAGGCTTAGTGTTGCCTATTTCTAGTAATGTGGATGTCTTGGTACCGATAACTAGATGCCATTATTTCTAGCTTATGGGTTATGTGAATGCAAATATCTTCGCGTGTACGTAAACCTGAGCAAACAAACCACAAAGTCTTATCGTAGGTGAGGTCATATGTAGTTGTTTCTACAACATAACTTCTATATATAATCTTAGCTGCCTAGTATGTTTTAATGTTTTCTATTAGTCAGTGTTTGCTATATCAGCTATAAGGGCTTTCAAACAAAAGTTTATAAAATTGATGGTTGTTATAGCGTACACATGACTAAAAAGGAAATGTTGGTTCTTTGCGAAAACTCAGTAATAGTATACCTCTGAGGTCTTAGTGTAATTATATATACTAAGACAGTGGGTTCATAATTCCACATGTGCGAATGCAGCAACCCCCGCAACAGTGCAGACATTGATGCTTTGGTTGCAGGTTCTGCGGATATAGATATTGACTCGTCCACCTAGCGTATGGGATGTTATGATTGGAGCATATCACGAAAGTTATAAATCACGGACTCATGGGTAGTCCGTATTTGCTGAGCTTGTATTTTGGTATGTAATTTTAGTAATATATTTTATAAGCTTTAATCAGTTAGACATGTAAATGGCTCTTGTTGTTGATAACAGTTATGTATTAGATGTATTTCCGCTTTTGATATGTGTTCCGCTGCACATTGATATTTATATTCCGCTGTGTTAGATGTAACTCTGAATATCGGGTACATGTTATGGAACGTGTACACTATGTTGGCTGAGCGGCAAGTAGTCGTGTCATTGGGAAGATCCATTTATGTATGTTTTTGAAAAAAAAAATGGGTCATCCTAGCAGATGGTATCAGAGCAGTTAGCTCTAGAGTTGGTTAGGAAACGTAAGGTTGTATTAGAATCTAAGAATAACAAAAGAGCCATAGGAAATCTTAAAAGCTTCAACACAGATAGGAAATTAAAATGTAATACTCCGTATGCATTACATGGATTTTCTGATGCATATTATTTGATTTACATGTTTAGGCAGCTTTCCTCTCACTTTCAAATGGTAGGTTAACTTCAATGTGATTGTGTAGAGTATATCGCTTAGATGGGGAATGGTTTAGAATAAGCGTCTTAGGTGTATTGCATGGGTATTGTGATGCATATAATCTTCTTTACGTAGTATTGTTTACGTGGCATTTCATTGTACAGACAAGTAGTGCCGCCTAGACAAGTAATGACGATACGCAATGAGGAAGAGGATTCCTCACTAGGTGATTGAGGTGGATGATAAGTGTCAAATATTGCATATGTGGACCCCTTAATTTGCATTTACTAAACCTTTAGTTTTGTTATTTTCTAATGTTTTTGGTTAGTTTTGGTATTTTAGTATTTTGCAGGTCATTGAGAGAAAACAATAGCTTTAAGGTGAAAGAAAGCACACTTTGAGAAGACCTAGAGAATGTGGGTATGTTCAACCAAATCAAGGAAATGACTAAATCGGAATTTCTCTAATCGGAATCAAAATCGGATTAGAATTCAGATTCTGCACATGTCACAGTATTTTGGCCATAACTTTCAGCTCAAGTATTCGATTAAGGTGAATCAAGTGGCGTTGGAAAGCTAACTCAATTTTCTACAAATCCTTATGAAATAGGATTTTACAAATTCGGATGTATGCTATGCCAAAAGTTCCATGCAATAAAAGGCCGCAAATCTGGACGAATTTGGAGTCCTTTTCCTTCTTGGATTGTGTTTTGAGTCTCCTACTCAAACTAGGAGACTAACCTCCGATTTTTCTAGGAATTCTAGGGCTTCTAAGATTTGTTTTCTCCCTATAAATAGACCTCTAAGGCTCAAGAAAAAGGGGAAGAAGCTAGAGACCAAATACATTCTTTTCTTTTTAGTTTAGTTTTTCTTTAGTTTAGGATTTATTTTTCATAGCCATGTGTAGCTAATTTTTCAACTAAGGTTGAGGATAAAGCCTCACCATTGAAGAGCAACAATATTTTCATGTAAGTTTATATTATCCGATTTTATTGGGTTTAATTTTTTTCAATGTTTTACTTCTTTTCAATTTGTGGGATGATTCTTGGATATCTTTTGTGACTCAAGGATACATTTGATGATTTGAGATAATTTCACATAATTGATTGCTTCGGTTTTTATTTATCAAAACGTTGGATATTCATTGTGTTTCGTTCTACGGATACATTTGATGATTTGGTTTAAACCGGATATCTTTTGTGATTTGTGTAAAGAACGGAGTCATTGAATGATTTGATGATTTTTTTAAGCATAGTAGAACATACATAAGAGTTGTATGGTGAGAACTTCGGATGTGTATTGATGAACATGAGAATATGTTGCTATGATTTGGTGGGTGTGGATTCCAAAACCTTAGTACATTTTCTTTTCTTTTATTTTACTTTATTTAGTTTATGTTTTTTTTTATTATTATTTATCAAAAATCAAAATCTCTTAATTTTTGAAACTAGGTTAGGATTTGATTAATTTAGTCATAAATTTGTTTTCAAGAACACAATTCCCTGTGGGATCGACCTTGCACTTGCAAAACCCTTTATTGCAAACGATTCGTGCACTTGCGAGTACATTTAAAATTCACACCAGTGGAAGTGATTTTTGGTGCCTCTACCTCCTCCTCCCCTTCTGTCAAGGAAATTGCTCGTTAGTAGTGGTTTTAAGCGTTCCTCATTGATGGACCTTTGACCACGAATCATTTGAGTAGAAAATGGTCAATGCCATTGGGAGCTCATGCTTCCTCATCACCAAAGAAGGAACTTATTGGTTGTGGCTCTAAGTTCCTAGGTGACAAGGATGCCTTTGCGAACCGCTTTGGTGTCACGTGGTGCACAAATTGTGGGAAGCCACACTTTGGTGTATGTGTCATGTTGAATCACGGGTATGCTTTCGATGTGGTAGACTTGGCCACCTTGTAAAGCTATGTCCCTCGTTAGCCGCTTTGACTAAAAGCAGCTCTAGCGTTGCCCGGTATAGTGTGTGGGAGCTACACTCGGATGTATGTCGAGGAAGATCTTTGGCACATTGTGAATATGGTCAAGGAGGCCATTTCGCATGAGGTCGCCAACTTGTTGCCGCCAAAGTCAAGTACCTTTAGCGGGCAATTATCAGCTGAGACAGTTTTCTCAAGTAAGGTCGGCCCACTCACACTGAGCAATGCTGAAGTCCGTCCAACCACCGCAAATGTTGCCGATGCTACCATAGGTATTATACCATTATGTTGTAGCATTGTGTGCATTTGACTTATTTGAGTGTTATCCATTCGTATGTCTCACTATGCATAGTTACATGCATATTGAGCACCAAACCTTTAAAATCAATGTGAGTGACTATTTCTATTGGTGACGCATTTGTCCACAGTAAACATGAAGGTCATTGCCTTAGCACTATATGGGTGGTGACATTGCTAGCTCTAGTGTTTGACATGATGAGCTACGGTGTCTAACTCATTTAGTTCGGTATGTTAAGTGGTCCACCCATGTCTCATTTGCATGTATAAGTTATGCAAATTGAGCATCGAACTCTTAAATTAGAAAACTTATGCGTGGCCACTCATGTTGATGACACCTTCGCTTATAGGAAGCGTGTGGACAAGTGTGCCATCGGAATTAGAGAAAAAACTCTGACAGCAAAGTAGTAGTGTTATGCGTGTAGAGTTCTAATGTTGGCATATTTAGTTTCAACATGTAATATGTTGAGTTTTAATGCCATGCATATAGAATTTCAGTGTTCAACAAGCTAAACCATTACAAAAAAAATTGTGAATACTAACCTAAGGTCAATAACGTGAAAATGCGTTTTTCACGTTAGTGGAACTCAGTAACGTGGCCCCAGTAACGCAAAGCCAAGGTTAGTATCCCTTAGGTTGCTAAAATGTGTATTGTAACGTGAAAATATGACATAGTGTTACTGTCCAATAACACGACAAATGTCTCAGGTTACTAAGATCGAGTTACGTGAAACTGCACGTCATTGAGTTGTTGTAACATGCAAAAAATAGGTTACTGAAGTGTTGTAACGCAGAACTATCAGGTTACTGAATTATTGCAATGTGAATATTTTTAGGTTAGTGAATGTTGTAGCGCATAATTAATTATCACGTTACTGTAATTTATAACGTGAAAATTGTTAGGTTAGTGTATGTTGTAACGCAAAACTCATCCTCACATGACTGTGGTTTGTAACGTGAATATTATTAGGTTAGTGAATGTTGTAACGCACAACTAATTCTCTTGTTGCTGTATCTTCTAACGTGAATATTGTTACGTTAGTTGATGTTGTAATGCAAAACTCACCCTCACGTTATTGTGGTTTTGTAACATGAATATTGTTAGGTTAGTGAATATTGTAACCCACAACTAATTTTCAGATTACTGTATTTTCAGGTTAAATAGAAAAAAAAAAAAAAAATTACATACTTTTGCTCTCCCAAATATTTTTTTAGCGGTTGACCATTTACATCCATCCTCTTAAAATCACAACAAATTGTACGTTTCCATCCATCCATTCGGCAACAATCACAACATTTTACATTTAACTTTAAAGAACAAGCACAACAATATATATTGAGAATGAATCGTCAAAAATTACAACTGTTGAAAACAATATAACCAATGTTTGTGTTTTCATGTGTTTTCATGTATATATGAACAATTAAACATAAAGAATACACGCAATACACAATGATAAAACAACTACTAACGGATGCGCATGAGTTGAATTTCTCATCGTCAGTACATGAACAGCTATGTACTAACGGATGCACAACAACATGCTCCATATTACCTATAAATGATAAAACAAACAAACTCAGTAAACAAAAATACAATAATATCATATTAAAACTAACACTTAAGGAGTAACACATGGAATATAAAGAAACGTCATCAATACTAAAAAAATAAGAATATAACAGAAAAATAATTAATTATTACCTGAACAACTGCAAGCAGGCGATCTAACATTCAAACGAGGTGTGGAATATCTATCAAGTGCTATGGTAACCTGTGACATACACAATGCACCCCTCATGGAGAGGGGAGAACATGAAGAAACCGAATGTCTTGATCCATCACATGTTAAGGTCTCTTGGAATCTTCAAGACCTAGTCATGCTGGAAGCTGAGTCAAGGAATCCCATTATGAAGAAAGCATTCCTAATTTCCAGTCAAACATCTCTTGTTAGAGTGTATCACTGGCAGACATGGTTCTGGAGGCAGACTTCTGCTTCTGGAGATACATCTACAGCAGGTAATTTCTCGTCTTTATCCACGTTCAAATAGTATGTCTCTTGCTGTTTTTTCTTTTCTTTTTTGCATACTTGCCCACTATTGTCTCCTTTTGTTTTTGGACAGATTGTACTAGTCAAATTGCTGGTGTTCTTATACCAGTGGTTGGTGAGGCCGACTCACTTTCCCTCCTTCTCGATGTTTATCAGTTCCACTACCTAAGCCTTTCTTTTGCTGTAAAGAAAAAAAAAAAAAAAAAAAAAAAAGCAAGAGAAACATACTGTTTGAACGTGGATAAACACGAGGAATTACCTCCTGTAGATGTGTCTCCAGAAGCAGTAGTCTGCCTCCGGAACCATGTCTGCCAGTGATGCACTCCAACAAGAGATGTTTGACGGGAAATTAGGAATGCTTTCTGCATAATGGGATTCCTTGAGTCAGCTTCCAGCATGACTAGGTCATGAAGATTCCAAGAGACCTTAACATGTGATGGATCAAGACATTCGGTTTCTTCATGTTCTCCCCTCTCCGTGAGGGGTTCTTGTGGATCAAGACATTCTGTGGAGGTTTCATCATGTTGTAATTAACCATAATATCAAATTATCAATATAAATATTGGCCTCTAATTAATTAGGTTAAAAACTCTGATTAGGGTATATTGTCAAATAAATTGTAATATTATCTCAATATCAATATATCAATATTAGCTTCTAAAAAATTAAGTTAAAATTCTGATTAGGGTTTAAAGTTTGACATATAAATTTTAATATTATTCCAATATCCACATTATATTATCTCAATATCCACAATAATTTGCCTCAATAGATTATATGAATATAACTCTTTTTTCAGAATACTCAATATCTAATATCCAATATCAACAATATCAACATTATCCAATATCAACAATATTAACAATATCCAATATCCATGATCAAATATCCAATGTCAACAATATTAACAATATCAACAATATCCAATATCAACAATATCCAACATCAACAATATTAACAATATCCAATATCCAATATCCATTATCAAATATTCAATATTAACAAAATCAACAATATGAACAATATTCAATACGTGTTACCTGTAGAGGGGGAGACTGAGTAAAGAGACTGAGAAGGAGTGTGACAGACGACCGTTACTGAGGGAGAGGGAGACCAGAGAGAGGGGGAGATGGAATTTGTTCCCAAATTCTGCGCAGAAGTAGCCTGCACGGCACATGTCTCAAAATGTTTCAATAACGTGCAATTTACACGTTACTGAAACAGTAACACGGAATACAATTCCGCGTTATTACATTTGTAAAACAGTAACGTGCAGATGGCCGTTACTGTCATTTGGAAAAGTAACGTGCACTCATATATAGGTTACTCCATAGTAACGCGTAAAATAATATAACGTTACTATTTAATACAATATTTAACTGAATTAATATTTAATCAATCGGGTGATCTATTGATCCATCATGATCAATCGGATGATCCTCATGATCCTATTGATCCATCATGATCGATCGGATGATCTATTGATCCTATTGATCCATCATGATCAATCGGATGATCTATTGATCCTATTGATCAATCATGATCGATCGGATGATCCTCATAATCCTATTGATCCATCATAATCGATCGGATGATCCTCATGATCCATTACGATTGATCGGATTATCTATTGATCCTATTGATCCATCATGATCATGAGGATGATCTATTGATCCTATTGATCCATTATGATCGATCAGATGATCCTCATGATCCATCACGATTGATCGAATAATCTATTGATCCTATTGATCGATCATGATCATGAGGATGATCTATTGATCCTATCGATCGATCGGATGATCCTCTCGATCCTATTAATCACTTTTTTTAAAGGGAAAAATACACGTAACTCTCTCAAACTACCATTACATTGACAATTAATGTTCCTCCCAAACTACTAATTGTGTCAGTATATCCCCCACCCCCCCCCCCCCAAAAAAAAAAAAAATTACTAAAAAATGTCAATGTTACCTTAATGACAAAAATTTATTTAAAAATAATAATAAAAATAAAAATTAAAAACTGTGTTTTTTTTTTAAATAATAAAAAAATAATAAAAAAAAAATTGTTTTTATAATTTTCAGTTATTTTTTACTTTTTTTTTATATAACAAAAAAATTGGTTTTTCTTTTTTCTTTTTTTTTCGTTTGTTTTGTTTTCTCTTTTTTTTTTTTTAAAAAAAAAAAACATTTTTATAATTTTCAGTTATTTTTTCGTTTTTTTTTAAAAAAAAAAAGAAAAGAAAAGAAAAGAAATCGTTCTTTTTTTAATTTTTTTTTTCTTTTTTTATTTAATTTGTTTTTTTTTTTTAAAAAAAAATAATCTTTTAAGTTTTTTTTTTCGAATTTATAAGGACATTTTTGTCTTATTTAAAAAAAATTAGGATCATTTTTGTCTTTTTGTTAGTTTTAGGAGGGACATTGACATTTTTTGGTAATTTGAAGGGGGTACATTAACACAATTGGTAATTTGGGGGGTACATTGACAATTGAGTGGTAGCTTGAAAGGGATATATGTACTTTGCCCTTTTTTAAATAATAATTGTCATTTATAGTAACGTCGACATACTGTCCACGTAACTATTGATCGTAACGTGATATTAACAATCACGTTACTATTTTGTTCCTTGCGTTACTATTTTAATAATGTGATAATTTGTCAGATAAGTATAAAGTCTCTTCTTCTTCCTTGCGGCTGGCCATCTGGTTTCCCTGGCCATCCCCGGACGATTAAGAATTCTCAGTAAAAGCTCGTACAGCTCCTGATCCTACCAAAAAAAAAAAAGATTGTTATTTTATCATTTAGGGGCAAAACTCCAAACAGATCCAGCATATTCCTCCAACACAGCATGCTTCGATCGGAATTCTTTGTTCTAGACCTATGCAACAAATGAAAAGGCCATCACAATAAAGATTCCATCTCATTTGTTGCAGAGGTCAAAAACAAGGAAAACCAGAAAGTTGAAATCGAATGAAGACGGAAGATCTGAAGAAAACCTCACATCTTTGAAAGATTTCCAAAAGGTGAAGGTATTTATAGAAGATAGAACATCAATACAGCGTCAATTCAGAAGCCAAGTAAATGCGCCCACACGCTACATCCATTCGAGAGTCCAAGCGACGCCCATCAATGCACCAGAGATCACGCACAACAAATAAAGGGCACAATCATTTCAACAACGCCTCGAATCCAACAGCCCCAAGAAATGAAGCGTCATCTCAAATATCATCAATAACTTATTAGGGGGCAAATTTGCCCACCATCTGCTGTAATTTTCTTTTATTTTCAGAGCTCAAGCCTTCAAGGCATTTATGTAATTAGGTTAGAAAAATTACAGAAGTTACGTTGAACGATAGACCAAGGTTGAAGACGATACAACATATTTTTTTTCTTTTCTTTTCAAAACGCACCGTATAACTTAGGTGAGCCACATCCGTTTAACTCTTTGTTTTTTAACATGCAAAGAAGTGACAAGGCAGTGAAGGCACCGAATTCCAAAAAAAATAAAAATCGTTCTTTAATTCTCTCATTTGCTCTTTTAAATTATTATTATTATTATTATTATTATTATTATTATTATTATTATTATTATTATTATTATTTAACAAAAATTGGATTTCTTTTGTTTTTTATAATTGTTTTCATATTTAATTATTTGTGAAAATATATAATTGTAATTATTTGAGAATGATATATTCAAGACTATCAGCAATGAAAAACCATGGAGCCATCTCAAGGTAAGAAGACTGGTTTAGGACAACTGAATTAATTAACGCAAGGAGTGACAAAATAAATTGTAAGTTACATTTATATGTTTTAAAAAATAATTAAATTTTGTTGAATTATTTATTTATTGCATTAGTTATATTTTTAAATTTTTTTAATTAATTTTTTTTCAACTTTAATTTTTTTTATTCATAAAAAAAAAAATATTGACCCCCTGACCCAAAATCCTTTAAAATTTTGCGTTTTCAAAAAAGTACCATCTTACTTGCGATTTGAAAAAGCAGGTAAATCAACAATCACATAGTCAGGGGTCAAGAACCCTACTGCCATGTAGAAATATGTCACAATGGAAGAACGCCAAATTCTTTGGTGGCAAGGCAGTCTGAATGGAATTCCAGCGACTACATAGAAGACGATATTGAGAGGTTTATGTGTTGTATGTATTGCCAGTGTGATTATGAAGTTTATTTGTTTTGTAATATGTTACAAGGAAAGTAAGCTTTTATGGTAGCTAGTTACTTTTTGTGTTTTGGTCTACAAACCCCTTGACAGTGTATATATATTTTGGTACTCCCAATATGTGGAAGATGTAATATATATTTACCCTTTTATTAGTTGAATAGCTGACCATGAAGTTCTTGTTGGTAGCTCAATCATGAAGTGCTTTTTGGTACCCCTTCTTGCAATATCATATTATGTGATGAAATCATTGTATAATTTGGCATCTTTGTGAAGGTATGTCAACACAAGATATCTACATTACATGCTGTTATTTAAAAGAGATAGACGTACTGTTGCATTTGCAATAGGTAATAAAGTGCCAAGAAACAACCTGCTTAGAGATATCTCCATTACAAAACATAGGGTATATATGATTATTTAGGGAGGTTTATATGCATATAAATATTTAATTTTAACACGTGGACAATAAAATAATAAAACTACACGTTACTATAATTGTAACGTGATATATATATGCTCGTTACTATATATTGAGTAACGTGAACAATATCAAGTTACTAGGTCATATATTAACTAACGGGTTAATTTGCACGTTACTCTAGAGTAACCTGTAAATTTATCACGTTAGTGTATATTAGCGCATATATATTTACGCTACTGTCCAATAACCCATAAAATGTTCACGTTACAAAGGAGTTACAAAGTAAATTTTACACATTACTATATATTTCAGTAATGCGTCAAATAATTATCACGTTATTGTAATCACTTACGTGTAAAATTCTACATGTTAGTATTCACATTTTTTTTGTAGTGAACAATAAAGCTTACCATGTTGAACTACGATATTAACTCGTTAGGGCTTTGGTGTAAATTTGGAATGGATTGACGATCAAACAGTAGAAGTGAACGTAGATAATCACAAGTGGGTAGTTGTATTCCTACCCGATAGTGTTGGGAGTCCGAACTTTGCGGGTCTCGTTTGCGAGTTACTCCGCAATTCCTATTCGATGTTCAACAATGATGAATGTCTGAGAGTGTATACTAGTGTTTGGCTTATGCCTAAGCCAAGCTCATATCGAGTCTGAGTTGGGAACATCCGGATAGTGCAAATGATTTCACTATAGTCACAAGTCTATGTAGTCGTGCATAGATTACCGTGTGCTAAACCTAGCAACGATCTATGATGTGTGTTCTATAAAGAAAACTGACAACTTGTTCAGTCAACTATAGGGAGCTTTGGTATTCCCGAAGATTGACTTTCTTTCGAGATACCATACACACACGGTGCAAAAAGGAAATGTGCCAAAGTCAGCGATCCATATATGGTATGACAATTATGAGTTTTTGGTGATGCCATTTGGATTGACAAATACACCGTTGATATTTATGGACTTGATGAATCAAGTATTCCATGAGTACTTAGACTTCGGTATAGTTGTGCTTACCGATGACATGTTAGTATATCCGATTAATTGTGTCATGCATGGAAGACACTTTCATTAGTGTTGGAAGTGCTTAGTAAAATGAATTCCTCACCAAGCTCATGTGATGTGAGTTTCGGTTTGACGAAATGTCCTTCTTGGTTCCTAGATTGAACAAGAATGGATTCATAGTCAACACGTTAGAACAAGAACACACAATTGCACCTGTGCTTGAACTACCCCTGGAGAAATTGTTGGGTATGTGGCTTGCACAGATACGTCGCGACTAGGCGAGGATGCACCCTTGTGTATCGTAGGAATATAGCCTATGCTACTTATTAACTGTGGATATGGAGTAGCGCCATTCTGCTCATGGTTCGCAGATGATAGCTATTATCTATGCTTTACCATTTTGTGGGCAATGCCTCTACGGTGAATTGTGTGTGGAATCCACACTTAACACCCAAGTCTTGATGCACTTTTGTGTTGAGAGACGGAAATGTAAGGCAACTATGATGGCTTGAAGTGCTAGGAGATCTTGATGGCAAGATGTCCTGCTGTGTAACTTAAGCCACTGTCATGGCTAAAACACTAAGTGGAAATTTCGTGATGGCGAAATTGACTCTAAGTGTATTTGGAATGTTAGCTTGACGTACCCTCCACAAGCGGACGACAAATCCAAGAGATCTATTTAGACACCTGAGGATATGCCCAAGTTATGCGTGTGGGAATCCATTGAGTTGGTTATGATACCCGCCATTGGTTGTGACTACTAGTTATAGTAGTTTACAACTACTGACTTTGTATCGCATGTAACGTCGTATGGACGTGATTGATGAACGCCACTTCGTAAGGTATGAAGTTGGAGTGAAACGATCAGCGAGCTTTGAAGTGGTGCATGATTCTAGGGAAGATTGCACTCGTTCAAAGTGGATAATCACTACATAATGATGGTAAGCTATGTGGATAAATATGCTTCAAATTTGTGTTTCAAATTGGTGATCTTGTGTAATGCAAGGTGTCGCCAATGCGAAACATGTAACGGTTTGGGCAATATGGATGTGCTCAATTCTGAAAATATTGAGTTGTCTCTAATGTTAAACGTGAGTTTGTCATGTAATCGGTCATGATGTCTTCTAATTTTAGCGGGCATCCGTAACATTTCCTCGTATTTCTCCGTTTGAAACATGTCTGCGACTTTATTCATGTGATGTACTTCTTTGTATTCAATGAAAATTGACCTATAAAGAAGTGCAAAACGAGCTATGGTTTGTGAAAAAACGAAAAAACCCATTTCGTTGGTGGGGACTCTATGGTGAAATCACGATGTTGAGGAAGCCACATGAGTGTTCGATCGTTAAATGTGGAAGTGATCCCCCATTTTTGCGAATAAAACCTGGTATAAATCCGCCCAGCCAAGGTGAGTATTCTACTCATTGAGAAACTTATTTTCATATAATATAGAATTGCTAAATATAAATTGTTTTACAAAATTTGAACCAACTGTATGTTGATTATAACTATTTTGGTTGTTTTGAGTACTTTTGAATATCTTGAAATTATGATGATGTTTGAAAATATGAATATGATATGTGGAGTTTGAATGAATTGTTTGACTGTACATGGTGGTTGGGAATTTTGTAGACTATGGTTGCATTGTAAATGATTGGAATTTTTAGTGTTAGTTATAAAACTAGGACATGATGCATTGCGTGCTTAACGGCACAAACCTTGGGATACGGTCCCTGTTCTCAGGAGTTACGAACTCGACATTAATATGGGATACGGTTCTTGTTCTCTTGGAGTTACGGACTCTATGTTCTTTGGGATATGGTCCTTATTCTTTGGGATACAGTCCCTGTTATTTGGGATACGGTCCCTGTTCTCTGGAGTTACAGACTCGACGTTAATATGGGATACGGTCCTTGTTCTCTTGGAGTTACAAACTCTATGTTCGTTGGTATATGGTCCCTATTCTTTGGGATATAGTCCCTGTTATTTGGGATACGGTCCCTATTCTCTGAAGTTACGGACTCGACGTTAATATGGGATATGGTCCATGTTCTCTTAGAGTTACGAACTCTATGTTCCTTGGGATACGGTCCCCGTTCGCTTGGCATATGCATACATATATCATGGTGTGTTTGTGAGTGCTGTTTTTTATGATATATATATATATATCTAGTTGCATGATTTAAATGCATTGAGTTAAGAGTGCATGAATGATTGCATTGTCTAGATGTAGAGATACCTGCGTCTATGTAAGGCCTCGCGAGTTTTCGTTGTTCTTCAACACATTGACGTTTAAAGGCAATTTGGTAGAAGGTTTAGGACTTGTATTATGGGATGCTAACGTCTATGTAAGGCCTCGCGAGTTGTCGTCGTTCTTCAGTTATGACATGCTAGCATATTAGAGTCTAACTCTAACACTCGCATGATCACATTGATGTTCAAAGGCAATTGGCTTAGAGGTTTAGCCTTAGTGTTGCCTATTTCTAGTAATGTGGATGTCTTGGTACCGATAACTAGATGCCATTATTTCTAGCTTATAGGTTATGTGCATGCAAATATCTTCACGTGTATGTAAACCTGAGCAAATAAACCACAAAGTATTATCGTAGGTGAAGTCATACGTAGTTGTTTCTCCAACAGAACTTCTATGTATAATCTTAGCTGCCTAGATGTTTAAATGTTTTCTATTAGTCGGTGTTTGCTATATCAACTATGGGGGCTTTCAAACAAAAGTTAATAAAATTGGTAGCTATTATAGCGTACGCATGACTAAAAATGAAATGTTGGTTCTTTGCGAAAACTCAGTAAATAGTATACCTCTGAGGTCTTAGTGGAAGTATTTATACTAAGACGGTAAGCTTATAATTCCACTTGTACGGATGCGGCAACCCCCACAACCGTGCACACATTGATGCTTTGGTTGCAAATTCTGCTGATATAGATATTGACTCGTCCACCTAGCGTATGGGATGCTATGATTGGAGCACATCACGACAGTCATAAATCACGGACTCATGGGTAGTCCGTATTTTGGGTATTTTATTTATGGCTCGTGTCTTACGTGGCATACGTATTTGCTGAACCTGTATTTTGGTATGTAATTTTAATAATATATTTTATAAGCTTTATCAATTAGACATGTAAATGGCTCTTGTTGTTGATAACAGTAATGTATTAAATGTATTTCCGCTTTTGATATGTGTTCCGCTGCACATTGATATTTATATTCCGCTGTGTTAGATATAACTCTGAATATCAAGTACATGTTATAGAACGTGTACATTATGTTGGTTGAGCGACAAGTAGTTGTGCCATTGTGAATATCCATTTATGTATTTTTTTTTTAAAAAAAAAAGGGGTCGTCACAATTACTATTGCCTATAAAATATTATAATATAGTCTTAATATACAAAATTAAGACCTTCACCTCTCACGATTGAGAGTTAATGGTAATCACGAGTTCAAGTTATTAATATTGAAAGTAGTTATAATAGAATAATAAATCACATGGTCCGTTTAGTTCATTATCACCACACCAACAATCAATCAAAAGTCTCCACTTCATATGATCAAGATAAATTATCATCATTGATATGTTATAGTCTTGTCAAATGAAATGTCAAATTCCATTACTAACTGTAAACAACGTACAATATATAAGTTACATGAATGGTTTATGACTTAAATCTTCTGTATGATACTCTCATTAACACACCTAATTAAGCTGTATTGAATATAATTGAAGTACTACTTGTATATAATAAATAATATAAACATGCATACTATAATTCCAAAAAAAAAAAAAAATAACTTCATTTAAAAAATAAACCCTAATATATATATCCTCTTTACATATCATCTTGCTCATTAGAGCTGCGCGAGGTGGCTGATATTGAATGGATAAGCATGACTTGGAGAGTAAGCATTGTATGCTCCTTCTGCATACGCCAAATTTGCGGCTTCAGTGGGATGGACTCCATCCCAAAACATATATTCGCTCCGAGTACTGCATGATTTTCCAAAAGGCTTGCATTGCACGGCCGGGGCCAGCCCAGTGGGCCACATTTCACAGCAGGAAAAATCTGTAACCATGGAACCTGACAGTACAGAATTCCGTCAATACATTGAAAGTGGCGGCGAAAGTGGGTAAAAAGAGTGTTAACATGATGATCAGTTGATCAGGTTATTAATATATATATATATATATATACCTCGAGCCGAACTGCTCGACATTAATAATCCACTAGTGTTTATGAAGATAAAAGTTGAAAACTCGAGATTGACATTGTTGTTGAGCTGATCCACCAGAGATTTAAGCAAATCATTGAAAAGTTCAACCGCATTGTAGATGTTGTCCAAACATGGAGAGCCAATAAGTCCACATGAAACATGTTCGAATGGAGTACTAGCTAACGCAATCGGTCCGACAACCACAAATTTCTTTGCCCCATAGTTGTACAAACTCTGCCACCAACGCATTAATATTGCATCAGCAGATGAACAGATCAAGAGATAAAACTACAGGCCTTAGTCTTGGTGTCATTCCCACCAAGTATTCTAATGTTGGAAGTCTTACACGATCTTTGGAGAAGGGTAGACGAAATGGCCTTTTATTTTTTGTCAAAAAAAAAAAAAAAAGAAAATGAGAAAAAAGAAAGCGTGCTAACCATTAATTGCTGAGATAGTTGTTGGATGAGAAGAAGAGGATATTGCAGTTGGGTGTACAGGCGGCTAGTAGGGTAGAACTCGGGCAAGAAGTAGTTGTTAAGATAGTCGTTTTGGCCTATTGAAACAAAATATAAGCACTTGTTTAGGTACACTGTGGTTGATATATCATTTCCCAACCTCTGGTTGATCTCCGACACGGTAGTTTGGTGGTTTTTCAACTGCCTATTCATGCTTATCCGATCACCCTGCAGATATGCAATGATGAGCCAAGTTACAACATTATCAATTACGAAGGAAAACAGCTACTATCCCCGATGTTTTCGCTATCATATTTATAAATTTTAAAAATTGTCAATTTAGTATATTCATCTTTCAATTTCGAGTAATGCTACACATCATCTCCTTATCTTCCTTTTGTCCTCCCAAAATTAATGTGGCTCTAAAAATCACCATTGAATTTAAAGTTTAATGGTATGATTGCAAAAGTGATGAAAGATTAGGGGTGGTAAGTGAAGTTTTCTCTAATGAAAACTTGGTGTTGTCTAGTTTCATTGCGAATTCCCATGCCTGAAAATTTGGGGAAAATATATATATAAAATGGGCATTTTGAGAATTTTGACAAGATTTAACGGATGAATGAAATTAAAATATGAATACATTAAATTGACATTTTTAAAGTTTAATGGTATGATTGCAAAAGTAATGAAAGATCGATCTGGGTCTCTAATAAAAAAATTGCAGTGTTTTTGATGCGTAATTTTAATTACCTGGTGTTGTCCAGTTTCATCGCGAATTCCCGCTGCACCAGATGCATAGTTCACACCTTGGAGTATTTCCGGGCCTTTAGCATTAGCGAAGGGCGGGATGTAATGGTCGAATCCCAGAAATTGAGCTGTAATGAGAAATTCATGTTCAAAATTAAGCATCATTCATTTATATATATATATATATATATATATATATATACATAAATTACTATAGGTAGGTAGGTATATATAATAAAACCGAACTAAAATGATCAATTTGAAAGCGGAAAATGCAGATCACCAATGAAATCCATGCTATTACGACCGTTGGAAAACCTTCCGGTAGGCCCCAAGGGGAAATCAATCCCATATGGTGGATAATTGGATTTCGCCTCTGTGAGAAGATTGTTATTGTTGCCATTGTCGAAGCTCGAGTCCCCGAAAACAAAGAGACAAGGTACTAGCGGCTTTCCATTTGCACAACCCCCTTGCAACAAAACAAGCAGCAGCAGCATCCACCACAATGCCTGGAGCTGATCATCATCAGATGCCGCCATTGAAATGAGAGAATGAAGGTGAAATCCAAACTGTGTTGTCCGATCGAATTCATGAAGATGCATGCAAAAGAGGACAAGTATTTGTAGTGATCAGTAGCCCCAAATGTTATGTTAAGGACGTACACATTGTTTCTTAGGCATAGATCGAGCCCCAAACTAAGTCTCAGAATAGGTAGATGTAATATCATAGCCCCAAATGTTATGTTAAGGACACATTGTTTCTTAGGTTCTCATGTGCATGCAATTAAAAAAACATGTATTTCTCAATTGTAAGGAACACATGCCATTATAAGAATTTGGTTTGCTGGAAATTTTTACATACCGGCTTGTAAGAAATTTACGTCCTTTTCTCCCCTAACAGTAGCGGGAACATTTTTGTCAAAGACCATTCACAGTAGTTTCCTTTCGATTTTCCTTAAACTTAGGGAACAAAACTAATTTTTGTTTTCCTATCCAAATACGCTTTATAATAACTTCCCTTATTTGTCATTAAATTAATTAAATATAATTTCTTTATAAATATAAGTTTGTACCTATCCTTACATTTTTCATAAAATTTCAGTACAATCCCCAATTAAAGGAAAAAAGATGAGAGATGAGAGAGGCAAGAAAAATATTTTGTATTAAAATAATGGATAGAGAAGTTCTTTTCGTTTCTTACACATTGGGTAAGATTGTAGCATTCTCAATGCTTAGGGAACCTTAGGTATTTACTGTGGGTGGTTTTTTGACATTTTCCCTATATGTAAGGAAGGGAATGGGCAATACGAAAGTTGTTGGGAATGCTATAAGGTGGTTAAGGAACGGGAGTGTGCAATTATGTATAGAGCTTTGTGGGCCTCCAATTTCGCATGCCAACAAAATTGTGACAAGTGTCTTATTTGCAAATAGAATAGAAAAAAAAAAAAATGAAATGTACACATCTCTCCCTCGAAATACCACTCAATTGCCAATGTCCCTCTAAACCCAAACTATCAATTGTGTCAATATCCCTCTCCTCAACAACCAAAACATATCAATATTCCTCCAATGACCAACAAATAGGTAAAAATGACCATAAATATTTTTCAATAAGACAAAAATGTCCTTATAATTTTTTTTTTTTTTTTTAAAAAAAAAAACCAAAACTAAACAATAAAAACTAAAAAACTAAAAAAAGTAACTTTTTAAAAACCAAATTAAAAAAATAAGGAAAAATAGGAAACCAAATTTTTTTAAAATAAAAAATAAAGGGGTAATTACCTTTTCCCCCTATGAACTACCAGCCAGTGTCATTTTGCCCCCACGAACTACCCATTCGACCAAAATAGAGCATCCAACTACCAATTTGACACCGTTTGCCCCTTTCCGTCAGTCAGACCCGTTATGTGCGACGGTCAACAGCTCACGTGCATGTCAGGTGCCGTCTACCCCATTTTTATTCCGAAATTGCCCTCCGGTACAGTTGATTAAAGTTTATGAAAAGAAAAAAAGAAAAACAAAACAATTCAAACTAAGCAACAGAAGCTTCTTTCACGTCATTTTCTTTGGTGTTCCACTTCAACTTCAAAGCAGTAGCCCGCTGAAAGAGTCGACCTTGAAGAGCTTCAATGTCTTGTTCATGGAAGAGTGAAGCAACATCCGGAGAGCCCATCTGCCTGTGTGGAGTACCTGCACCTTTGAAGACTTCCTTTACCGATGAAAATTTCGGCCGCTTGTTCTACGGTTGTGTGAACTATGAGGTAAGATTTTTTTTTTAATGGATCTGTAAATAATGGGTAGTACCTCTTCTTTGTCTGCTTATTCTCTTATATTTTATAGATAATGGGTAATTTTTTTGGGGGTTTGAAAGTTAGATCTTAGATTATTTCTTAGGGTTTTTTTTTTTTTTTTTTTTTTTTTTTTTTTTTTTTTTTTTTTTTTGTTTGTTTGTTTGTTTCTTGGTTTCCTGTTTTTGGACAATGAGGTGTTTTTTTTTTTTGCCTGAACTGTTTTGGGGTTATTGTTTTCAGACAATGGGTAACTGGAGACAATGGGTCGTTTTTTCTTTCTTTTGCTCGAGTGGTTTTTGGTTAAATTATCCTGAAATGAGGTATTGGTTATTATTTAGTTGTGTTCGGACAATGATTGCATGATGAATACCTCTTTGATAATTCATGAAATCAAAGCATTAATATCTTTCTTCTCGTCATTTGCTGAGGACCTTAGCAATAATAACACTACTATTTGGCATTGTAAATAATTTCAGTAGCATTATGTTGTTTTTGGTTTGGTTAAATGATAAGCAAATTGAAAGCACCACTTTTTGTGATATGCATGTACTGTATCTTAACAAATTGAAAGAGAAGAGGTCAGTGAGCTTAGTCATGTATGTTAGATTTCTATTTTTTTAATTTATAGATATGATCATGCTTAAATTCCAAAAGAGCCAGATTAATATGTACATCATGTCTATATGTATCATAATTGCATTGTATGCTTGTTTCCACATTAATTACCCATATAATATAATTATGTTAGTAAAGTGGTACCAACTCTTAATTATACTTGGCCTTCCATTGAACTTTTTTTAACGTTGAAAAACTAACTTTGTTTATGTGACCTCTAATTGAATAGGTTGGTCGGTCTTGCGGATTCTTCCAATGGAAAGATTCTGAAATGTGTGAACATGCTAGACGAGCATTGGCTCGTGTGCAACACAGGCACGCTATGCTGAACAAGGAAGTTGTAGAATTGAAGGCCAAGCTAGAGATCGAAGCAATTCGATATGACATGCAAGTGAAAATTGCAAAGACAAATAGCCGAATTTTGGCATTTTCTTGGGTTTTTTTTGTTGTCTTCTTAGCTGTGTTTTGGGGCAACTTTTATGGTGTCAGTCAAGGATATATGTCCTACAAACGGCTACCTTGAAAAATTGTAATGACTAATATGTTTGTAATGATTAGTGTATCTGTAACTTTGAAACCTTGTAACTAGTGTATTGGTAAACTTCGTAATGTGTAGTGTACTTGTAATGTTTGTCTCCCTCTTTTCGAAAATGTAAAAAATGTGTATAATTTTCTGGCATGAAATTTGGTATCATCAACATAGCATTTTAACAACCCTAATTTGATTCATTATTCCTTGTACATATGCTAAAATATTGACCTATACTTCCAACATACGAAACTTGAACAAATAGTTTCCTGTACAACTTAGCATTTTGGCATCATCAACATAACATTTTTGCATTTTTGCATTTTTGCATAATTTCAAATCAGAAAACATAGCATTGTTCCTGCATATTTTCCTTCAAACCTAAACAAGTTGTTTCTAACAACATCAAACCAACATAGTCCATATTTCCCATTACAACATCAAAAAATTGTTCCTATCAACAACAAACCAAATTGTTTCCAACTACACTGTTTTGGAACTTGAACAAATAGTTTCCAACATACAAATAAGAAAACATAGCATTGTTCCTGCATATTTTCCTTCAAACCTAAACAAGTTGTTTCCAACAACAACAAACCAACATAGTCCATATTTCCCACTACAACATCAAGAAACTGTTCCTATCAACAACAAACCAAACACAATTTCCAACTACAAACCAACATAGTCGACTATAATATTTCCAACAACAGTTTATAAAAACACATCAAGGCTGCCATGTTGGTTTTTTCCCTTTGTTTTTAGCTTCCATTCTTTGTATACCCTTCTCCACTGTTGGTACCACCACTCTTGTTGGCTTCCTTACTGGTTCTCGAATGACAACTCCGAGTGCCCTGGCCGGTTCCAGAGTGCATACTGCTGGTTGTGAATCATCACATGTTAGGTCAATAGTGGGTATCTCTTTGTTGGGATCGGGCTCCTTAAATGCTGCCATCAACCTACCAGACCTCCTAATAGGCCTTGCAGCAACAGATTTTGCCTGTGCAACACACTCTTATTAGTAATTCAAAGTCTATTTACATATAAAGTATAGGGTGGAAAGCTGTATTTACTTACAGCTGTGGAATTTGCTCTTTGTGATGCCCGAGTATGCATTGAGGGAGCCGTTGTCTTACTCCTTTTCGTTGAAGTAGGCTACATATGTAACATCGTCATTAGAAATAACACAAATATATATATTTGTAATAACAAATGTTACTGATACCTACATCAACAGTAGTAGGTGGAACTCTCTTTTTGGGCCGTGAAACAGGTTGTGCAACTGTAGATGATTCCGTAGGCTATGAATCATCAGCAATTGGGTGAGAAGGAATCTGCGACACAAAACAACCAAGGTTAGGAAAATTATTAACACAGTTGGCAATTGTCTTTTGTTATAAAAAAAAAAAAAAAAAATGTGGTATTTAAGATATATGTACTTACATCATCTAAGTTCAACTCTGTTGCAGTGCTTGGAGTGGACTTCATCTTTCTCCTAGGGCAAGTCCTAGCGTTATGGCCAACTGTCCTGCACTTCGAGCATCTTATGCTTACACCACCCTTTCTCATGCAATGTGGGTTTCTTGGCTCAACAGACCCCTTCTCCGGAGCTTCTTGGGCCGGCCTGGGGTAGCTCTAATAACGGGTGGGTGAACCTCATCTTGCCCGGTTCTGACCCATTGGTCCTCGCTTGGCATTGGGTATATCATTGGCTCATAAGCCATTTTGTAATTCTCAACACTGTAATACGGATGCAGGTACTGTTCAGGTTTGGCAGAATGATATAAAATGGCTGAGATGGCATGTGGGCATGGAATGCCAGTCATATCCCACTGCCTGCACCCACAAACACGGTCCGTCAAGCTAACCACAAATGTGCCATAACTGCAAAACATAGATTCCATCCCCAGCATAGTTGAAGTACACTCTGCAGCATCCTTTCCACACTGGTCTAACTTTTCCAATATCTTCGGGCACCATTCCCTGACATACTCCCTTATTCCCTGCCTCTTCTTCTGGTATCGCCTCATCAACTTCTTCCTAATCATCTCCAGCATGGTAATGATTGGCTTGTCTCGGGCATGGATGATGTACGAGTTGAAGCACTCGCATAAGTTGTTCATGATCAAGTCGCACTTTGGGATGGTGTCAAAGAAAGCCCTAGCCCAGGTACGGGGGTCAATCTTCTCCAAATAAGCATGGGCAGCTGGACTCAATTTCTTCAGCGCCTCCATTTCCCTTTGATACCCATAAAAACTATATGCAACAGCTGCTTTCCACAACTTGTCTTTTAGCACCAATCCTTTGTGCCCATCACCCCTAAAGTTTGCATATAAGTGTCGAATACATATGCGATGCGGTGCACTTGGTAGGACCTCCTCGAAGCTTGGTATCAACCCCTATGCAAAGAACAACAGAAGACAAATTAAAAATAAATAAAGAGAGATTTGAGTCAATGAAAGTAAATGCACAAGTGAAAATGTATGAAAAGACAATATTTTAATATACCTTCTGTCTGTCAGAAATGAATGTCCACCCAGTACAACCATTTGGACCAAGGTCCCCCACTAGAGTCTCTAGAAACCAGGACCAACTATCCTTGGTTTCAGCTTCAACCACAGCCAGTGCAATCGGATAAATATTGTCGTTTGGATCTCTTCCCACAACAGCCAACAATTGCCCCCCGAAATGTCCCTTAAGGAAGCAACCGTCAACACCTATCACGGGCCTACAAGCCCTTTTAAAACCCTCCTTGCATGCTGCCAAAGACATATACAACCTTTGAAAAGTAGGTGGGACGTCTAACGTAGGCCTTTCAACTTTCATCAACAGTGTACTCCCTCTATTCATTTGTCTTATTGTTGCACAATAATCCCATAGCCGCTTGTACTGTTCCTTGTGCTTACCTTCAACCTGTTCTTTCGCCTTCACCCTGGCCCTGTACAGTTGTCTAGGAGTGACATCCACATTCCATTTCCTTTTTACATCATCAAAGAGAGCTGCAATTGGATAGTTTGGCTGTGTCCTAAATTTGTGGATCATTCTGTCTGCAATCCATCTAGACGTTACAATCGAAGACTTGTAACATCGTGTACGCTGGTGTTTACGGTTCAGTGACTTAAGCATAAAAGTTCTCTCACCCGTAACCAGTGAACCATAAACTCTCCAAGGACAACCCTTGGGCCTACTCTTACAAACTCCAATAACCCGATCCCCATCATTTTTTGTGAACACAACATCCTTACCCCTAAACAAATTGTATTCTCTCACAGCTTTCCTGAATTGAGCAGCAGATTCAAATGACATGCCAACATCCAAATGTGGGTCTTCCATGTCCACATCCTGAAACTGGGAAACCCTAGTAACACACTTAGGCCAACTACTCGCCTCATACTCCTCATCACTTTTAGGGGGAGTTACCAGGATATCACTTCTAGCTAAGTTAGAGGATACCTCATCCTCTTCCTCATCATCCAACATAGTAGCCGAACCACTTGAACCACCAACATCAGTTTCCTTTTCATGGCTACCCTCCCCATGACCACCATCCTCCTCATCAGTATCACCCTCATCATCAAAATGAGGACTATAATCATCATCATGTTTTGAACCACCAGCTTCTGGTTCATCAGCCCCATCCCATGCATCGTCATCGTCACTCATCAATGCATGCCAGTATGGATCATTTACAACCTTCAACCTCCTTTCCTCATTACCACTTTCCACAATATCTTCACCCTCACCCTCACCCTCATTTGCCCCTACTTCAGCACCAGCATCTGCAAAAGACACCGTGTACAGTACTACAAGTGTATGGCCTAATAAGACCTCGGCCATTCTAGAGACATCCTCATCAGATGTTAATAAAACCAACCCATCATCTAATTCTCTTCCGGGTATTCGATAGTACACCAGGTCACCTGGTTTGTATCCAAATTTTCCAGCTACTGTTTTGATCTCAGAAAAAGACAAACAATCTAGGTCATACGACTCTTCATACAACCCTATTTGCCTTCCAACATAGGTGCATTTGTATCGCCGATCAAACCAGCCCCCGTAATGAACCCTAAAAATGACATCGTTGTTTGCCATTGTTCAAGTGATAGGATTGATTGACACTGCACATAAAACATACAAACACTGAATTGAGTTTTAAATTTTAAATTTTATTTCGGAAACTTAGAAGTTTATAGGTCATAAACATTTTAACAAAGAGTTTCACGGTCACTTTTGAACAATGAAGTCAAATCAACTAATGCCATGCTATTTCACATTTGCAAGTAGTGGGTTTTTTCTACTTTGCTGTATCTTTTTATCTCTATTTCAATTTGGATATTACTTACTTTTTTAAAACTATTCAGTCAAAGCTTACCAAATTTCCCATAATCTCAAATGACAACTAATAATGCTACTAAATACTTAAAGAGAAAAAAATTCCATTATTTTCCTAGTTCCAGATCTCATTTTCTACAAGTTTGGCATATTACTCTATATATGTGGCCAAATATTTTTATCTTATTTTTTCTAGGGTTTTGAGTGTTCAAAGTGAAGTGTGGTTTGAATCCAAAAATAGTGAAGTCTGCGGCGTAGATTAGGGTAGAATGAAACAAAATTCAAGGGCATTTGAGGTATTCCACGCTAAAAAGGGTATTCTCGCCTTTAATCAACTGTACCGGAGGGCAATTTCGAAATAAAAATGGAAAAGACGGCACTTGACATGCACGTGAGCCGTTGACCGTCGCACATAACAGGTCTGACTGACGGAAGGGGGCAAACAGTGTCAAATTGGTAGTTGGATGCTCTATTTTGGTCGAAGGGGTAGTTCGTGGGGGCAAAATGACACTGGCCGGTAGTTCATGGGGGGAAAAGGTAATTACCCCAAAAATAAAAAATAAAAACAATTTAAAAAGAACGAAAAATTATAAAAATTCTTACAAAAGAAAAATAAAAAAACAAACAAAAAAATAAAAAATAAAAATCTCATTTTTTTTTTGTACAATTTTTTGTTATTTTAGATTTTTTTTTTTTTTTAAAAAAAATTAATAATTTTATGAAGGGTATTTTTGTCCGTAGGGGAGACATTGATATTTTTCAGCAGTTTAAGGGTGGAGATTGACACAATTGGTAGCTTGGGAAGATATTGACAATGAAATGACAATCGAGGAGATTATGAGTACTTTAAATTTAAAAAATAAAAAAATAAAAAAAGAAAAAAGAAAAAAAGAAAAAGAAAATCCCATGTTTTAAAAATGCGGTCCTCACAAGCATTTATTCCGTTGATGTTAGACATTTTATAACCGCAGAGTACCTAAGCAAGTGCATATATTCAGTTGCAATGGGTAACAACGAATACCTTAAAATATAACTACTTCTTGCAGCCGTAGAACCGTATCAGCCGCCTATACACCAAACAACAATACGATGGGGTTCTCAATGACGAATTGTCTCAGCAATTAATGGTTAGCAAGCTTTCTTCATACTTTTTGGTGCTGCATTTATATCTCTCTTCAGAAAAGCTCAGGCAATTTAATGTGTTGATGCTAGACTTTGTACAAGTATGGGGCAAGGAAATTGTTTGTTGATATACTAAATCAGGAAAATGTTGATTTTTTTTTATTGTTTGCTCTCCTGAATATATGTTTTTGGATTTTTTGCAGTTGACCTGATAGACAATTTACATTTCCATCAATCCATCGTGTACAACGTCAAAATTTACATTTCCATCAATCAACAATCACAACTAGAGAGGCAAGAAAAATATTTTGTATTAAAATAATGGATAGGGAAGTTCCTTTCGTTCCCTACACATTTGGTAAGATTGTAGCATTCTCAATGCTTAGGGAACCTTAGGTATTTACTGTGGGTGGTTTTTTGACATTTTCCCTATATGTAAGGAAGGGAATGGACTATATGAAAGTTGTTGGGAATGCTCTAAGGTTGTTAAGGAACGGGAGTGTGCAATTATGTATAGAGCTTTGTGGGCCTCCAATTTCGCATGCCAACAAAATTGTGACAAGTGTCTTCTTTGCAAATAGAATTGAAAATAAAAATAAAAATGAAATGTACACATCTCCCCCTTGAACTACCACTCAATTGTCAATGTCCCTCTAAACCCAAACTATCAATTGTGTCAATGTCCCCCTCTTCAACAACCAAAACATATCAATGTTCCTCCTCTGACCAACAAACAGATAAAAATGACCATAAATTTTTTTCAGAAAGACAAAAATGTCCATAAAATTTTTTTTTTTTTTTAATAATAAAAAAAAAAAAAAAAAAAAAAAAAAAACCTAAACTAAAAACAGAAAAAAGTAACTTTTTAAAAATCAAGTTAAAAAAATAAGGAAATAGGAAACCAATTTTTTTAAAAAAATAATAATAATAAAAAATAAAAACAATTGAAAAAAAAAACGAAAAAAAATTTAAAAATTCTAACGAAAGAAAAAAAAAAAAAAAAAACGATAAAATAAAAAATAAAAACCTAATTTTTTTTTTGTACAATTTTTTGTTATTCTACATTTTAAAAAAAAAATTAAAAATTTTATGAAGGGTATTTTTGTCAGTAGGGGAGACATTGATATTTTTCAGCAGTTTAAGGGTGGAGATTGACACAATTGGTAGTGTGGGGAGATATTGACAATGAAATGACAATCGAGGAGATTATGAGTACTTTAAATTAAAAAAAAAAAAAAAAAGAAAAAAGAAAAAAAAGAAAAAGAAAAAGAAAATCCAATTTTTTAAAAATGCTGTACTCACAAGCATTTATTCCGATGATGCTAGACTTTTTACAGCCGCAGAGTACCTAAGCAAGTGCATATATCCAGTTGCAAAGGGTAACAACGAATACCTTAATATATAACTACGTCTTGCAGAAGTAGTACCGTATCAGCCGCCTATATACCAAACAGCAATACGATGGGGTTCTTAATGACCAATTGTCTCAGCAATTAATGGTTACCAAGCTTTCTTCGTACTTTTTGGAGCTGCATTTATATCTCTCTTCAGAAAAGCTGAGACAATTTAATGTGTTGATGCTAGACTTTGTACAAGTATGGGGCAAGGAAATTGTTTGTTGATATACTAAATCAGGAAAATGTTGATTTTTTTTTATTGTTTGCTCTCTTGAATAAATTTTTTTGGATTTTTCGCAGTTAACCTGATAGACAATTTACATTTCCATCAATCCATCGTGTACAATGTCAAAATTTACATTTCCATCGATCAACAATCACAAGTAGAGAGGCAAGAAAAATATTTTTTATTAAAATAACGGATAGGGAAGTTCCGTTCGTTCCCTACACTTTGGGTAAGATTGTAGCATTCTCAATGCTTAAGGAACCTTAGGTATTTACTGTGGCTGGTTTTTTTAAATTTTCCCTATATGTAAGGAAAGGAATGGGCTATACGAAAGTTGTTGGGAATGCTCTAAGGTGGTTAAGGAACGGGAGTGTGCAATTATGTATAGAGCTTTGTGGGCCTCCAATTTCACATGCCAACAAAATTCTGACAAGTGTCTTATTTGCAAATAGAATTGAAAATAAAAATAAAAATGAAATGTACACATCTCCCCCTCGAACTACCACTCAATTGTCAATGTCCCTCTAAAACCAAACTATCAATTGTGTCAATGTCCCCCTCTTCAACAACCAAAACATATCAATGATCCTCCTATGACCAACAAACAGGTAAAAATAACCGTAAATTTTTTTCAGTAAGACAAAAATATCCTTATAAATTAAAAAAATTAAGAAAAAAAAAAAAACCAAAACTAAACAATGAAAACTAAAAACTTAAAAAAGTAACTTTTTAAAAACCAAATTAAAAAAATAAGTAAAAATAGGAAACCAATTTTTTTTCAAAAAAAAACCAATTGAAAAAAAAATGAAAAAAATTTCAAAAAATCTAACGAAAGAAAAATAAAAAAACAAACGAAAAAAATAAAAAATAAAAACCTCATTTTTTTTGTACAATTTTTTGTTATTTTACATTTTTTTTAAAAAAAAAAAATTAATAATTTTATGAAGGGTATTTTTGTCAGTAGGGGAGACATTGATAATTTTCAGCAGTTTTAGGGTGGAGATTGACACAATTGGTAGTTTGGGGAGATATTGACAATGGCATGACAATCGAGGAGATTATGAGTACTTTAAATTAAAAAAAAAAAAAAAAAAAAAAAAAAAAAAATAAGAAAAGAAAAAAGAGAAAAAGAAAATGAAAATCCAATGTTTTAAAAATGCTGTACTCACAAGCATTTATTCCGTTGATGCTAGACATTTTACAACCGCAGAGTACCTAAGCAAGTGCATATATTCAGTTGCAATGCGTAACAACGAATACCTTAATATATAACTACGTCTTGCAGAAGTAGTACCGTATCAGCCGCCTATATACCAAACAGCAATACGATGGGGTTCTCAATGACCAATTGTCTTAGCAATTAATGGTTAGCAAGCTTTCTTCATTCTTTTTGGAGCTGCATTTATATCTCTCTTCAGAAAAGCTGAGGCAATTTAATGTGTTAATGCTAGACTTTGTACAAGAATGGGGCAAGGAAATTGTTTGTTGATATACTAAATCAGGAAAAAGTTGATTTTTTTTTATTGTTTGCTCTCCTGAAAATATTTTTTTTGATTTTTCGCAGTTGACCTAATAGACAATTTACATTTCCATCAATCCATCATGTACAACGTCAAAATTTACATTTCCATCGATCAACAATCACAAGTAGAGAGGCAAGAAAAATATTTTGTATTAAAATAACGGATAGGGAAGTTCCTTTCGTTCCCTACACATTGGGTAAGATTGTAGCATTCTCAATGCTTAGGGAACCTTAGGTATTTACTGTGGGTGGTTTTTTGACATTTTCCCTACATGTAAGGAAGGGAATGGGCTATACGAAAGTTGTTTGGAATGCTCTAAGGTGGTTAAGGAACGGGAGTGTGCAATTATGTATAGAGCTTTGTGGGCCTCCAATTTCGCATGCCAACAAAATTGTGACAAGTGTCTTATTTGCAAATAGAATTGAAAATAAAAATAAAAATGAAACGTACACATCTCCCCCTCGAACTACCACTCAATTGTCAATGTCCCTCTAAACCCAAACTATCAATTGTGTCAATGTCCCCCTCTTGAACAACCAAAACATATCAATGTTCCTCCTATGACCAACAAACAGGTAAAAATGAACATATATTTTTTTCAGTAAGATAAAAATGTCCTTTAAAAATAAAATAAAATAAAATAAAAAAAATAAAAACTAAAAACTAAAAAAAGTAACTTTTTAAAAACCAAACTAAAAAAAATAAGGAAAAATAGGAAACCAATTTTTTTAAAAAAAATAAAAATAAAAAATAAAAACAATTGAAAAAAAACGAAAAAAATTATAAAAATTCTAACGAAAGGAAAATAAAAAAAAAAACGAAAAAAAATAAAAAATAAAAAACACATTTTTTTTTATTTTACTTTTTTTAAAAAAAAAATTAATAATTTTTTGAAGGGTATTTTTGTCAGTAGGGGAGACATTGATAATTTTTCAGCAGTTTAAGGGTGGAGATTGACACAATTGGTAGTTTGGAGAGATATTGACAATGAAATGACAATCGAGGAGATTATGAGTACTTTAAATTTAAAAAAAAAAAAATAAAAAAAAAAAAAAAAAAAAAAGAGAAGAAAATTAAAAAGAAAAAGAGAAAAAGAAAATCCAATGTTTTAAAAATGCTGTACTCACAAGCATTTACTCCATTGATGCTAGACTTTTTACAACCGCAGAGTACCCAAGCAAGTGCATATATTCAGTTGCAATGGGTAACAACGAATACCTTAATATATAACTACTTCTTGCAGCAGTAGTACCGTATCAGCCGCCTATATACCAAACAGCAATACAATGGGGTTCTCAATGACCAATTGTCTCAGCAATTAATGGTTAGCAAGCTTTCTTCATACTTTTTGGTGCTGCATTTGTATCTCTCTTCGGAAAAGCTGAGACAATTTAATGTGTTGATGCTAGACTTTGTACAAGTATGGGGCAAGGAAATTGTTTGTTGATATACTAAATCAGGAAAAAGTTGATTTTTTTTTGTTGTTTGCTCTCCTGAATATATTTTTTTGGATTTTTCGCAGTTGACCTGATAGACAATTTACATTTCCATCAATCAATCGTGTACAACGTCAAAATTTACATTTCCATCGATCAACAATCACAACTAGAGAGGCAAGAAAAATATTTTGTATTAAAATAATGGATAGGGAAGTTCCTTTCGTTCCCTACACATTGGGTAAGATTGTATCATTCTCAATGCTTAGGGAACCTTAGGTATTTACTGTGGGTGGTATTTTGACATTTTCCCAATATGTAAGGAAGGGAATGGGCTATACGAAAGTTGTTGAGAATGCTCTAAGGTGGTTAAGCAACAGGTGTGTGAAATTATGTATAGAGCTTTGTGGGCCTCCAATTTCGCATGCCAACAAAATTGTGACAAGTGCCTTTTTTGCAAATAGAATCGAAAAAAAACATAAAAAAGAAATGTACACATCTCCCCCTCGAACTACTACTCAATTGTCAATGTTCCTCTAAACCCAAACTATCAATTGTGTCAATGTCCCCCTCTTCAACAACCAAAACATATCAATGTTCCTCATTTGTCCAACAAACAGGTAAAAATGACCATAAATTTTTTTCAATAAGACAAAAATGTCCTTATAAATTAAAAAAGAAAAAAAAAACCAAAAAAAAAAAAAAAACCAAAACTAAACAATAAAAAAAAACTAAAAAAAAGTAACTTTTTGAAAACCAAATTAAAAAAAAAAAATAAGGAAAAATAGGAAACCAATTTTTTTAAAAAATAAAAAAAAAAATATAAACAATTTTAAAAAAATGAAAAAATTATAAAAATTCTAACAAAAGAAAAATAAAAAAAAAAACAATCGAAAAAATAAAAAATAAAAACCTCATTTTTTTTTGTACAATTTTTTGCTATTTTACATTTTTTTTTAAAAAAAAAAATTAATAATTTTATGAAGGGTATTTTTGTCAGTAGGGGTGACACTGATATTTTTCACCAGTTTAAAGGTGGAGATTGACACAATTGGTAGTTTGGGAAGATATTGACAATGAAATGACAATCGAGGAGATTACGAGTACTTTAAATAAAATAAAAAATAAAAAAAAGAGAAGAAAATAAAAAAGAAAAAAAGAAAAAGAAAATCCAATGTTTTAAAAATGCTATACTCACAAGCATTTATTCCGTTGATGCTAGACTTTTTACAGCAGCAGAGTACCTAAGCAAGTGCATATATTCAGTTGCAATGGGTAACAACGAATACCTTAATATATAACTACTTCTTGCAGCAGTAGTACCGTATCAGCCGCCTATATACCAAACAGTAATACGATGGGGTTCTCAATGACCAATTGTCTCAGCAATTACTGGTTAGCAAGCTTTCTTCACACTTTTTGGAGCTGCATTTATATCTCTCTTCAGAAAAGCTGAGGCAATTTACTGTGTTGATGCTAGACTTTGTACAAGTATGGGGCAAGGAAATTGTTTGTTGATATACTAAATTAGGAAAATGTTGATTTTTTTTTTTTTTATTGTTTGCTCTCCTGAATATATTTTTTTGGATTTTTCGCAGTTGACCTGATAGACAATTTACATTTCCATCAATCCATCATGCACAACGTAAAAATTTACATTTCCATCGATCAACAATCACAACTAGAGAGGCAAGAAAAATATTTTGTATTAAAATAATGGATAGGGAAGTTCCTTTCGTTCCCTACACATTGGGTAAGATTGTAGCATTCTCAATGCTTAGGGAACCTTAGGTATTTACTGTGGGTGGTTTTTTGACATTTTCCCTATATGTAAGGAAGGGAATGGGCTATACGAAAGTTGTTGGGAATGCTCTAAGGTTGTTAAGGAACGGGAGTGTGCAATTATGTATAGAGCTTTGTGGGCCTCCAATTTCACATGCCGACAAAATTGTGACAAGTGTCTTATTTGCAAATAGAATTGAAAATAAAAATAAAAATGAAATGTACACATCTCCCCCTCGAACTACCACTCAATTGTCAATGTCCCTCTAAACTCAAACTATCAATTGTGTCAGTGTCCCCCTCTTTAACAACCAAAACATATCAATGTTCCTCCTATGACCAACAAACAGGTAAAAATGACCATAAATTTTTTCAATAAGACAAAAATGTCCTTATAAATTAAAAAAAAAAAAACAAAAAAAAAAAAACAAAAACTGAACAAAAAAAAATAAAAAGTAAAAAAAAGTAACTTTTTAAAAACCAAATTAAAAAAATAAGGAAAAATAGGAAACCAATTTTTAAAAAAAAAAACGAAAAAATTATAAAAATTCTAACAAAAGAAAAAAAAAACAAACGAAAAAATAAAAAATAAAAACCCATTTTTTTTTGTACAATTTTTTTTTATTTTAGATTTTTTTTTAATAAAAAAATTAATATTTTTATGAAGGGTATTTTTGTCAGTAGGGGACACATTGATATTTTTCAGCTTTTTAAGGGTGGAGATTGACACAATTGGTAGTTTGGGGAGATATTGACAATGAAAGGATAATCGAGGAGATTATGTGCACCTTAAATTAAAAAAAAAAAAAAAAAAAAAAAAAAAAAAAGAAGAAGAAGAAGAAGAAGAAGAAGAAGAAGAAGAAGAAAAGAAATAAGAAAAAAAGAAAAAGAAAATCCCATGTTTTAAAAATGCTGTCCTCACAAGCATTTATTCCGTTGATGCTAGACTTTTTACAACCGCAGAGTACCGAAGTAAGTGCATATTCAGTTGCAATGGGTAACAACGAATACCTTAATATATAACTACTTCTTGCAGCAGTAGTACCGTATCAACCGCCTATACACCAAACAGCTATACGTTGGGGTTCTCAATGACCAATTGTCTCAGCAATTAATGGTTAGCAAGCTTTCTTCATACTTTTTGGAGCTGCTTTAGAAAAGTTGAGGCAATTTAATGTGTTGATGCTACAATTTGAACAAGTATCGGGCAAGGAAATTGTTTGTTGATATGCTAAATCAGGAAAATGTTGATTTTTTTTTTTATTGTTTGCTCTCCTGAATATATTTTTTTTGGATTTTTCGCAGTTGACCTGATAGACAACTTACATTTCCGTCAATCCATTGTGTACAACGTCAAAATTTACATTTCCATCGATCAATAATCACAACTATAAAGGCAAGAAAAATATTTTGTTTTAAAATAATGGATAGGGAAGTTCCTTTCGTTCCCTACACATTGGGTAAGATTGTAGCATTCTCAATGCATAAGGAATCTTAGGTATTTACTGTGGGTGGTTTTTTGACATTTTTCCTATATGTAAGGAAGGGAATGGGCTATACGAAAGTTGTTGAGAATGCTCTAAGGTGGTTAAGCAACAGGTGTGTGAAATTATGTACAAAGCTTTGTGGTCCTCCAATTTTGCATGCCAACAAAATTGTGACAAGTGTCTTATTTGCAAATAGAATTGAAAATAAAAATAAAAATGAAATGTACACATCTCCCCCTCGAACTACCACTCAATTGTCAATGTCTCTCTAAACCCAAACTATCAATTGTGTCAATGTCCCCCTCTTTAACAACCAAAACATATCAATGTTCCTCCTATGACCAACAAACAGGTAAAAATGACAATAAATTTTTTTCAATAAGACAAAAATGTCCTTATAAAAAAAAAAAAAAAAAAAAAAAAAAAAAAAAAAAACCAAGACTAAACAATAACAAAAAAAAAAAAAACTAAAAAAAGTAACTTTTTAAAAACCAAATTAAAAAAATAAGGAAAAATAGGAAACCAATTTTTTTTTTAAAAAAAATAAAAAATAAAAACAATTTAAAAAAAAATGAAGAAATTATAAAAATTCGAACAAAATAAAAATAAAAAAACAAACGAAAAAATAAAAACCTATTTTTTTGTACAATTTTTTGTTATGTTACATTTTTTTTTTAAAAAAAAATTAATAATTTTATGAAGGGTATTTTGGTCAATAGGGGAGACATTGATATTTTTCAGCAGTTTAAGGGTAGAGATTGACACAATTGGTAGTTTGAGGAGATATTGACAATGAAATGACAATCGAGGAGATTATGAGTACTTTAAATTAAAATAAAATAAAAATAAAAAAGAGAAGAAAATAAAAAAGAAAAAAAGAAAAAGAAAATCCAATGTTTTAAAAATGCTGTACTCACAAGCATTTATTCCGTTGATGCTAGACTTTTTACAACCACAGAGTACCTAAGCAAGTGCATATATTCAGTTGCAATGGGTAACAACGAATACCTTAATATTTAACTACTTCTTCCAGCAGTAGTACCGTATCAGCCTCCTATACACCAAACAACAATATGCTGGGGTTCTCAATGACCAATTATCTCAGCAATTAATGGTTAGCAAGCTTTCTTCATACTTTTTGGTGCTGCAATTGTATCTCTCTTCGGAAAGGCTGAGACAATTTAATGTGTTCATGCTAGACTTTGTACAAGTATGGGGCAAGGAAATTGTTTGTTGATATACTAAATCAGGAAAAAGTTGATTTTTTTTTTTTATTGTTTGCTCTCCTGAATATATTTTTTTGGATTTTTCGCAATTGACCTGATAGACAATTTACATTTCCATCAATTAATCGTGTACAACGTAAAAATTTACATTTCCATCGATCAACAATCACAACTAGAGAGGCAAAAAAAATATTTTGATTTAAAATAATGGATAGGGAAGTTCCTTTCATTCCCTACACATTGGGTAAGATTGTAGCATTCTCAATGCTTAGGAAACCTTAGGTATTTACTGTGCGTGGTTTTTTGACATTTTCCCTATATGTAAGGAAGGGAATAGGCTATACGAAAGTTGTTGGGAATGCTCTAAGGTGGTTAAGGAACGAGAGTGTGCAATTATGTATAGAGCTTTGTGGGCCTCCAATTTCGCATGCCAACAAAATTGTGACAAGTGTCTTATTTGCAAATAGAATTGAAAATAAAAATAAAAATGAAATGTACACATCTCCCCCTCAAACTACCACTCAATTGTCAATGTCCCTCTAAACCCAAACTATCAATTGTGTCAATATCTCTCTATTCGACAACCAAAACATATCAATGTTCCTCCTATGACCAACAAACAGGTAAAAATGACCATAAATTTTTTTAATAAGACAAAAATGTCCTTATAAATTTTTTTTAAAAAAAAAAAAAAAAAAAAAAAAAAAAAAAAAAAAACCAAAACTAAATAATAAAAAATAAAAACTAAAAAAAGTAACTTTTTAAAAACCAAATTAAAAAAATAAGGAAAAAAAGGAAACCAATTTTTTTTTAAAAAAAAAAAACGAAAAATAAAAGCAATTTAAAAAAAAAACGAAAAAATTATAAAAATTCTAACAAAAGAAAAATAAAAAAACAAAAAAACAAAACAAAAAAATAAAAAATAAAAATCCATTTTTTTTTTGTACAATTTTTTTTTATTTTAGATTTTTTTTAATAAGAAAAAATTAATATTTTTATGAAGGGTATTTTTGTCAGTAGGGAAGACATTGATATTTTTCAGCTGTTTAAGTGTGGAGATTGACAAAATTGGTAGTTTGGGGAGATATTGACAATGAAATGATAATCGAGAAGATTATGTGCACTTTAAATTAAAAAAAAAAAAAAAAAAAAAAAAAAAAAAACAAAGAAGAAAAGAAAAAAGAAAAAAAGAAAATGAAAATCCCATGTTTTAAAAATGCTGTCCTCACAAGCATTTATTCCGTTGATGCTAGACTTTTTACAACCGCAGAGTACCTAAGCAAGTGCATATATTCAGTTGCAATGGGTAACAACGAATACCTTAATATATAACTACTTCTTGCAGCAGTAGTACCGTATCAATCGCCTATACACCAAACAGCTATACGCTGGGGTTCTCAATGACTAATTGTCTCAGCAATTAATGGTTAGCAAGCTTTCTTCATACTTTTTGGAGCTGCTTCAGAAAAGTTGAGGCAATTTAATGTGTTGATGCTAGACTTTGTACAAGTATGGGGCAAGGAAATTGTTTGTTGATATACTATATCAGGAAAAAGTTGATTTTTTTTTATTGTTTGCTCTCCTGAATATATTTTTTTTGATTTTTCGCAGTTGACCTGATAGACAATTTACATTTCCATCAATCAATCGTGTACAACGTCAAAATTAACATTTCCATCGATCAACAATCACAACTATAAGGGCAAGAAAAATATTTTGTTTTAAAATAATGGATAGGGAAGTTCCTTTCGTTCCCTACACATTGGGTAAGATTGTAGCATTCTCAATGCTTAGGGAACCTTAGGTATTTACTGTGCGTGGTTTTTTGACATTTTCCCTATATGTAAGGAAGGAAATGGGTTATACGAAAGTTGTTGGGAATGCTCTAAGGTGGTTAAGGAACGGGAGTGTGCAATTATGTATAGAGCTTTGTGGGCTTCCAATTTCGCATGCCAACAAAATTGTGAAAAGTGTCTTATTTGCAAATAGAATTGAAAAAAAAAAATAAAAATGAAATGTACACATCTCCCCCTCGAATTACCACTCAATTGTCAATGTCCCTCAAAACCCAAACTATCAATTGTGTCAATATCTCCCTCTTTGACAGCCAAAACATATCAATGTTCCTCCTATGACCAACAAACAGGTAAAAATGACCATAAATTTTTTTCAATAAGAGAAAAATGTCCTTATAAATTAAAAAAAATAAAAAAAAAAACCAAAACTAAACAATAAAAAATAAAAACTAAAAAAAGTAACTTTTTAAAAACCAAATTAAAAAAATAAGGAAAAATTGGAAATCAATTTTTTTTAAAAAAAAAAATAAAAAATAAAAAAAAATTTTTTAAAAAAAGAAAAAATTATAAAAATTCTAACAAAAGAAAAATAAAAAAACAAACGAAAAAAAATAAAAAATAAAAACAACATTTTTTTTTTGTACAATTTTTTGTTATTTTACATTTTTTTTTTAAAAAAAAATTAATAATTTTATGAAGGGTATTTTTGTCAGTAGGGGAGACATTGATAATTTTTCAGCAATTTGAGGGTGGAGATTGACACAATTGGTAGTTTGGAGAGATATTGACAATGAAATGACAATCGAAGAGATTATGAGTACTTTAAATTAAAAAAAAAATAAAAATAAAAAAAACCCAATGTTTTAAAAATGCTGTACTCACAAGCAGTTATTCCGTTGATGCTAGATTTTTCATAACCGCAGAGTACCTAAGCAAGTGCGTATATCAGTTGCAATGGGTAACAACGAATACCTTAATATATAACTACTTCTTGCAGCAGTAGTACTGTATCAGCCGCCTATATACCAAACAGCAATACGATGGGGTTCTCAATGACCAATTGTCTCAGCAATTAATGGTTAGCAAGCTTTCTTCATACTTTTTGGAGCTGCGTTTATATCTCTCTTCAGAAAAGCTGAGGCAAGTTAATGTGTTGATGCTAGACTTTGTACAAGTATGGGGAAAGGAAATTGTTTGTTGATATACTAAATCAGGAAAAAGTTGATTTTTTTTTATTGTTTGCTCTCCTGAATATATTTTTTTGGATTTTTCGCAGTTGACCTGATAGACAATTTACATTTCCATCAATCAATCGTGTACAACGTCAAAATTTACATTTCCATCGATCAACAATCACAACTAGAGAGGCAAAAAAAATATTTTGTTTTAAAATAATGGATAGGGAAGTTCCTTTCATTCCCTACACATTGGGTAAGATTGTAGCATTCTCAATGCTTAGGAAACCTTAGGTATTTACTGTGCGTGGTTTTTTGATATTTTCCCTATATGTAAGGAAGGGAATAGGCTATACGAAAGTTGTTGGGAATGCTCTAAGGTGGTTAAGGAACGAGAGTGTGCAATTATGTATAGAGCTTTGTGGGCCTCCAATTTCGCATGCCAACAAAATTGTGACAAGTGTCTTATTTGCAAATAGAATTGAAAATAAAAATAAAAATGAAATGTACACATCTCCCCCTCAAACTACCACTCAATTGTCAATGTCCCTCTAAACCCAAACTATCAATTGTGTCAATATCTCTCTATTCGACAACCAAAACATATCAATGTTCCTCCTATGACCAACAAACAGGTAAAAATGACCATAAATTTTTTTCAATAAGACAAAAATGTCCTTATAAATTAAAAAAAAAAATAAAAAAAAGAAAAAAAAAACCAAAACTAAACAATAAAAAATAAAAACTAAAAAATGTAACTTTTTAAAAACCAAATTAAAAAAAATGAGGAAAAATAGGAAACCAATTTTTTTTTAAAAAAAAAAAACGAAAAATAAAAACAATTTAAAAAAAAAACGAAAAAATTATAAAAATTCTAACAAAAGAAAAAAAAAAAAAAAAAACAAAAAAAAAAACAAAAAAAAAAAAAAAAAAAAAAACCCATTTTTTTTTGTACAATTTTTTTTTTATTTTAGATTTTTTTTTAATAAAAAATTAATATTTTTATGAAGGGTATTTTTGTCAGTAGGGAAGACATTGATATTTTTCAGCTGTTTAAGGGTGGAGATTGACACAATTGGTAGTTTGGGGAGATATTGACAATGAAATGATAATCGAGGAGATTATGTGCACTTTAAATTAAAAAAAAAAAAAAAAAAAAAAAACAAAGAAGAAAAGAAAAAAGAAAAAAAGAAAATGAAAATCCCATGTTTTAAAAATGCTGTCCTCACAAGCATTTATTCCGTTGATGCTAGACTTTTTACAACCGCAGAGTACCTAAGCAAGTGCATATATTCAGTTGCAATGGGTAACAACGAATACCTTAATATATAACTACTTCTTGCAGCAGTAGTACCGTATCAATCGCCTATACACCAAACAGCTATACGCTGGGGTTCTCAATGACCAATTGTCTCAGCAATTAATGGTTAGCAAGCTTTCTTCATACTTTTTGGAGCTGCTTCAGAAAAGTTGAGGCAATTTAATGTGTTGATGCTAGACTTTGTACAAGTATGGGGCAAGGAAATTGTTTGTTGATATACTAAATCAGAAAAAAGTTGATTTTTTTTATTGTTTGCTCTCCTGAATATATTTTTTTGGATTTTTCACAGTTGACCTGATAGACAATTTACATTTCCATCAATCCATCGTGTACAACGTCAAAAATTACATTTCCATCAATCATCAACAATCACAACTATTTAAAATCAAAACATCAGTTTCAACAAACATACAATCAAACTATCTCTGTCATAGATATGAACAAATTATACATATTACAAAACACAAACAAAAAATACAAGTACTTCATCACCAACTATCAACGGTAATCATTGGGTTTGAGGACATGTCCTATAGCCTTCATTCAGTCGCCTTCAGATGAATGGACGATCATAAATCTCCAGATCCATACAAGTGTTAAATACATTAGAATCAATTATACAGTAGTTTTGCATATCAATGAGAAGGGAAAAGCATAAGAAATTATTAAGAGTCCGTTTGGGTTTGCGATTTCAAAAAGTGCTATTTAAAAATAGCGATTTAAAAAAGTGATTTTTAAAAACGCAGTTAAGCGTTTGGGAAAATCACAGTTTGACCTTTAAAATCGCAGGTTAGCCTTTTAAAATACTGCGTTTTCAAAAAAGCACCCCGTTGTCTGCGATTTAAATAAGCACTTTTCTGCGTTTTCAAATTGCAATTTTTTAAAAACGCAGTTTCCAAACGGTTCATTTTCTACGATTTGGTTTAAAATCGCATTTTCTCTCTACGAAATCGCAATCCCAAACACACCCTAAAACATGATGATCACCCCGCAGCCAACACCAAACCAACCAAGATATGACCATTTTCAACAAGAATTGCAATGTCATTCTAAATTCCAATGATAATCTATACAAAAGAAAAAGAAAAACAATAAAAATATAATATTACCTGATACACAAAAAAAAATAGTTGCTCAATCCAAGCCCTCACCAAAATCTTCATGACCGAGCGATTGCTCAGCATGCTCCACACTAACTGTGAATGATAAAACAAACATAATCAGCAAACAATATGATAGAATCATATCAGCTCCTAAGCATTGAGCAACGTGTGGATGTAAACAAACGTCTTCATACTAAAAATAAAAAATAAAAAAGGAAGTCATTAATTATTACCTGGTCCGCTACCGACAAATGATCTTACATTCAAAAGATGTGGGGAAGCTCTGTCTGGCACTACGATATGCTGAGTGACGTCGGGCATGGATCTTGACAGCATCATTTCCTCGAGCTAGTGAAAACGGGCCTCATACATGCCCAATGTTGCTGTCAACTAAGCTTGTGACACCAACAGCGCATCTATCTCTGCCCTGTGTTGTGCCCACTCAGCCTCGCACTGTGGCCACTCAGCCTCTAGTGCTAAGTTGAAAAAATCTTGAGTGATGGTGGAGTGCCTTGGGTTCTGTGACCGTGCTTGTAAGGGTGTGTAGTATGAGTGTATGGTCCCCCAGTCATGGAGAACATTCGGTCCAACCTGCCTCACCCTACCAGCGTACTTGGGCTTATTTTCGTGCGACTAGACATACGCGTCGTTCGGTGTCCAGCATACCGTCCTTTGTGTCACGTTGGACGATGCAGCTGGGTCGGTTGGTAGCAGCTCCGCCATCCTCTCCTATATGTTGTATTAAATGTTGGTGCGTCAGACAAGTGTTAATCATAAAGAATTTATAAAACACATAAGCAAAACAAGATATGAAATGTGAGTATCATACACATCTCTCATTTATTATGTCATTCGGGTAGCTACCATCCTTCTTCTTGTGGGTCTTTATGTAAGCCTCTGCTTGGGTAGGAGTGCCCACAGTTACATTCTGCTGAAAAAATAAAACATAACACGTGTTTATATATATATATATATATATATATTCAAATGTTTACATCTATATGTATAGAGTAAATTACACACATACCTCCTCACGTGTCAACCTTGCGAAGCTCTTTGACCCAGTGCAGTGGAGAGTATTGTGCAATGCTCGCAGGGCCTTCATACTCCTACACAATTAACATTCTTAATATGTGAACACTAACACAATTACATGCAATTAATGAAACTACACAAAATAGTGTTACTAAGTCATGACCTACCTGATTCTGCTTGTCACACCATTTATCCAACAACACCTCCAAGTCGACGGGGTCCTACTTGGAAAGAGTTGCTTCCCCCACTCTTGCCCGTACCATATCGGGCGTATCGTCCGACTAAATGGCAAGCTTGTCTTTTAAAGAGTGTCTCCAACTCTTCAGCTTTGAGCCCATGTCCCGGAACGCTTTTACAGCAGCTAAATTGCACGTTTTTGGGATGTAGAAGTCCACTAGCACAAGTTAAAAGTTGATTAATTAAAAAAAACAAATATATATATATATATATATATATATATATATATATATATATATTAACAATACGTTGTGTATATTAACAATATGTTACTGACGTGTCATATAACATCTATATCAAACATACCATCAAGGTGTCCCATACATCCTCCTTCATACAATCCTATACATGCGCCCAGTCGTCCCGTATATTAATGAAAAATAATATTTGGCTTCTAAAAACCAAGTGTGTGTTTGTGTGCAACAAAATACCTTAAATGCGGAAAATAAAAGAGACAAGATATTTGTTGACGAAGTGGAAACTCTGTGAAGAGAAAAACCACTCCGGGGCAGCCAAACCTAGGCAATCCATTATCCAAAGACAAAGCAAGTTACAAAACACTCGTACTCACAAAACCTATTACAGTGGTCATACCTTTAACTATAACACGAAGCCCATGTGAACGCTTTCCAACCAAGTCTCCTACTTGAAGAGGTTTTTGATGGAATCCTTTACCTTAGGGCCGACCCCTAAGATAGGCTTCACGCGAACAAAAAATACACACCTGCGGCTAGAGAGCTAGCAGATCTTCAATTCTCCCTAAACACCCTCTCTAAGCACTATAGAATTCTATACTGAATTCTTACAAATAACAAGCCTAGAGCCATCTATTTATAGGCTTACAGAAAACCTAATTCTGCTCAAAATCGGACTCTGGAGAGTTGGCGCCTTGACAAAAGTTAGCCTCGTCCGGACAATCTTCTGTGACCGCCTTTCCAGAATAGCGTGATTCTTCCCATAATAGGACCACGTCCAGACGGCTTGGCCTAGCGTCCAGACGGTCTTCACTGTCACTTCTTTCCGTGTCCGTAAAGAAAACCTGGAATATTCTGGCATGTTGGGTAGCGTCCGGACGTGTTGCCACGTCGTCCAGACGTCTTGCAGAAACTTCACAAACAATGTCGACTGAAATCCAACTCCGTGTAAAACTTGGAGTAGCATGACCTAGCGTCTGGACGGTGTTGCTCTGACGTCCGGACATATTCAACACTGAAGCTTCTAGACACTGCGAGACGTCCGGACACCTTCAAAGGCCCGTCTGGACGGTTGCACAGGAACCGATTGATCTGAATTGGAAATTGCATAGAATCTTCATGGACATCTTCTAGAAACTTGTGACCAGTCACATGGTTTGAAATGAACACTGTCCATATAACTTGAAGACTCTGAATAAAACCGATAAACCTGTTTAAAATGCAACCGTTACATAAAGTGTTTTTGTCAACCAGAATGTTGCCAACCTAAAATACTAACAAATTCCACCTTTGGCCATTCTGGGACAAAAAACACTTGACTGGTTTGGAAATACATTCTCGGTCCAAAACAAAAAATACTCCCCCTTTTTGTCTCAAAAGGACAAAGGGTAAACAGAGTATAAGAAAAAAACCAATGGTATTTTTAAAAAAATACGCAAAGTCTCAGAAAAGTAAATTTTTCGCAAAACAACAACAAACATAACACATAAAGCGAGTAATAAAAACTCTCAATCCTCATCATCATCAAGCTTCGGGTGATTATACTTTAAGCACTCTCGAATGTCGATCTGACTCTGCTCGACACGCTCTCCAATAAGATTGACTTCCCGTTGGAGGGCTCCCATGGAAGACATATGCTAAGCAAAAGCAACTTTAATGTTGAAGGAAGAAGGCACAACCTGTGATGATGATGCAGCAGCTGAGGTGTCAACTTGAACTGGTGGAGGCTGAGGAACTTTGCATTGACCCTCATGCCGCAACTGAGCATTAGACTTCATGAGAGTCTGTTTGACAAGAGGATCCGGTATCCTTGATCTGGGCTCAAAATCAGAAATGTCTATCACCAACTAAAGACAGATGTGAGTGATCAACACCCAAAGGACAGACTAGTGTTCGTCTCATCATGAACCTCGAGCATAGTGTGCAAAATGTGTTTGCACAGACAGAAAGGTGTCCTCATCACAATGGCATAGAAAAGGGTGGCCTTCTTGAGAGTAAGCTTGCTCTAACGAGCTTGAGGCCAGAAGTTGGTCATAACTATCTTTGCCAAAAACCGATGCATATGGGTAAAGGCACCAATTCTGATCTGAGAGTGGGACTTCTCCTCCCCCTATGGTTGAGCACCAAAGAAATCCAGGAGATAGTCAATGCTGGGTGCCTCAACTATTGTAGGGAAAGGAACCCTTGGAATTGGTAGAACTGGGACCCCGGGCACAACACTGATAAGTTGTGGATCAATCTGAATGTTGTGCCCTTTGACCATTGTCTGCATGATCAGGCCTCTATTGTCATTCTGAATGACAATCATATAACCATAGAATTCCCGCACCAGTCTGGGAAAAGCCGGGTAGGCACAGTTGTAGAGGTACTCCCATTGATTCTCCTAAATCAACTGACCAATAAAGAGAAGAACTGGATCCCTCGAATCAACACGGAGAAGGTTTCACTTCGATAGGACTTGCCGCTTTTCCATGCGGAGACGCTGTCAACGACAGATTCTTCTACTCTTTGCTTGACTCTGGGTGGAGAGTTATCTGAAGACATTTTTCCTGAATTAAAACACAGAAGATATTCCAAAAAAAAAAAATCATTAAATCTTGTTAGTTCAAAAAAAATTTGGGCATTATGACGACTGTAAAATGGACTATCCCAAAAATTACAAACAACATAAATATCCAAAATATAGCATCACAACTAAGATTATAGCAAAATCTCAACCCAACAACAGTGAATATGAGCATAAAACATATTTTAACTCAAACAAACCCATAAATAATTTATCCCTAAAAACCCACGATTTTAAGCATAAAAGCTTAAAAGAAATCAAGAAAAAAAAAAGGAAAGAACCATACCTGGGGTGGAGAGAAATCACAAACGAACAAGTGCACGTGAGAAAAGCACGTGAAAATTCCAAAGAAAAATCGCACAACCGACAAAAAATCAAAAAAATAAGAATGAGGAAGTCATGTGGCGCAGGGGGAAAATGATTTAACCCTCAAGGGTTCCCTATCCAGACGTATCATTAACGTCGTTTGGACTTAATGCCACGTAAGAGACCACACTAATGCGCACGTTTGGACTTGAACCAGTAACGTCCGGACGAAACTGTCGCACCGTCCGGACAAAAAGAACCACCGTCCAGATGCTTCACACAAAAAAAAAAAAAAAAAAAAAAAAAAAAAAAAAAAAGCTGAAAATAGAGGAAGTAGAGCAAAAAATATTTTCCAAAAATAATTTTCAAAACATGCATGTATAAAAAGCTGATAATGCAGTTCAATAGCATTTTAACACTGATGCTAAAATATAACAGAAATTTAAGTAATTAGCTAGCAAAAATTTCCTTGCACAAGATTTTTTTTTTTTTTTTTTTAAATAGTCTACTTAACTCATGCAATGCGTGTGTGTGTGTGAAGACTTTCTCAGTAAGGTATGATCTTTGCTGATATGATTTAAAGCAACTAAATTTTATAAAGAGAGAATTTTCACAGTTGGATCAGTCAAAAGTCAAACCTTATCATAGTAGGGCCTAGTCACCATCATCTGATACTCTCCCCCTAAGAAGCAGCACAATTTTGAATTTTACTTGCACCATGAAGGGCAAGATATATAGCTAATTCAGCACAGAAGCAGTGAATTTATTCATGTAACAATAAGCTCAGAAGTATAACTACTTGTTTCTTTTTGGTGCTGCATCCTAGAGAGGAAGCCAGAATTTTTAGGGTTAGGTTCAACTAGCAAGTTGGTCAATTTGACAATCCTAGAACATAAATAATCTCTCAAAAGAATTTTCAGAAGCAAAAAATCAGAGATAAAAGAAATGTACCTTAGGAGAGCCTTGGATAGTGTATATTTTCATCGCATGAGGAAAGCAACTATCTATCAAACAGATGCAGCAGGGAAACTTTACAGATATCAAGCATGAACTCTCAATTATATAAAAGACAATATAATTAATGCACCAAGAACTGAGACATTAGGTAAAAATACATAGAATATCTGAAAAGCTAAATAAGGGAAAAAAATTCGCATCATTCTCCCCCCCCCCCCCCCCCCTTTTTTGTTGAAAATAAAAGCAGAAAAACAACAAAAACATGCTACACAGGAAAAGAGAAATCTAGTCCAAGCATGCAACGTAAAGGCAAATCTGACCTCAGGGAGAGAGGTTTTGACGATGCCACGATAGAAAAGCAGCTGCTCGACGTGCTTTTTCTATCATCCCTATTTAATACTTGCAGAAATATCTCAAGACAAACACGAGAGAATATAGGGATAGAAAAGATGATTCCACAACAACATGCAAAGCATTCATAAGATAAGATGATATAAAGATGCAATGCAAGTGTAACTGTCATGCTCTAGGATTTAGGAACCAAAATCCTAGGCATGTGTGACCTCACCTACTAGGGAGGTCCGCTCCCCCTCTAGGAGTGGGTGCCCTCTTTCTTATCCTACCCTCCCTTCTTTAGCTGTAGCTCCAGATATCTGACCAGATCTCTCATGAAGGAACTGACAAAAGGCTTCTTGGGAACCCAAGTCTTCTTTGTTGGAGTAGGCTTCTACTGCTAATGATGCCTTGGAATGGGATTTCTGGGAGAAGGTCCATGACGCCTGGGCGGCTTTTTTTTAGGTGGAGGACCCATGGGCCGGACATGGCTGCTAACTCCACATTGGTGACACATGGGAGTTTTAGGAGCCTGCTAGTCTGTCTTCCTCTGAGCTTGCCGATGTGGGCACTTAGGTCTGATGTGTCCGAGCTCACCACAGTGATGGCATGTGGGAGGCTTTCTTCTGATAGGAAGCTTGGCCAAAGGCTGAGGGATAGCTGGAACTTATCCTTCCATAACAATTTTTTCCTTATCCACACATGAGGGTGGAGACTCGGGGATAACTGGCTTCACAAAAATAGTTTTGGAGGTAGAAGGAGTTTCACAAGTAGAAGAAGGAACATACCCGAGACCAGTCTTATCGGTTGGGCACTTCTGAATGGAGAGCATGTGAGTCAGCTTCTCGTCAGAGACTTTCTCTAGTTGCAACTTTGTCTCTAGAAGCATCTCTTCTAGATCGTTGATCTTTATCCGCATAGTGGTCTTCTCACTCCTTAGGCTGTTTAGCTCTAGCACTTGCTGTTTGTACTTCTCCCTCAGCTTTAAGAACTCTACGTATTGAAGCTGATAGGCTGTCTGCATATCTTCTTCATCACTGTTCTCAGAGTAGTAGGACTGAGAATCCTCATTTTCTTCATGTGGGGCCACGAAGGCAAGGAACTTTTCTTCCTTAAGAGTTTCTTCCTCTTTCTCAGACTCTTCACTGAGAATAGCATTAAAGGCCTTCCCCTTTAGTTTCTTCAGATTTGCACATTCAATCTTGATGTGCCCGAAGCCTCAGCATTCAAAGCATTGAGGACCCCTTGGATCCTTCTTCTCAACTTCTTCTGGCTCAGCTACGTGGAGAGCCTTTTTTAGTCTGTCAGAGAACTTTTTCTAGAACTTATTATTCTTCATGAATCACTCGAACTTCTTGGCTAACATTGCCACTGCATCTTCATCAATATCAGAGTCTTTGTGAGATGAGACTCTAATTTTATTCTTAGATGCCTTGGATGCCTTGAGGGCAATGGTCTTTGCCTTTCTAACCTGAGGTAAGGAATATTCATATGTTTGAAGAGATCCTACCAGCTCTTCAATCTTCATCTCTTCCAGATCTTTGCTTTCTTCTATGGTGGTCACCTTAATCTTGAAGCGCTTAGGCAAAGATCTTAGTATCTTTCGAATGAGTTTTACATTCGAGATTGGCTTCCCAAGACTTACCATCAAGTTTCTTAGGTTGCTAATCTTGGTGTAAAACTCTCCGAAGGTCTTTTCTTCAAGCATCTTAATTTCTTCAAATTTAGAAATCAACATTTGAAGTTTGGCAGATTTAACCAGTTTCATGCCTTCATATGTTATTTCTAGAATTTGCCATGCATCTTTATAATTGTTAGAAGTGCTTGACATAGGGCATGGAGGGCTTTATAATTGGAAAGTTGTGCGCTTGTTTGAGTAACAGAAAGTTCCTCTGTATCTTCTAGTTTAATCCAACCAGTTTCAACAATTTTCTAGACGTCAATTGATTTTAAAAAGAAACGCATGCGGGCCTTTCCAATAGCCATAGTTCGTCCTATCAAAGGGTGGAACTAAATTAAGATTTTGAGACATGATAAATAACAAGAAGAGAAATAGAAGTCAAGAGATCACACTCAAGAATTTAATCTTAACTAGAATGTACCAAGCTCTGATACCATTTGAAAAATAAATATTTGACTTCTAAAAACCAAGTGTGAGTTCGTGTGCAACAAAATATCTTAAATGCGAAAAAATAAAAGAAACAAGATATGTGTTGACGAAGTGGAAACTCTGTGAAGGAAAAAACCATTCCAGGGTAGCCAAACCCAGGAAATCCACTATCCAAAGACAAAGCAAGTTACAAAGCACTCGTACTCACAAAACCTATTGCAGTAGTCATACCTTTAACTATAACACGAAGCCCATCGTGAACGCTTCCCAACGAAGTCTCCTATTTGAAGGGTTCTTTGATGGAATCCTTTACCTTGGGGCCGACCCCTAAGATAGACTTCACACTAATAAAGAGCACACACCGGCAATGGCTAGAGAGCTAGCGGATCTTCAATTCTCCCTAAACACCCTTTCTATGGAATTCTATACTAAATTATTACAAATAACAAGCCTAAAGCCATCTATTTATAGGCTTACAGAAAACCTAATTCTACTCAAAACTAGACTCTAGCGAGTTGGCATCTGAACGGTTTTCTGCGACCGTCTTTCAAGAATAGCGCGATTCTTCCCATAATAAGACCACGTCTGGAAGGCTTGGCCGAGTGTCCGGACAGTCTTCACTGTCACTCATTTTCGCGTCTGTAAAGGAAACCCGAAATATTCTGGAATTCTGGGTAGCGTCCGGACGTGTTGCCACGTCGTCTAGACGTCTTGCAGAAACTTCCCAAACAGTGTCGACTGAAATCCAACTCCATGTAAAACTTGGAGTAGCTTGACCTAGCGTCCGGACGATGTTTCTCTGACGTCCGGAAATCTTCAACGCTGAAGCTTCTAGACACTGCGGGGCTTCTGGATGCCTTCAAAGGCCCATCCAGATGGTTGCACAGGAACCGGTTGATCTGACTTGGAAATTGATGGAATCTTCATGGACATCTTTTAGAAACCCTTGACCAGTCACATGTCTTGAAACGAACACTTTCCATATAACTTGAAGACCCTAAATAAAACCGATAAACCTGTTTAAAATGCAACCGTTACATAAAGTGTTTTTGTCAACCAGAATGTTGCCAACATAAAATACTAACAATTAACATAGGCCCCTCTTCTTATCATCTTACCGGTCTGCTGTCTAAATTTATTAGCGCTAAGTCCTACTAGCTACGACGCTGCATTGTACTCCATCACTATCCTTTTCCCTGCGAGGATCCCCCACATCTTGTGCGGATCTGTAATGGTCAGCACTTTGAAACAAATGCTTCCATCCGGATTGATACCTAACACATTTATAATTACCGATGTTAATTATTTCAAATTGAATATTAACTACAAAACATATACACATATTTTTATATATTGATATTTTTTTATAAAAATATATACTTATCATTCAGATTTGATCAGGGCACAGCACCTATGTAGTAGGGTCCTCGGGCTGCACATCATGCAGGTCATCCGGAGCCTATGTCTCGCTATCGTCCGAACTTGTGTCTCGTTGTTGTACATGCCCGCGTTGCTGTGTGGGAATAGCCTCTCCACAGCTTCATGGGAACACATTCCTAGCTCGCTCATTGTCAACGACAAAGGTGACATATGAAATGAAGCACCTGTGTCGTACGGTGAAGGTTGATACCCCACCTGGGTCAAGCCTGTCGGACTGTATGCTCTAGGGATAGGTGCATGTTTGTACTTCCAAATGATCTGGAAGTACTAGTTGATACCCTGACTACTGCCTCATATGCGTAGCGAAGTCAAGTGCCTCACTATGCGCAAGGTCGCTAGATCCCGACCCCTGGGCTGTAGACAGTTTATGCTCGGGTGGGGTCCTCTATGCTCTGGACTTTCCCCTATAACTCATTGTAACCTGCAAAATACATCACACACCCAAATTAAGCTATGCGGGTCATTTGAATGAAATAATTTGGATGCCAATATTTAGCTGGAGTCCAAATGGCTTGAATGAAGTATGAACATATCACAACTATTAATGAAATTCACTAACAGATTTAAGCCTCAGTGACATGCAAAATTGAAATGATTCGGTGTAAGATCATGTTATTTCAATTTATAACCTAAGTGATTTTCTCAAAGCAAACTCTCTATTTTCTCTTATGACTCAAACCATCACGTATTCTTGATATATATATATATATATATATATAAGAATTGCAACTCAAATCCCTTGATCTCGTATATTCACCTACAAATGAAGCCCTAATGACGTTGCAAAAAATAGTGGCAGAGCAACTTATAAATTTAAGCTTGGTTAGGTTCAGTGACGAAGGAGGGGGAGCCGGTAGGGGCCATGCCCCCCCCTTCCCAATTTCTTGGAAAAAAAAATTATCCGCAAGACTACCTAGAAAACCCAACATTACAATTCAGAGAGATGGTTCACATAGCATTTTTGTCAGGGAGATGAAGGGAGACAATGGTTGCAACCCAGTTGGAGAAGTTCACGAAGATATCACCCTTTTTCAGCTCATAGAACCCAATCTCTTCCTTTTTCGCAGAGCCGCGTGCCATTGACAAACCCAAATGCAGAGAGAACGACGAAATAGCAGAGCACAGATAACTTCACCATTTTTTCGGACAAAATAATGTGATAAGATTTGACCAACGATCTTTTTCCACGTTATGGATATATGAATGGTAAAGCTTAAATGGGTCTTAATACACTTCGTACGTGAATCTTTTAGAATTGATGAGAGTTTTATCCACAAGACTTTACTGATCTTGAAAATGAACAGTTGGATATAGAACTTAACCATTATAAGCATAATGTAGTTCAACATTCGAGTTTCCAAGCACTGTCAAATATTTCTGAATTGTGCCAATGGTTGGTTAGTACCGGAAAATCAACTATCTACCAACTTATTTTTCGAGTTATTCTAGTTGTGCTTAGTCTTCTCCTTTCTATCGCAACTACAGAATGAGCATTTACAGCCATTAATATTGTCAAAACTAGGCTTCTCAACAAAATTGAAGATGAGTTTCTAACGAATTTTCTAATGGTGTACATCGAAATAGAAGTTGTTGCAACAATTAACATAGATTCAATCATAGATGATTTTCTGGATTCAAAAAAAAAAAACGACAGGTACCATTTTGATAGGTGTTTTGGCTTTTGATGTATATGAAACATTTATTTTGTATATTTTCTTTTGTTTAATTTTTTTTTTTTGTCAAAACTGAATTGATGCTAATTTCATTTTTATATATTTATTTCATCTTCAATCTTAATATATTTTTTATTCATGCTTTGACTTCTACCCCAATTTTAATATGTTTGTAATTCATACCTTGGTGGCTTGGCCCTACCCAAAATACTTTATGACTCCGTCTGTGCTTAGGTTGGCTTTTTTCCTCTATAAAAATTTAACCACTCTTTTTTTTTAGCCGCATAGAAGTGAGAAACTACAAACAAAATTAAAAGTTTAAAATTTTAGAACACTCCAATTTCTAATTCGTCTCCACTGTCCACACATCACAAAACAAAAAAGGTATCAACTTTTAGGTTTTTTTTTTTAACCATTCTTTCTCTACAAATTCAGTTTTTATTTTTCTAAAGACTATTTGAATCATTTTTGCACAGACATTGTAAGCTTTGAGCTTCATTAAGCTGGATTTTCATTTTCTTGTCAAACCAAACCCACAAACAACATAAAATTTCTTTTCTTTTCTTTTCTTCTTCCAGAAATCAAACAAAGACTAACACCTAAACCCCTAGCATCCCAAAGGAAAGCTAAAACAATACCAAGAATGAAAATATGTGGTCATATATTTTTAAAATATTATTTTACTTGAAAATGGTGAATTTGTCTCTGAATGATGATGGGTATGCTTAGATTTCTTTCTCGCCGTGCCATGCCAACTTCTTAAAGCTATCGCCACTTGATCATTGAAAATGGTGGGTTTCATGGAAGTCCTCATCTGTCAAATAAGTCCAAAGATCAATAAAATTAGTCTTTTGCTTAGAAAGTACTCAAACTTAGCCTATATAAAATCAACTAGGCCTGTATTATTTTGAAATTCAGTTTTTTAGTATCAATAATATTTCAGTCTTCAGAGTTATTCTCTGTTACGTTTGCTTCTTTGGGATGACTATTGTCTTTCTCTCTTCCCTAATCGTTATTTTATTAGATTAAAATAAGAATTATCCAAGATTATACCATTATGACGTTCGTGTATTTTTAAAATATTATACCCATTATTTATATTAATGGGGTTACTATGTCCTTTTTATACAAAAAGTATTACACTTTTAACGTACTAATGCTGTTATAATGCCTGTTTTAGTTTATAGGTATTTTAGGCAATAACTAGACAAATGTCGTGGTAATGCCCATATGAAAATATATGGTCATGCAACCTGCCTATTTTTATATGCCGTCATAATATCCAAGAAACATTAGGAAGCTATGTTAAGTTGTTTAGAAGTCAAAAGTGACGAATATGATAAAATAACCTTCTTAGCAATTTGTACTAATTCACTATCACATGTACAAAGCTGTGTTGCAGTAATCACTTGTGTGAATATTCTCTGAAAGCAGAAAAGGGAGTAAGTATAAATTACTTATTGAGTGTGATGCTGATTTCCATAATATATTGATTGCAGATTTGTTTAAATGTATGCATGTGAATGGATAATGCATTTTGTGCATGTTGTTGTGCTTAATCAATTTACTAATAACAGAGTTGGTGTGTTGTAGCTACCAATAGACCGAGGGTTCAAGTCCCACGGCAAATTGATAAGACTGGGGGTTTATGTCCCATGGCAACGATAAATTAGTAAGACTAGGGATTTAAGTCCCACGACAAATAAAGAAGACCGGGGGTTTAAGTCCCACGGCAAATGGGAGGGAGTAATGGCTCCAAGAATATTCGTTAACCGAGTAATGACTCTAAACGAGTGGAGTGAAAGAAAGAAAATAAATAAGGCATTACATATAAAATTGTCATCATGTCATTGCTTTATATATATATAGACATAAGGTTACATCATTGCATTATATGCTTCTAAAATAAATCAGTAACCATTATCTTAATGAAACAGTTGACTCACTCAATTACAATATAGGATTATGGTAATATCCATAATCACATAGATGATTATGCAGGTCTGAAAGAAGGAGATCAGGTTGACTAGGACTCATATGTTGATCCTGATATCTTTGGACTACTTTTGATAGCTTTAATATTCTAAGCTAACATTTGTGTAACCAATTATTTAATTGTAATTAATCATGTTACAGCCATTGTTGTATGTAACATGTTTAGAAAGATGTTTGTATTTCGGTAGGTTTTTATGTATGTGTATGTGTCGTTTGTGGCACTTGTTGTGATGTTTTTAGAGTACTTATTACGTGTAAAAGAAAACTACGTGTCTAATTAATATACTAAGGTAATTCAGTCAGCTCTTCTGTGTTGTGTTATCAATTCCTAAGTCTTTAGAAAAATATATTCCGCTGTGAGAGTTCATCTCTGATGTAATAATTTCACGTGGAAACCGGAGGTTTCTACATATGAATTTCCTGGTTCAAATTTGGGGCGTTACAACGACAAATTTGGACCTCGCGTGGCCCACGTTGCTAATGACATAAATCTATAATGATCACCAATCAAACATGGTTGAGTCGGTCACAAGAATCATTGGATTCAAGGCTAAACATAAAAATAAACCTTTGACCATAGGATTAACATGTATAGTAAGCCCATGTCTGTTATCCCACAAGTACCGGTACCATGTCATACGGCAATTTTTCTTCACTGTCTTTTATATGCATGCATTTACAAAATGTTAGTTTGTGACTGGCTACATTCTGTTGGACAAAATCACTTCTATGTAATGATGCATTTAAATAGAGATTCAGCTATTCAGAGGTCTCTAGAAGGTTCTGTACAGTCTACAAGTCAGTGAAATCGAATCCCTTGCAGCCGTCTGGACAACTTGACATACCATCTGGACGCTCAACAGTCCAAGCATCCCTCGTCCAGACGACGAGAACTTTCCATCTGGACCTTCCTCTGTTTGGAGAAGCTTCGAATTGCTCCAGCTTGGATTCGTCCGGACGTTTCAATAGCACGTCCGAACGCCACTCAGTGTTGGACCAGCTATGGGATTTCTTTCCAAAACACAAATATGGGAAGATAGCTGCAAGCGTTTGGACGATGTGGATTTCCGTTCGGACGCGCTCATCCATAAGGCAAGTTGTGCATTCAAAATCAAGACGTCTGGATGACAGTCTTCATGGTCCGGACGCGCAAGCTACATATATGGAAATTGTGTGCATCAGATCAATTGTCCAGACGACATGTTCTGTGGTCTGGATGCGCGAAGCCTTGATATGGAAATTGCGTGCAACTAAGGTGCGACCGTCTGGATGACATGGCAACATCGTCCGGACGCGACTTAATTCAATAAAGAATTTCTGCGAAATTTTGGAAAGCCGATCGCACAGTTGTCCGTCTAGATGCCTTATGTCTACCGTCCGGACGACGCCTAGGTTTTTCAAGCTAGGCGCTCATTTGAACCTACAGCCTATAAATAGAGGTACCTAGGCTTGAGAACTGCAAGAATTCAGTATTGAATTCCGTAGAGCTTAGAGAGTTATATTTTAGAGTTATTGTGCTGAATTGATCTCTCTCAAGCCATTGCCAAGTGTTGTTGCTGTACTAAAACTGAAGTCTATCTTAGGGGTCGGCCCTAAGGTAAAAGATACCATTAAAGGCCACTTCAAGTAGGTGACTTGGTTGGGAGGCGTTCTTGTTGGGTTACACGTTAGAGTTCAAGGTACGACCATTGCATAAGGGTATGTGAGTGCTACTGTTTTATAACTAGCTTTGTCTTCTGAATATTGGATATCCTGAGTTTAGCTGCCCCGGAGTGGTTTTTCTCTTAATTGAGTTTCTACTTCGTCAACAAAATATCTGTCCCTTTATTTTCCGCGTTGTGATATTTTGTTGCACACTATTGCCCACACTTGATAAATTAGAAGTCATTTATTTTTCAATTGGTATCAGAGCGGGTACACTCTGTTAAGGATTTATTTCCCGAGTGTGATCCTCATTTCTTGTGACTTCTATTTTTTTTATTACACCTTTTATCATGGATTTCTCTCAGTTACTGGTACGTCGAGTCTAGACGACTCCGTACGTGGATTTTAAATTTATATGAGTTTACCACTCGCAATAGTACGAATCAATTGTACTATAGTAAGAGTTATCGAACCACAACGATTGGGGGGTTGTTTTGCGTAACGGGATACTTAAAGAATGTATTTAACTTAACTTGCAAATAAAAACAAATGTAAAGTTGTAGAGTTGAAGCTACAACAAATCAAGTGATAAAAACAAGAAAATGAAGGCAAACTTAAAAGAAAACTTAGGGTAATGATCTTATCAAATCCTCAACCAATGGAATGCTTCATGTCTATATGGATCTTCCTAATATGCATGATATGAGAGCGTAATGGGCATCAACCATTATGACGACCTCAACATGAAAACACTTTCATTAAGACGTAATAATAAAGCACCTAGTTTCACATTAAACAACTCCACGTAAAAATTTAAACTATAATTGAAAAACGTTTTAAACTACCAACGGTGTGAAGTGATTAATGCTCCCTAGCTTGCTACTCTATAAAACATCCTAATAAGCATACACAATACATGAAAACCCTAATTAGGCCACAATGATAAGGTATCTAATTTCACACCGATCTATTTCACATAAAAATTACACTACAATTGAAAAACGTTTTAAACTACCAAAGGTGTGAAGTGACCGGTGCTCTCTAGCATACCCTATAAGGTGACTCTAATAGGTAAACACACATCATGTCAAATAGAACCATTGCAAAAGACATCGTTCCCTTTCAAGAACGTTGATTTTACTCAAGAAATCTAAGAAAACTCATAGACAAGTTAACTATTTTTTTAAGAATAAATGGATTGGAATATTGAAGACAAAACCTTTTAGCATGGGTTTTGCAATCCTCTAGCCCTTCAAAATCATCAAACACATCTAGAAAATCCTAAGAACATCAAGAACACTCCATGGTTTCGGAAAAGATTTTGATCAAAACCCTAAGGAAAGGCTTTAGCTAGACATGAAATAAACTAATCTAAGCATGAATTCTTTGAAAAACAGTAAAGAAATAAGCTTAAAACAAATAACAACAACTATATTAAACTATGTAAAATTCGGATTACAAAAGAAAGAAAAGGAAATACAAAACTTAAGCTTTGACTTGAAATTTAAAGAAGAAATACAAAGGAAACAAACTCTCTGGAATTAAGCCCAGAAAGCGTGCATCAAAGGAAACTAAAAACACAAGAAATTAAGTGATACACCTGAGAAAATTCAAAACCCCCAAAAGATGAATAAAATAACCTTAAAACATAATCTCATATATATAGAGATTTAATTTACAAAAGGGGACATCAAAGATCAATTTTTGGCCGCACAAGATAGTGTCGACATCCTCTGTGAACCACTCAAATTGGATTAATTTCATCCACACAAAACTTGTCGGCATCCGAAGATTTTCTTGAAAAATATCCAGGTTCGATCGATCGACTTCGTGGTTGTGAAAATAATCGATCGATCGATTGATTTTGGATCGATCGATTTTCTTCGACTGATAATGCGATCGATCGATTTCTTTACTGAAGAAATAATCGATCGATCAATTTGCCTTGGCCGATTTTTCTTATTTTCATGATCAACTTTGAACTCTGGGAATGACCAAATTGCCCTTGATGTATTTTCAAGTCTAATTCAACTGTTTGAACTAGATTTCAACTAAAACCTAAAAATAAGACATAACACAAAACTACAACAAAATGTTATATATATAACATAAACTAGGTCTAACAAATACAAATTAAGGGGTCTTGAATCGAATAATTCAAGGCTTATCACACCCCCAAACTTACATAATGCTAGTCCCTAGCATTACAACTTAAAATTAAAATACAAACAAATAATCTACATTCTCTTTCGTGGGAAACGCGATTGCAATGAGCACATGCAACAAGCCTTTTAAACCCTTAGTCTACCCTGGTGGACGAGTGAAGTCTCGTGAAGGTTTAGCAGAAATGCTACCTACAAACATTCTTTACAAAATATACATGTTACCTAATAAAAAGAAGTATCATCACAACAAGGGTTCAAAATTTATGAACAACTTTAAACTAATAAACTCCATCTTCACATAGTTCAGAAAATCATAATCTACTCACTTATAGATGGCCGACTAAGATCTCACATGTTAGAAATGATGCAGTTTGATATTAACATATAGTTATGGAGCTTTCAAAGAATATAACCTACATACATGCTCCAATGTCTCAAAATTCTTTATATCTCTCACTAGATGAAATAACTAAGGCATAGGCAGAATTTAATATTTATAACTTATTATGGTTGTGCAATGTTTAACTCCTTTAATCTTCTAAATGAACTATGTACCAAGTGTTAGGCCAGTGACTCCTAAACCATATGGCTTCAGGGCACTAGATGTAGAATATCCCTAAGGGCTTAATAACTCAAGTAAAAAAGAACTACGAAGTCAAACTAACCATTTATTATTTACTACTTACATTTTTTGATGCGAACTCTCAATGCTTAATGAGGCAAAAGGTCCAGTTACTCAATGAAGCTCTTATTCCTTCTTCTTCTTTTTTAACTATGCGCACGTCATCCATCTCACAAGTCACTTAATTTTTATCCGAGACACTCAAAACAAATATGAAAGGTATTAATTTAAGCACATACCCCAAAAACAATATGCCAATGTACATCATGATTTTTTTTTATTTTTTTTTTCAAATTTCTACATGTGAAATTCATAGCCAAAAGTAATTAAGAAGACTTAGACTCTCTAATTGTGTGATCATGTGTTCAAAATTTTTAAATTGTCAATGAAAAGCAAATCACAATTATAAATCAACTAATTTCTACAAAACAACATAGATTTTCACAAAGAAATTTGAAAATATTTTTGTACAAAATTCGAATTAAGTGTGCTTCTACACCCCCAAACTTAAAATAACACATTGCCCCTAATGTGTACAATACGAAATTGGTTAAGGGATAAAGAAAACCTGAATGGGGAGGTATGGCTCATAGCATACCCCCAAACTTAGAGGTAAAAACACTTAACCTAAAAAACAAAACTAAAAAGAAAGTGAAAGATAACAAATATTAACAAGCATGAAATATAAACAATGAAACAAAATGAATGGGGTGCCTCCTAGGAGCGCTAAGTTTAACGTCTTCAGCCAGACCCGTCAAAACTCACTGCTAATGAATGGAATTGTGTCTGGCAGTGGTTGGGCAAAATTTATCGTTTCGTGGCCATTCCAATTAGAATCCTTGAGACATAGTGGATATGGCACTTCAGGTTTAAAATGTGTCTCAAGAAACGGTGTGGTGGAGTGTGGTGGTTCGATAAACACTCCCTTACCTTTGGCAAGTTTTGTCCTTTCTAATTGCCTAATTGGTTTAGTCTTTGTCTCTCCCACCTGTGGTTTAATGACTATCCCTCCACTCCTAGGATTAGTAACAGATTGACTAGAACACTTCCCTATCTCTCTCTCATTAAGGGACTTAGCTAGTTGTCCGAGTTGGACTTCTAGCTTTTCTATAGACTGAGAATGGGAATTCAGAATCTGAGTCTGTGACTCAAATTTACTGAGGATGGTCAACACCTTTTCCCTCAAATGTAGAATTTCTAGGAGGTGGAGGGGCTAATTGCTATTGTGGGTTAGGAGGACAACTATTAGGTGGCAGCTGGTAAAATTGATTATTGGACTGCTGATAAGCTTGGTTTTGCAGTCCATTGTATTGTGGAACATTAGGCCACCACATATTACTATTGTTTCTCAAACCTGGGTTATAAGAATTATTAAAATGATCACCACCCGGTCTAGAGAAAGCTGCGTTCATTTGCTCAGTTGGAGGCTCAGAAAACTGTCCAACAATAGGACAATTTTTGGCCTGATGTGATGGGTCGGAGCAAAATGAACATGCATTGTGTGGGTGTGTGTATATGAGATACGGTCGTAGGAACAAAACCAAATGCAAGTAATTGATCTAACTTTCTAGACAAAGCATCTACATTGGCATTCAAGTCCAAAGGTTGGGATACCTCATAGAGAGTTTGGCTCTTAGCGTTTGTCCTACGACCGGATGATGAATGGTGTAAAGATTTTCCGACAAATTTTTAAAAAGTATTCATGCATCATCCTCACTCTTTAACATAAACGTGCCTCCACACGAGGCATCTACCATCTGTCTATGAGGCTTAGTCAAGCCATCATAGAAACCCTGCACTAATTGCCACTTGGGAATAGCATGATGTGGACACTTTCGTAAAAGGTCCTTCATCCTCTCCCAAGTCTCATGAAATGGTTCTTCCTCTATTTGCGAAAAACCAGTTATGACTTTTCGTATTTGATTTGTTTTCCCTATGGTAAAATACTTCTTAAGGAACTCGTGTTGCATCTAAGCCCAAGAAGTAATGGAATTAGTCTCTAGGGAATTCAACCAAAACTTAGCTTTATCTTTCAGAGAGAACGGAAATAGGCACATCCTCTAAAAAATTATGCAACCTTATGGTGGAGCAGATTTCAATAAATTCATCTAAATGCTTATGAGGGTCCTCGGTACTAAGTCCGTAAAATAATGGAAGCATTTGAATGAATAAGGACTTAATTTCAAAATGAGCTGCCGTAATGTCCGGCAACTGAAGGCTTGAAGTAGGTGTGTATGTCGAGGGAACATAGTGGTCCCTCAACAACACAGGCTTTGGTTCTTTAGCCATTGGGTCTTTAGAACGGGCTATTAGACGTGAGTTCTGTTTGGATCTACTTCGTCTAGAAATCCGCTCTAAATTTGGGTCATATGGAAAAATAGGCAATGATAATGAACGATGACCAAACATGCACCAACAAAAATTAATCTATATATACAAGGTGAAATGAAAAAGGCAGAAAAACTAATCGGTTCTACAGTGAGGCAGTGCAGTAGCAGCTGGAGTGCTACTGTAGGAAAAGTCGCTCGATCGACTTTTTTGTCGATCGATCGATTATATAATCGCTCGATCAATTCTCTGCAGAAAAGAAAAATGCAAGAGAAATGTAGAAAAATAAATCTAAACAAAATTAAAGACTAAATATGAAAATTACAGTAAGAAATTCAATGTAGGTTCGGTCTAGAGACAGCGGAAAAGTAGTGCTACTCAAAACAGAAGTTGATCGATCGGATTCTATGTCGATCGATCAAAAATTTTTAGTTCACTGAAATCGATCAATCGATATTTTCTGTAGAAACAGAACTTTGCATAAAACAGGTAGAACCGAATTCAAACACTAAAAAATGCAAAAAATAGTTCACAACAGAAATAAAACCGCTTATGGACAGAATTTACAATATGTACTAAATCATACTAAATACAATCTTAAATATCCCATAAACAACTGTTACAAATCCCCAGCAACAGCACCAAAAATTGGTACGTCGAGTTTAGACGACTCCGTACGTGGATTTTAAATTTATATGAGTTTACCACTCGCAATAGTATGAATAAATTGTACTATAGTAAGGGTTATCGAACCACAGAGATTGGGGGGTTGTTTTGCGCAAAGGGATACTTAAAGAACATATTTAACTTAACTTGCAAATAAAAACAAATGTAAAGTTGTAGAGTTGAAGCTACAACGAATCAAGTGATAAAAACAAGAAAATGAAGGCAAACTTAAAAGAAAACTTAGGGTAATGATCTTATCAAATCCTCAACCAATAGAATGCTTCACGTCTATATGGATCTTCATAATATGCATGATATGAGCACGTAATGAGCATTAACCATTACGACGACCTCGACATGAAAACACTTTCATTAAGACGTAATAATAAAGCACCTAGTTTCACATTAAACAACTCCACGTAAAAATTTAAACTATAATTAAAAAACGTTTTAAACTACCAACGGTGTGAAGTGATTAATGCTCCCTAGCTTGCTACTCTATAAAACATCCTAATAAGCATACACAATACATGAAAACCTAATTAGGCCACAATGATAAGGTATCTAGTTTCTCACCGATCTATTCCACATAAAAATTACACTACGATTGAAAAACGTTTTAAACTACCAAAGGTGTGAAACGACCGGTGCTCTCTAGCATACCCTATAAGGTGAATCTACTAGGTAAACACACATCATGTCAAATAGAACCATTGCAAAAGACATCGTTCCCTTTGAAGAACGTTGATTTTACTCAAGAAATCTATGAAAACTCATAGACAAGTTAACTCTTTTTTTATGAATAAATGGATTGGAATATTGAAGACAAAACCTTTTAGCATGGGCTTTGCAATCCTCTAGCCTTCACAATCATCAAACACATCTAGAAAATCTTAAGAACATCAAGAACACTCCATGGTTTTGGAAAAGATTTTGATCAAAACCCTAAGGAAGGGCTTTAGCTAGACATGAAATAAACTAATCTAAGCATGAATTCTATGAAAACCAGTAAAGAAATAAGCTTAAAACAAAGAACAACAACTATATTAAACTATGTAAAATTCGAATTACAAAAGAAATAAAAGGAAATACAAAACCTAAGCTATAACTTGAAATTTAAATAAGAAAGAAATGCAAAGGAAACAAACTCTCTGAAATTAAGCCCAGAAAACGTGCATCAAAGGAAACTAAAAACACAAGAAATTAAGTGATACACCTGAGAAAATTCGAAACCCCCAAAAGATGCATAAAATAACCCTAAAACCTAATCTCATATATATAGAGATTTAGTTTACAAAAGGGGACATCAAAATATCAATTTTTAGCCGCACAAGATAGTGTCGACATCCTCTGTGAACCATTCAAATTGGATTAATTTCATCCACACAAAACATGTCGACATCCGAAGATTTCCTTGGAAAATATCCAGGTTCGATATATCGACTTCGTGGCTGTGTAAATAATCGATCGATCGATTTCTTTACTAAAGAAATAATCGATCGATCGATCGATTTGCCTTGGCTTATTTTTCTTCTTTTCAAGATCAACTTTGAACTTTGGAAATGACCAAATTGCCCTTGATGTATTTTCAAGTCTAATTCTAGTGTTTTGAACTAGATTTCAACTAAGACCTGAAAATAAGACATAACACAAAACTACAACAAAACTTTATATATACAATATAAACTAGGTCTAACAAATGCAAATTAAGGGGTCTTGAATCAAATAATTCAAGACTTATCAGTTATTTGAAGAAAATTATGATATTGAGATCTCTAAAGTTTTTGTTAAATTGGATAAAATGGTTTCTCCAAAAGAGCTCAAAAAGGTGAAGCAAGAAAAAGAGTCTCTGATTATACAATTATCTTAGTCACATGTTTTGATTGACTCTTTGAAATTTAAGAATACCATGTTGCTTAATATTATTGATGCACTTGAGAATAAATTGGAAAAAATCTCTAGTGATAATTTGAAGACCATGCTTTGTATTCACTCAGATGTTTCTAACAAGCCTGATTTAACTGTTGATGATTTAAGTACTTATACTTCACATGCTTCTGATTCTGAATTAGATATTAAGCATGCTGTAATACCTCGTATTTTAAGATATTGAATAAAATATCTTAACATATGATTTATGACCAAATAATAGGGCAAAAGAATAAATACGAATATTTATGAAAATAAATATTCATTTATTAAGAAGCGTTTTAGTTTAATAAAAGTTTGAATGAACATTAAACTTTGGAATAACAAAAATAGGGTCAAACGAACTTCGTTTTAGTTGATTTAAAAACTAGGAAACTCTATTCGAAGTCGTCTAGCTACCCTCCCAATTTCATAATTTCTAGACTCCGTTAGGGTACAAAACACCCAAGAAAAATACTACTGTTTTGAACGAAAATTTAACATTAATTTTTATGGGCCCATTTTAATTCTTCATGAACCCAGCCCATAAAACTTAGCCTACACAATTGATACCCAACCTAGTCCACATGCATTAAGGCATTGAAGCTTGGTCTTGCTACTGTACCATACACACAAGAACCGGCCCAGCAGAGAAGACAAGAAAAACAAGAAACTAAAGAGAACTCAGTTAGAGGAAAGTTAGAAACTAAAGACCCGTTAGAAGTTGATATGAGAATCTTATCAATTGCATATTTTATTCTACCTACAAACTAGCTCGTAGGACACTTGCCATTACCCCAACCTTTGATCAAGAGCCACCCAGTGGAAATCCAGTCGTCCAAGCAAGGTGCAGCCCCCCTTCTACGTTCCTCTCTCTCTCTCTTTGATTTTCGTTCCTCTCTAAGACAAGTCACCGCCCAGGTGAGATGAATCTTTCCCCAGCCATTGATCACAATCTGCTCAAGTGATCTTGACCATCCAAATAGGTATAAATTGAGGAGAGCAGCCCACTTTCTTCTTCACATTTTCTCTTCTCTTCTTTTCTCGGTTTCCCTCTATTTTTCTCTCTTTATTTCCTTATATCTCTCGATTTTTTTTGGGTGCAAAACAGAAGTAAAGAAAGATAGAAATTAGACTAATACCTACTCAGCCAACCTGTACAAAAAAATAGGAGAAGGAATACCTTTCTTCTCTAATTTTGTGCATCACCGAAAAACAGGGGACTAGCCCGTTATTCTTTGTTGTTTTTCTTCTAAAAACCAGCACTGTACTCTTCCTCTTGACCGAACCAATGGTGACTTCCAGCCCTTGAAAAGCCCTTTAATCTCCTTCAAACTTTGGTCAAAATCATCTCTCACTTTCGGGCTCCTTGAAACAAAAACAGTAAGTTGATCATCTCTCTTCCTCTTATTCGGTTGTTTTTTCTTAGGTTGGTGGTGTTCCTTTAAAACTTATACACTGCCTTTCCAACGTGTTCGGCTGCCATTGAGATAAAAAGAGAAAAAGGAAGCACAAATTAAAGCATAAAGAGAGAACAAGGGTCGGCCCCTGTTTTGCATTCAGTAAAGAAACCAAAAAAAAAATGTTGTAGAACTCTCCCGATGATGGCTTAAGTCTTTCCTTCTTCTTTGTCTCTAGAGAGTTTGGTTACTTAACTTAAGAAAAGACAAATTTAAAAGCTTTAGCTTTTTGTTTCTTTTTAATATGTAGGTCCTTGTCAACCAAATTGGAAAAGAAGAAATTTAAACTTCTTCTAGAAGTTTTCGGTAAACTCCTATACTCTTGGTCCATGTTTTTAAGTCTGTAAGTTTAATATATATATATATATATTAAAAGTATATTTTAAAAAAATGATATATTTTGTGATATACCTTAGTTATTATGATTTTCAAGTTAAAATATTCTAATGTCTTAAGTTGTGTTTTAACAAGGTATTCCAAGTGGCGTCTTTAAATAATAAATCACGTCGTTGTGATACCCAAGTAAAAAGTAATGTTTTACAAAAGTGTTGTTATGCCACCCATAATTCTAAAAGTATTTTTAGGCATTAGTAACACTAATGCCGTTATTCCACCCAAATTTTATAAGATTAAAATAAGGATTATTTATATTGTACCACTTGTGTACTTTTAAAATATAAAACACATTAATTATATTAATGGAGTCACTATGTTGATTTGGTACAAAAATAGATAAGCTTTTATAATGCCGTTTTACTTAAAGGGTATTGTAGATATTAATTAATAAATGATGTAATAATGTTCGCATAAAATATGTGGTAATATAATTACCTATTTTGTGCCGTTATAATATTTGAACGACATTAGAAATTGGGATAAGTGATTTAGAAGTCAAAAGTGATAAACGTGATAAAATAGGTTTCTTAGCAATTTCGTACTAACACACTATCACATGTACAAAATTGTATTGCAATGAGCACTTGTGTGAATATTGTCTAAAGCAGGATAGAACGGTAAGTATTTATTACTTACTGAGGGTGATGCTAAATTTCCATAATGTTATAATTTTTGTTTTATTTAATTGTTTGCACTTGTGAAATTTTCATATTTTGTTATTTTAATTAATGAATTTAATTATAGCAAAGTTGGGAGTGACGTCTGCCAACAGATCAGGGAGTGACATTTGCCTGAGCCAAGGATATTAATAAATAAATGAGTTAGGAGTTACGTCTACCTACGGAACAGGGAGTGACATCTGCCTGTGCCAAAAAGATAACAAATTATTAGAGGAGTGATGTTTCCTTAGAACTCGCTAAACGGGAGTTATGTCTCCTATAACTTGATAAACGGGAGTTACGTCTCCTATAACACGTTCGACATGAGTTACGTCTCCTAGATTCTATTAACTGGAGTGACATCTCCTTGAATCTATTTGTTAGAGTTACGTCTCTATAAGGTGAATGCTAGTAGATAATGGTTATTTAAATAAATAAGATTGTGCATATAAAACTGTCATTGCAATGTGTTCTTTATTTCAAATAAATCAGCAATCATATCATTATTGAAAATAGTGGACTCACTAGGTATTTTTGTATTATTGTTTCTCTTTGTATTATATATTAATACAGGTTATGAAGAAGATAAGTATCAGGATTGTCCAAACCTTAGGTGATCTTGATAGCAGTGTCTGAGGCTAGGATGACTCACATTTTTGTGGACTACTATGTCTAGTCCATTATTATTATTATATTCGAAAAATAATATTTATATTTCTGTTGGTATATAATAATATTATTATGAGTGTTTTGGTTGTAAATTATCCGTGCCATGTGGCACAAATACTATTTTTAATGTGTAATTATTCAATTACACTATTTCTATATATTTTGAAGTATTTTTGTTAAAAGCTCTGATGTGTTATCATTGAAAAAAATATATTCTGCTGCCAATTTATAAATCTGATAATGTCGTAATGTCACGTGAAAATCGAGATTTTCACTTACGCCTTTTTGTAAAAGGCGGGGCGTTACACCTGTGATAGAATATACAACTTGTTTAGATAATTCTTGCTTAACTAATCATGTGATGCTTAACTCCAAAGATTCAAGAACATAAGGTAAGGTTATTCCTATTTGTCATAATTGTGGGAAGATTGGTCGTATTAGACCAAATTGTTATTTGTTGAAATCCCACAGGCCTTGGATTAACCAGGATGCTCTGAGGAAAAGTAAAGTTGAAAATTCTTCCTCATCTAAATATGTCCTTCCTCATTGGAGACATATAAAAGCTGAGGGCAATATTGTGTGTAAGAATGCTAACCATATTTCTGCAGAGAATGTCAAGCAGCATTCTAACAAAAGAAGCCTGCCCACCTGTCATAACTAAGGCATCACCGGTCACATCCTACCCAAATGTCCACATCTCCAGGCTCAGAAGTCGAAGGTTCAAAGGGAGCTACCAGCAAGAGCTACATCAGGCACTCTACCTCCGACAGCACATCAAGCTCCACGACATCAGCAGCAGTTTGTTCCTGCCAATCAAAGTGGCAAACCAAAGAAGAACAAATCAAGTCTCTACAAGAGAAAGCCGCAGAAGCCCATTAGCTACCATGACTATGAAGGGTTTCTGAGTCTGATGCAAAGTATGCTAAGGAGTATGGCCAACATGGACATGACCCGCAAACCTTCTCTACGGGTCAAGGAAGTATGGGTCAAGAATGATGAGACCATTCACCCCTTGAGGAGGAATGGACTCACCTAGTAAAGGTGAAGTCTCACCATGTCTAGGACTTTGGTTCCTAAATCCTAGTGCATGTCAGGTATGTTTGCATTGCATTGTTTATCATATCATATCTTTTTCACGCCTTGCATTCTGTTTGAGGAACCATTTATTCTATCCCCATATTTTCTCTTGTTATCTTGAGAAACTTCTGCAGATATTTTTTTAGTGATGACAATTAAAAGCACGTAAGGCGGCAGTTTTTCTGTCTTTGTATTTCTAAACCTCTCCCCCTGAGGACAGGTTTGATTTTACCTTACATGCTGGGACTAGATGTCATTTCCTTTTCCATAAGTATGTCTTTGTTGTTTTTTTGTTTATTAGTTTTCAACAAAAAAAAAAAAAAAAATTGGGGGAGAAGATGTGGAATTTTTATTTTTTCTTTTGATAGCTTTTCAGATATTGTCTATGTTTTTGCTTGATATCTCAGTTCATTGTGCATTAATTGAATATGCTTATATATGATTGAGAGTTTATGTTTGATATCTGCTAAGTTTTCCTGTTGCATCTTAATGATAGATAGTTACTTTCCTCATGCAATGAAAATGTGCACTATCGAAGGCTCCCCAAAGGTACATCATTTTTCTCTCTGACTTCTTGCTTTTGAAAATTTTAATGAAAGAGATGTTTTTAATTAGATGGTCAAATTGACCAATATGCTAGTTGAACCTAGAGCCTAACAATTCTAGCATTCTCTCTAGGTTGTAGCACCAAAAAACAAGCAGTAATTTTTCTGTTCTTTGTGTTATATACTATATTCACTGCTTTTGTGCTGAATTAGCTTTATGCCTTGTCCTTCATGGTGTAAGTAAAATTTTACCTTGTCCTTCATGGTATAAGTAAAACAATTAGGTGCTATATCTTAGGGGGAGTGTATCAGATGAGGGTGGCTAGGCCCTAATACTTCATAAGGTTTGACTTTTGACTGATCTTTCATTGATTTTCTCTCTTGTCTAGAAAATCTGGTTGTTTTTTGTCATATCAATGAAATTCATACCTTTTAAGAAAGTCTTCACATACACACGCAATGCATGAGTTGAGTAATCTATTTAAATTTTCTATCTACAGGAAAATTTAGTGCTGATTGCACTCTGAACTCTCTTTTATATCTCTGCATAGTTTTGAGATGCTATTTCATTACTTTATCAGTTGATTATACATGCGTGTTCTGAAGCTGACATTAGGAAAAATATTTTCTGCACATTTTCCTTCAGTTTCTGTCTTTTCAGTGTGAAGTGTCCGAACGGGTTGGCTCAGACGGCCGGATTGTAATGTTACACGTTCGTACGCGTGCGGCTCAAATGGTCGGACGGTAAGGTTACACGTCCGGACGCGCGCAGCCTATCGCATGCTTATGTGGCAACGCGCGTTCGAACGGGTTAGTGAGCCGTCCGGACGGGGACCCCACAGGTTTTAAAAACCCTTGCAGCCGCATCTCAAGCATACCCCACTCGTTTTTCTCTTAAAATTTTGTCTTTTTGTGCATTTTTATCGTGGGTTAGTGCAAAATCTCGGGTTATTTTGTCCTCTTGTGCTAATTTCTCTCCATTCCAAGTATCTTTTTCACTCCTCTTTATTATTTTCAGTGTTTTGCTAACTGTTAGAATATTGACTTTTTTGGGAATATGTTTTGAGAATATGAATTGCATATTTGTGATATCTGCTGTGTTGGGACTTTGTGTTTTGATATCATTTTGGACTGTATTGTGACATTTGTTGATTGTAACTTTTGGAAAAGTCCTTTTTACTACCGTTATAATGCTGAATTTTTCTTTGAAACTAACAAGAATCTAATCTTTTTTAGAATATTTTTTTGGAAAATCTTGTTGGTCATTTTTGCAAAATCATGTCTGTTGGCAATCCACAACATAAAGTCTAACAGAGGACAGAAGGAGATAAGGCAACCCTTAGAGCTAAAATTATGGACAAACCAATCATTGCCGAGAGAAATGTGGTTCGTTTAGACATCATGGTGGCTCCTCTGGACAGTATCCACGACATTATCCAGACCTACCACTGGGGTTATCTGCACAACTGTGCATGTGTTGTGTTCACCAGGCTTGTCAGATTATTCTATGCAAACCTCAAGGTTATTCAGACTGATGATCATGGAGTAGTTCTACAGTCTTCTGTGGACCGATATATTATCACTTTTGATCCTCAGATCATTAGTCAGTTCATCGGGGTGCCAGTACTCTAGATTTCTGCCAGTCCATATAATGAAGTAGTTTTGCCTCCTTCTCTGGATGATCTCAGAGAATTCTTTCATGTTGTCCCTCAGGGAGAGGAACATGCCACTTCTATCAGGATTGGTGCCCTGACTACTCCACATCATATGCTTGCCAAGATTGTTCAGCACAACCTCTAGCCTGTTGTTAGGCGCGGTGATTTGATCTTGAAGAGGGCCCAGTTTGTCTATGCCATATGCCTTCGCTTGCCCTTCTGCCTGTGCAAGCATATTTTGGGAGTTATCCTGGAAGCCCGTGATGAGGGCAATACCGATCTCCCGTTTGGCTACCTACTCACACATATTATTTTACAGTCAGGCATCGGTGTAGCTGATGAACCGAAGATGAAGATCCAGGATCCCATCAGCAAACTAACTCTGATGAAGTCCAATGCCCAGCTGCAGCGAGTCGATCCGGATGATGATGTGCCACCACCCCCTCCTATTCCTGTAGCAGTACCTGATATGGCATCATCTTTTCAGACTACTCCGCCACCTCAACAGGATATCAGTTATGCTCAGATTTTGGAGGCATTGGCATCCATACAGGGGGGTATGAGTTCCATGCAGCTAACCATGTCATCTATGCAGCAGTTCATCTTTACCATGCAGTAGGAGGTTCACTCTATTAACCTTCGTGTAGAGTGTCTCAAGTACCATCACCCATCCAGTAGTGATGATGAGGATGATGCGCCTATGGCCGAGGCTGCTTGATTTTTATGTTGTGCTTGGTTTTTATTTTTTTTAAGACAATTTTTTTTTTTTGGATAATTTGTTTAAAAATGTTTAACTCCTAGATATTATTACTTTGTTTACTCTAGTTCTTCTAAGACATTTAGGGGGAGTAATTGTTGTGTGGTTTTTCTCTTTACTCTGTTTTACCCTTTGTCCCTTTGTGACAAAAAGGGGGAGTAATTTTTATTTGGACCGGGATTGTATTTTTAAAACCGGTCAAGTATTTTTGTCCCAGAATGGCCAAAGGGAGAGTTTGTTAGTTTGTGATTGGCTACATTCTGTTGGACAAAATCACTTCTATGTAATGATGCATTTAAACAGGGATTCAGCTATTCAGAGGTCTTCTAGAAGATTCTGAACAGTCTACAAACCAGTGAAATCGGATCCCTTGTAGCCGTCCGGACACTCAACTGTCCAAGCATCATCCATCCGGATGACAAGAACTTTCCGTCCGGACCTTCCTCTATGTTTAGAAGCTTCGAACTGCTCCAGCTTGCATCCATCTGGACGTTACTCAGTGTTTGACCAGCTATGAGATTTTTTTCCAAAACACAGATATGGGAAGACAGTTGCAACTGTCTGGACGATGTGGATTCTCGTCCAGACACGCTCATCCATAAGGTAAGTTGTGCATTCAAAATCAAGACTTCTGAACGCCAGTCTTCATGGTTCGGACGCGCGAGATACGTATATGGAAATTGTGTGCATCAGATCAACCATCCGGACGACATGTTCTATGGTCCACGAAGCCTTGATATGGAAATTGCGTCCAGCTAAGGTGCGACCGTTCGGACGACAGGGCAACACCGTCCGGACGCGGCTTAATTCAGGAAAGAATTTCTGCGAAATTTTGGAAAGTCGATTGCACAGTTGTTTCTTTTGGACGCCTTAGTCTACCGTCTAGGTGGCGCCTAGGCTTGTCAAGTCAAACGTTCATTTGAACCTACAGCCTATAAATAGAGGTACATAGGCTTGAGAACTGCAAGAATTCAGTATTGAATTTTGTAGAGCTTAAAGAGTTATATCTTAGAGTTGTTGTGCTGAGTTGATCTCTTTCAAGCCGTTGCCAAGTGCTGTTGTTGTGCTAAAACTGAAGTCTATCTTGGGGGTTGGCCCTAAGGTAAATGATTCCATTAAAGACCCCTTCAAGTAGGTGACTTGGTTGGGAGGCGTTCATGTTGGGTTACACATTAGAGTTCAAGGTACGACCATTACATAAGGGTATGTGAGTGCTACTGCTTTGTAACTAGCTTTGTCTTCTGAATAATGGATATCCTGAGTTTGGCTGCCTCGGAGTGGTTTTTCTCTTAATTGAGTTTTCACTTCGTCAACAAAATATCTATCTCTTTATTTTCCGCGTTGTGATATTTTGTTGCACACTATTGCACACACTTGATAAATTAGAAGTCATTTATTTTTCACAAAACATCATTTTCATCATCTTATTAATTCATCCCTCATTTTCACGAAGCAGAGTTTACAGTTGCTTAAAGGTATTTCATGTGAGTTGTAAATATGCATGTCTGATATATAAAAAATAATCATACTTATCCAAAAAATATAATACCAAGTATTCATGTAGGTTTAACTCACTTGTATCATAAGGCTCCTCCACAAAATCTTCTTGAGGCTCCACAACCTCGAAATCTGTAAAAAGATCTATCATTAGTCCTAATCCTGAGCCAAAACTAGTCCTAAGTTCTAATATGCTCAAAATAGGTCTTTTGCCTGACCATTGAACGTTCGGGCCAAGAGGATCAAATGTTCGGCCACGACTTCCAATGTTTGGTCAGGGAGGGTTAAACGTTTGGTGTTGGGCAAAAACCTATTTTCAAACCACAACTCAACCAAATCACTTCTAGGCAAGTCCTAAGGTCTTAATATGATACCGAACAAAGTCTAAAGCCACAATAATGCCTCCATGCAAAACTTCGAATGTCAAACCTCATCAAGTCACTAATATTCCATCTTTAAGCTAATTTTAAGGCCAAAACCAAGCAAAAATGTAAAACTAGCTAGAGCAATTATCAAAACAGTAAGTAAACAACATAACAACTCTACTAAAATGAACTAAGCTAAGAAAGTCACTTCCTTGGTGTGAACAAAGCTCATTCCTCCTTTAAAGCACTCTCGCACACTCATAAGGAATACACGAGAAAGAGAGGGTGGAAATAGGCTGAAGGGGCTTAAGGGGTGGGGTATTTATAGGCCTGGAAGTCTGAAAATAAGGAAAAGTTATTCTTACACAATTTTGCCAAATGTCGAACGTTCGGCTTCTTATGGTCGAACATCCGGTGTACCTTTCGACACAAAGCTTGCAGCATGATCAATGACATACGATATAAGATCGAACGTTCATGATGTAAGCCTCGAAAGTTCGATGTACTATTTTATTGAACATTCAGCATCCCTCGTCAAACATTAGAAAATAAAAAATAACTTCCTTAACCAACCCTAATACCTTATTATCATTAATTAAGGCTTTTTTAACACTAATTAATAGTCGGAGTATTACAACAATCGCATAGATCATATGGTTGATGCAAGTACTGAGGACATCGATGAGGATCCAGTTGCCTTATACTTAGGCTTCTACAACTGAGGCCTTGGATGTCGAGTATTTTGTTTAGGCTATAATTCTAGCCTATCTTTTGTAGTTGTAAATCATTATGTTATGTACATGAATACTTATGATGTATATGGCATTGTGTCGCAACAACACTTTTGTATAGCCATTCTTTTGTATGTGGTAGTTACAATGTTTAAGCTTTTAAAAATATAGATGTTGATGTCAGCTCTGTGTGATCTGCAAGGATATTGTTTAAATGTTTCTGCTGCAATGTTATTTCTATGATATGATATGCTTATGTTACAAAATGCTATTAGGTATGCACAAGTTATTGTGATGATTTTTTATTAAAAAAAAATAGGAAAAAATGCAGGGAATTTTATTTTCTCTTTTCTTGGCATGTCAGATATTGTTTGTATTTTTGCCTGATATCTCAGTTCATTGTGCATTAATTGCCTATATTTAGATATGATTGAGAGTTTATGTCTGTATTTTCCAAGTTTTTCCTATGCATGTAAAAGCTGGATAGTTACTTTCCTCATGCGATGAAAATGTGCACTATCCAAGGCTTCTCTAAGGTACATCATTTTCCTCTCTGACTTATTGCTTCTGGAAATTCTTATGAGAGAGATGTTTTTGATAAAATGGTCAAATTGACCAATATGCTAGTTGAACCTAGAGCCTAAAAATTCTAGCATTCTCTCTAGGTTTCAGCACCAAAAAGAAAAAAGTAGTTATTCTTCTGAATTTCTTGTTATATGCTTATATTCACTACTTCTGTGCTGAGTTATCTTTATATCTTGTCCTTCATGGTGCAAGTAAAATTTTATCTTGTCCTTCATGGTACAAGTAAAACAATTAGGTGTTGTATCTTAGAGGGAGTGCATCAGATGAGGGTGGCTAGGCTCCAGTAAGGTTTGACTTTTGATTGATCTTTCCTTGAATTTATCTCTTGTTTTAGAAAATTTGGTTGCTTTTTGTCATATCAGTGAACTTCATACCTTATTGAGAAAGTCTTCAGACACACACGCATTGCATGAGTTGAGTAATCTATTTGATATTTCTGTCTGCAGGAAATTTTAGTGCTGATTGAACTCTAAAACTCTCTTTTATATCTCTGCATATTTTTTAGATGCTTTTTGACTGCTTTATCAGTTGATTATACATGCGTGTTCTGAATTTGACATTAGGGAAAATATTTTTTCTACAAATTTTCCTTCAATTTTTGTTTTTTCAGTGTGAAGCGTCCAGACGGTCTCTCCTTGCGTCCGGACGGGTGTGGCTCAGGCGGCCAGACAGTATGGTTACACATCCGAGCACGCGCGGCTTGTCGCATGCTTATGTGGCAACGCGCGTCAAGACGGGGACCCCACAGGGTTATAGCATCGCTTTCTCACCTAGCCGCCATATCCCTTTTCTTTATCTCTTAGTTTTTGTCTCATTTGGGTGCATTTTTCTCAAGTTTTCTCACGATTTCTCTGTGATTTTTGTCCTCTTGTGCATTTTTCTCTCCATTCCATGTACTTTTCTTGTTCTTTTTATTCTTTTCAGTGTTTTATTAACTGTTAGAATATTAAAATCTTTTGGGGAATATGTTTGAACTTATGAATGCAAATTTGTGATATCTGTTGTGTTGGGATTATCTGTTTTGGCATTCTTTTGGACTATATTTGGTTATTTGCTAGTTGTAATTTTTGGAAAAGTTCATTTTACAACCGTTATAATGCCAGATTTTTTTGGGAACTAACAAGAATCTAATATTTTTGAAATATTCTTGGCATATCTTGTTGGTTATTTTTGTAGAATCATGTCTGCTAGCAGTCCACAACGCAGGCTGGGTCAAAGGACAAAAGAAGATGTTGCAGCCCTTAGAGCCAAAATTATGATCAGGCCCGTTATTGCAGAGCGAAATGTTGTTTAAGCATACATTATGGTGGCTCTACTGGATAGTATTCATGAGATTATACAGACATATGGATGGGGCTATCTCCACAACTGCGCCTGCATTGTACTTACCAGGCTGGTCCGAGAGTTTTATGCTCATCTCGAGGTAGTTCAGGTTGATGACCACGTGATTGTTCTTCAGTCCTCCTTTGCAGGGCTTGTTATCACTGTTGATCCTCAGATCATCAGTCAGTTCATCGGGGTGCTTGTGCTCCAGATTTCTGCCAGCCCATACAATGAGGTTATATTGCCTCCTTATCTAGATAAGCTCAGAGAATTTTTCCATGATGCCCCTCAGGGTGAGGAGCATGCCACTACCATCAAGATCGGTGCCTTGTCTGCCCCGCACCGCATGCTTGCCAAGATCATCCAGCATAATCTCTGGCCTGTGGTTAGGCGCAGTGATCTCATTTTGAAGAGGGCACAGTTTGTTTATGCCATTTGTCTGCGCTTGCCTTTTTGCTTATGCAAGCATATTATGGGAGTGATGTTGGAGGCTCGTTATGAGAATAATACCGGTCTTCCCTTCGGCTGCCTACTTATTTAGATTATCTTGCAGTCAGGAGTTAGTGTGACTGGAGAGCCGAAGATGAAGATTCAGGATCCCATTAGCAAGCAAACACTGATGAAGTCCAATGCCTAGCTGAGGCGAGATGATCAGGATGATGCTCTACAGCCCCCTCCTATTCATGTTGAGGTTTCTGACATAGCATCTTCCTCCCAGACTACTCCGCCGCCTCCACAGCAGGATGCCGGTTATGCTTAGATTTTGGAGGCTTTAGCATCTCTACAAGGGGGCATGAGCTCTATGCAGCTGGCGATTTCATCATTGCAGCAAGGGTTTACATCTATGCAGCAGGAGGTTTACTCTATTAACCTCCATGTGGAGCAGAGTCAGTTAGACATCTAGGAATGTCTCAAGCACCACCATCCGTCCAGCAGTGATGATGCACCTATGGCTAAGGCTGCTTGATCTTTTTTGCATGCTTGGTTTTTATTTATTTTGAGACATTTTATCGTTCTATTTTTGGATAATTTGTTAAACATTTTAACTCTTGGATATTTATGACGCTAGTTACCCTTGTCCTGCTGAGACATTTAGGGGGAGTAATTGTTTTGTGGTTTTTCTAATACTCTGTTTTACCCTTTGTCCTTTTGTGACAAAAATGGAGAGTATTTTTTGATTTGGACTGGGGTTGTATTTTTAACCGGTCAAGTGTTTTTTTCCCAGAATAGCCAAAAGGGGAGTTTGTTGGTTTGTAATTGGCTGCATTCTGTTGGACAAAATCACTTTCATGTAATGATGCTGTTTATTAGGGATTCAATCTTTTTCAGAAGTCTTCTTATTCAGAGTTATGGTTCTAGAAGATTCTGCTCAGATTCCAAGTCAGAGAAATCGGATCCCTTGCATCCATCCGAACGGCATGATATTCCATCCGGACGCTTAACTGTCCAAGCATCATCCGTCCAGATGACGAGAACTTTTCGTTCGGACCTTCCTCTGTGCCAAGAAGCTTCAACTGTTCCAAGTTGCATCCGTCTGGACGTCTCAGCAATACGTCTGGACGCCGTTCAGTGTTCAACTAGCTATGGGATTTCTTTCCAAAACACAGATATGGGAAGATAGCTGCAAACGTCCAGACGATGTGTGTTCCAGTCTGGATGCTTTCCTTCATAAGGCAAGTCGTGCATTCAAAGTTCAACCGTTCCGACACCAAACTTTATGGTCCGGATGCTCAAGCTTCATATATGGAAATTGTGTGCATCAATTTAACCGTCCGGACGACAGTCTTCATGGTCCGGATGCTCCAAGCCTTGATATAGAAATTGCGTGCAGCTAAAGTGCAACTGTCCAGACGCTAGGGCAACACCGTCCGAACGCGACTCTATTCAGGAAAGAATATCGTGTTAATTTGGAAAGCCAGTTGCACAGTTGTCCGCCCGGGCGTCTTATGTCTACCGTCCCGACGACGCCTAGGTAATTCAAGTCAGACACGAATTTGGATTCCTTAGCCTATAAATAGAGGCCCCCAAGCATGTTGTTTGTAAGAATTCGGTAGTGAATTCTATAGAAGCTTAGAGAGTTTATTGTGAGAATTATTGTGCTGTAGCGGTCTCTCTCAAGCCGTTGCCAAGTGCTGTTGCTATGCTAAACTGAAGTCTATCTTAGGGGTTGGCCCTAAGGTAAAGAATTCCATTGAAGACCCCTTCAAGTAGATGACTTGGTTGGGAAGCATTCATGTTTGGTTACACGTTAGAGTGCTAGATACGATCGCTGCATCGGGTATGTGAGTGTTACTGTCTATGTACTAGCTTTGTCTTCTGAATAGTGGATATCCTAGGTATGGCTGCCCCGAAGTGGTTTTCCTCTTAATTGAGTTTCCACTTCATCAACAAAATATCTGTCTCCTTATTTTCCGCATTGTGATATTTTATTGCACACTATTACACACATTTGTTAAATTAGAAGTCCTTTAATTTTCACTAGCCTATCTTTTGTAGTTGTAAATCATTCTGTTATGTACATGAATACTTATGATGTATATGGCATTGTGTCGTTGCAACACTTTTGTATAGCCATTCTTTTATATGTAATAGTTACAATGTTTAAGCTTTTAAAAATATAGATGTTGATGTCAGCTCTGTGTGATATGTAAGGATATTGTTTAAATGTTTCTGCTGCGATGTTATTTCTCTGATATGATATGCTCATGTTACAAAATGCTATTAGGTATTCACAAGTTATTGTGATGATTTTTTATTAAAAAAAAAAAAACAAAAAACCGAAATAAGTATTCAACCGGATTGTCATAATAATTCTACACTTACAACTCTTTTACAACTTGATGACACATATCATTATGCGATTATAGTCGCGCAAGGATGGAACTAGCATTTTAGGTTTGGAGGGTAAAACTAAAAAAATAAAAAAATAAAAAATGGGGGGGGGGGGGGGGTAAAAATTTAATTTTAAAAGGATTGTAAGGGAATTTTTTTTTTTTTTTGTTAAAAAAAAAAAAAAAAAAAAAATTAGGGAAGGCATCGTGGCTTGGGGGGGAGGAGGCACCAAAAGCCCCCAAGCCACTATTATAAAGTCCAAGATATTAAATTAGTGTTTAAAACACAAATTAGATTAATTAATTGAGTAATTAGGTTAAGAATGAAGAAGAACACTTAGAAAATTGCTCAAGTATGAATTTCTGGGGTGTGTGTCTGGACAGGGCAATCTCTGTGTTCGGCCAGACCAATTAGTAGGTCTCATGTTCCCTCTGTGTTCTGACGGCTTGCGGCGGAATAGACGGTAGGTTTAGGTCTGTTGGTGTGTCTAGGCAGACTTCGCAGTAGGTTGTGTGTCCCCTCCGTGTTTGGATGGGGTGTGGACAAGCGATTTCACACTTAGCGTGTCTAGACGGCTTACTAACCTGTCCAGACATGCCTGGATATAAATTGAGTTGGACGCATTTTCGACTCATTTTTCCCTTCCTTCCTCTTCTAAATTTCAAAAATCTCTCTTCTCTCTCTTAGGGTTTGCGCCTAAATCTTATATCCAAGCATTTTTTAGCTTCTAAACTCAAATCTGACATCGAAAACGCAATTATTGGCACGAAAATCGTTGTTTTCGCCGATTAGTCTAAGGTAAATCTACAAATCCTAGGTTTTCTTATATTTTGTGTTAATCCTTAGAGTTTAAACTTAATCTCTCAAATTTCTCTAGGTATTTTGTGTTTAGAGGTGTTCTAGACAACTTCCAAACACCGGGTTCATCTTTGGTGAAAAAAATCAAGGTAAGACCTAAACCCTAGATTTTGTGTAAGTATTGTAAATTGATGATTTTGGTGTCTAACCCTAAGATTTTCTTATGGGTTAGTGTTATTAGTTATAGGATTGTCAAATGGAACCCTAGAAATTTTATGGGTTTCCATGGGTTATGGATCTTGAAGCAAATCAAGAACCTAAGTGGAATTTAGAGTTAGAAATATTTTGGGTTAGTTGTAATGTGTTATTGCAATGTGTAATGCAGTGGTACATTGCAAGGCTTATGTTGGAAATTTCTTCTTAAGTCGGCAATCAAGCAGCCAAGTGAGTATTTAACTCACTGAGAAAAGATATCATGTTTTCATGGTTTTCTGTTAATACAAAAATGTTATAAATGTCTGAATTCGAATCAACAATATTTTGTGATGATATATGCTTTACGAATGCTTTCAATACCTTGAATTATGTTGAGATGTGATTTGACGATGGTTTATGAGTTTTAAAGTATGTCCTATAGAAATTGAGAATTGAGATATGTTTTATGGGCTTTATGATGAGTTAAGGATTTCATGATGTGCTAGAAAATGTTATGAAAAGCATATAATGTTAAATGATGCATAGGTGTATGATAGCATGATCATGATGAATATGTGGCATTATGGCATGAATATGGAACAAAATCATGAACGCTGAATGTAAGACTGAGGGTTAGAGTCCCGTCGGCATCACAAGTGTAATACTAGGGGTTAGAGTCCCATCGACATCAGCAACAAGACTGGGTGTTAGAGTCCCACTAGCACCATGCAACTTAAGACCGGGGGTTAGAGTCCCGAAAGCATCAACAACAAAACAAGGAAAACGGATGAAAGACAAACATGACATGATGATGATGTGTGACATGTTTTATTATGGATTTCATGCTAGATGTATCAATATGTATATGAGTTTGAATGGAAAAGAACTTATATATATTGTTACAGCTAAATTACATAGAATGATTTATGTAGTATTTCATGTTAGACGTATCAATATACTTATGAGTTTGAATGGAACAAAAGATATGTATATTATAACGATTGGATTGCATATGATAATTTATAAGGCTTCATGCTTAGACATGCATATTTGTGTTTTTCGAATGATTGGAAAGCTTCCATATGAGTATAGTTGAGTATGATGTTGTTTGCTTCTTGCTTAGACATATGTGTATGCTTGTATTTCCCAAAAGTTTGGAAAGCTAGTATACATGTATAGCTGAGTCGCATCATATATTTATATATATAGTATGATGTAGATGAGTTTGTAAGTGCGTGCTTTTAAACGGGGGATTGGAACATGTGTTTATAAAGACGTGTACTTGTGGATAGTCCTCTTTCGCATAGTTTTGTATTTTGCAATGTGTCGCATGTGACACATCTTTTTGTATGACCATTCTTTTGATATGTAAACAATATTTGATCAAACCTTAAACAAATAGACAACTAAATGAATATGATGTTATAATTACTCTATTCTAGTTAATGTTAGAAGTTCTCATGCTACAAGTTTATTCTCTAATATGTTATGCATATGTTATGAGATGTGTTGTGTCGATGTTGACTTATGACTAATCGTCATACCACTTATCCATTTTATAAAAATAAAAATAAAAATGAGTCCTCACAACTATGCAGTTCGTTTTTAAGACCCACTGGCCATTAGACTAATTTAATAAAAAATAACGCTAAAGAAAGCCATATTACAAAGGACACCTTATAACGGATAATTAAATATGCAAATCAGTGTCATTTATTAGGCAGTACATGATTTTTTTTAATTTTTTTTTTTTTGGGGCAAAAAGGGGCAATTCCTGAATCCATGGAGAAAGCAGAGTCTAGAGTTTAGACCCTCTGTGAAAGCCCCACAATTTGGCAGGCATGCTGGTGCAGGCCAAGTCTCTCCCACTCGCCCTACGTCCCCCACGGTTAGCTCTTGACCAACGACCAAACAAAGAATATCCCATTTAAAAGAAAGGGTATCTCAGAGCCAGAGGGTGTGCTGGAAATGGAATATTATCAGGTTTCTCAAATTCTTTTCGAGTATAATAATATATAAATGTGTAAAATAGAATAATAAGAAGGAAAAATAAAAAAGCGAAGATGGAGGGGTCCACAAAAACTCAATTCTATACTTTTTAGTCCCAAAAAGAAGCCCCACCTTAGGCTTTATGGCAATCCATGAATGATGGGCGGTGACCGACCATTCCTCACTGTCACAGCATCTCTCTCCTTTTCCCCAAAATCCAAACCTCACAAACCGGAAGTCAGCCCTCGCCCTCGCCCTCGCCCTCGCCACCAACCATATACCTTTCTTCTCTCGACTTAGTTTTTTTTTTTTTTTTTTTTTTTTTTTTTTTTAAATAAAATAAAAAATCTAAATAAAATACTTCTAAAAGAAAGAATCGCAATCTCACAAAATACCAAAAAAAAAAAAAAAAAAAAAAGAAAAAGAAAAAAGAAAAGACAGAACAAAATGTACCTGTAAAGGTACCCCAACCTTTTCAGTAACTCCCTTTTTACTGTTATTCTCATTTTTCACCTTCAAATTTGAAAGAAGAAGAAGAAGAACCAACACATTTCACCTGAGAGAGGATTAGGATTGGGATTAGGGTTGGGATTAGGATTGGGATTGGGATTGGGATTTTAACGCGAGGCGGCTGAAAATGGTGTTGCAGTTGCCATGGAAATAAGCAATGGCAGAGGCCTAAAATCATTGCTAAAACCAGCAAGAAAAAGGCTATAAATAATAGGAATTAAATAGCCCAAAAAAAGAAAATAACAGTTAATGAGTTGAGGTGGTGAGCTGGGAACTTTAGCTGTTGTTATTGCCGTTAGTGATAAGCACGCCTGGCACTCCCATCATCATCATCATTCCCTCCAACTCCTTTCATTTCTCTCTCTCCTTTTTCTTTCTCTCTCTCTACAATTCTTCCTCTTCTCCAGCCCCACTTTTTTTTTCTTTTCTTTTCTCTCTCTCTCTCTCTCTCTCTCTCTCACTTTCTTTCTTCTCCTCTCCCAAGCTTTTTTCTCTGCTCTCATCCGCCAAAATTTTCGTTCTTTTATTTTCCTTCCTTAGACTGGATCTGGGTGGCTGCTTCTTTCCCATTTTCCTCTTCATTTCCAGGTACTCTCATCTCAACATTCGGATTTTTCAAGTTTTTTTTTTTTTTTTTTTTTTTTATTTTTATGAAAAAAGATTATTGGGTTTGTGAATGTTATCTTTTTGATTTCCTAAATCCAATGTATTAAACCCATTCGTATGCCAGAACGTGTGAATTTTTTTTTTTTTGCCTGCGAATTGTTATCGAAACTAGCGAAAATTGATGTCTTTTGCATTGTTTTATTTGTTATTAGTGGTGGCCGGTGGGTTTGATCTGATTCTTGGATTTGTCTGCTATGGTTGGATTTTACTGATCTGGGTTGAATTTGCTGGCTCTGTTGCCTGATTTGCTCAAAGTACACAGCAGTGGGGTAAATGATTAAGCTGAAGGTGTTTGAATTTCTGTGAAATATAGTGCTTCGCAAACCACACGGTGTCCAAGTTCGGAATTTTGGTATTCGTAATATGTTATAAGAACTTGGGTTTTCGAGATCAGCTTAATTTTGGAATCCGTGACATGTTATTATTGAAATTTGGTGTTTTCTGTAAACCTTAATATCTGTGACATGTTGTTAGAATGTTATTGGTGACCGTGATAAGTGCTTACTTGTAAGAATATGGTCTTCGATGCCTTATATTTTTTTTTTTTTTTTTTTTTATTTTGTTTCCAATGGGATATCTATTAGTAATGTGGGTGCTATGTAGTGGGTGCGCGCTGAATTTCCTTATGTGGATTTGGTCTCTGTTCGTGTCTCTTATTTTTAACTTGCACTGCTGGCATGTTGACTTCTGTGGTTAAACGTAGAAGGAAGACACGACCCCTCTGAAATAAAATTCAAGTCCTATATTATTTGAGCTGTGTTTCTATATTATTTGAACTTTTCTCTTAAATAACTCTGCGTCCACCTCCTTTGCTGCAAGCAATTCCTTGCTTCTGTTGTTATAAATAGATGAACTTTTTTATGTTACTTCATTTTTATATATTTTCAATGTCGCAGACTCCAGTTATCCTTGATTTTTTTGGATAGTCATATATCTTTAAAGAACTACGACAGTGTATGCATTTATTCCGATGTGTATAAGTACTGTGGCTTACATATTTCATGTTTTGATTTGGATGGTCAGCTGGGTAGTTAGCTTATTTCAGATGAGCTGAAGAAGTTGGTGGGTGGTGGTTGGCATTTCTTTTGAATCTATGTTGCGATAGTGCTCTTGCATGTTATGCCTAATTACCAAAGGTGCAGTTCTAAAAGTTGAACTGTAGCTTTTTTAAGTTTGTTGCTTAATGTGTTCAGCTGACCCGAGCACTTCCTCATAGCTGTTGAAACTAAGCACTTTAGGAAGAAACCAAAGGCCGAGAAGAAACAGAAGGCATTTGAGGTCACTTGAAAACATGTTGGGTTACGATTTTCCAATCTCTAGGTAGCTGCAAGGTTTGAATGGTAATTTGTTGATTATTTTTCTAGAGGCTCCTTACCAAATTTCTTTTAGCTAGCCTTTTATGCCTTCTTTGCAAATACACTATAATAAGTTGGTTAAGTATCAAAGGATATGAACCAAAATAAAATTCCAACCAAAACATAGTTCTTGGAGAGATCTTGGGAAATATAAGTTCAAACTGCAGCAACAAAACAGTTACATGGGATGAGAAATTGGTCTTGAGACTACTTTGTATCTTCTGGTGAATCATGATGAGAAACTTTTATTGGTGATTATGATGGATATTGTGTCAAAAAATTTGTGAATTAATAAGATAGTATATAAAAGCCCAGATGCGATGGCTTTCTACTTAAATCTGATGAAAACATTAGAGTAAATCTCATGGAAACACTTCCCATGTAGCGTATGACATTATTGGAGCTATCTGATGGTAAGAGATGAGTTTAATCATTTAATTTGTATTCTAACACTCCTCATCACGTGTGAGTTCAAACTCTCACTTAATAAGTGATATCCAACATATAGAATATTTTAATTGAAATGAGAGGTGAATTGACGGAGACAAAGTTTAAACTCAGGACCTTTGCTCTTGTATCAAGTAGAAAAAAAGAACGAAGGAGGAGAGGAAGAGAAAATAGTATTATTCGATGATGATCCTTCATACGAGTTACATAGGTTTAAATAAGAGAGAATACAGAGCTTATAGAAAGCAAATATTAGGAGATTAAAATCAGAATAAATCAGGGAGAGAATAAAATAGTTTCCATCTTCAACATCATTCAGTGTTGGTTGAAGATTTACTGTGAGCATGTGTATTGTTTCTTTGTAATTATGCTAATATGTTGCAAAATTATATGGTGGTAAGCTTGTGTATTCGCGTGCACTGCTAAGAAACTTCATGTCTACCTGAAAGAAAGTTAAGTGCTATTCAAATTTTCCCGCCATAAATAAGTTCATGACACATGTACCATGGCCAAATCCATGGTGGGATTTTTTGCTCCTCCGTTGTTTAATTTATTTTGGAAGTTCATGTTTGCCTTGTTTAAAGTATTGATAAATTTCATTCAGTTTGTTCACCTCTTCATGGTGATAGTATGAAATTTCTGCTGCCATGCTATCTCCTGTGAAAGAGTAGTTACCCGAAATATTTGGTTGTTTCTGTTTCTTTTAGTAATTTGTCAATTTTGTTTACCTTTCCCTACTCATTGCAAGTTGTGAATCATGTCTCAGGTTATTCTGTTTCTATCTTCAAACCAAAAGTGTGAAACCAAATATTTAAAGCTGCAAAAACAGTATGTCTGTTTCCATGAGAGATCTGGATCCAGCTTTTCAGGGAGCTGGACAAAAGGCGTATCCTTTATCTTATGAATACTTTACATTTTAAGATTTATAATCTGCAATTTCCAATTCTATACTAAACTTAGTTGCAAGTTTGGATAAACATGTGAAAATTTTAAAAAGACAACTGTTATGGCTGGTGCTGTTGCTTGTGCTACTGCTATTCTTTTTATCTTGGATATGGGTGTTGAATTTGATCTCTTCCTTTGGAAGGTTTCCATGTTATTCTCCTTGACAGTACATAGTGGACTTGAAATATGGCGCATTGAAAACTTTCGTCCTGTTCCCGTGCCAAAGTCTGCTTATGGTAAATTTTTTACGGGCGACTCCTATGTGATCTTGAAGGTAAGCAGTGACTGGATTCTGATCCAAATTCAGAACTCATGTATTATATTATTTACCTAGCACAATATGACCTATAATACTTCTTAGTCAGTTATTTTTGTTATTCTGATGGGGTGGAATATTTCTTCCTTTATCATTGTGGTACGCCTAGTCATTTTCCTGAACAACCTTACTTGTGACTGGCTGAAACAAATTATGCAACATGGGCATATTATGGGATATTTGCTCAATCTCAATCTCAATCATCTTTACTATTTTGGTTGAAGTTCATGGTAGATCTTGTATGTGCTCAGATCCTCAAATACTTCCAATATCAATGGGGTTCTCTAAAATGGTTAGAAGTGATATTTCCTTGCATATCTTTATAGTGCTAGTTAAACGACTACATTTTGACTTTTACATGATGCTGTTATTGCTTTAGATAACAGTTGCATCATTTTGTTTTGTTGGTTATCATTTATGAAATGCATATATAGATAGCTTCAACTTGTGAGCCTAAGTTATTAAATCCGAATTGGACCTTGACCTGGTGAGGATTTTGGGTTATCAGGTTGGTAGTTCAACTAGTGGGTGACGCGTTGGAGTGAAATGTCATTTAAATATTAATTTGGGAAAACTACATTTAAGCCCCCTAAACTATCAGCCGTTTTTGAATTAACCCCCTAAACTACCAACCCTCGTACTATAGCCCCCCAAACTATCAAAAAGTGCCATAAAGACCCAATTTGTCAATATAGTCCTATGATACCCATGGCCACGTGTTATATTTTCAATTAAAAAATAAAAAAAATTAAATTTAAAAATCAAAGAAAAAAACTAAATATGGAGGTGGTCGGCCACCCCCATATATATATTTTTTTAATATTATTTTTAAATTTAATTTTTATTATCTTTTAATTGAAAATATGACATGTGGCAAGGGTGTTATAGGAATATTTCGACAAATGGGGTCTTTTTAGCACTTTTTGGTAGTTAGGGGGCCATAGTGCGATGGTTGGTAGTTTAGAGGACTGCTTAAAAAACGGCTGGTAGTTTGGGAGGCTTAAATATAGGTTTTCCTATTAATTGAAAATTAATCATATTTATAAAAATAGAAAAAACTAAAAAATAAACTTATAATTATAAAACAATTTTATATAACATATATGAAATAACAATATATAAACACATAATATCATACTTCATACAATATTAATTATTAAGCTTGCTTTATGCAAGATAAACATAAAAGGAGCTTAATTAAATATTTAATAATCAAATATTTAAATCATTGTTGAGTATACATGTGTGAGTCTAAACTCATAGGCTTAAACTTTTGGGTTGAGTAGTGTCAAAATATGCTATATTATGGTCTCACTAGAAGACTCCTCCAGATGCTAATTTTCCCCCGCAAGTGGTATCAAAGTTGATGGTGGTGTGCAATTTGTGGATGTGGTACGAACGAGTGTTTCTGGAGTAAGGGGAAAGGAGCATGATGCGGGCAAGCCCGCATAGCACACAAATGATTTTGCAGATGACCCATAAGATTGATAAAGGATCTATTTGAGGGAGACTGTAGTGATGTGGTGATGGATTCAAACTTGAGGGGGAGATTGTTGAATATACACGTGTGAGTGTAAAATTGTTAAGTCCCACATAGGAAAGATGTTACAAGTATAAATGGTCAATATAGCATGGTTCAAGGCTTTTGGATTAATGGTGTTCCATTATACTATATTATGGTTTCACTAGAAGAATTCTCAATGTATCAATCTCCCTAACAATTACAATATAAAAATAGTATGAAGTCTGTGTACAAATATACATATAAGTGGTGAGTCATAAAGGAAATTGGGTTTAGCTTATTAAAGAAATAAATCAAAAGATACAATCATAAAAAAGAAATGTCAGGCATATATCAAGAAAGTCAATGCAATAAAAAAAAAAAAAAAAAAAGTGAAATTCATATAAGCAAAAAAATTATGAAACAATGTCAACATTTTTGAAATGGGAGCTATCAAACCATTTTCCAATTTTTATGATTTTTCTTTGTAATTATTTTACACAAATCTAGAACTACTATAATTGGAAGAATTAATAATAAATCATGGAAGATGTTGTGTTTCTTGATTTCTTTCTTTAATATAGCCTTTTACCTTTATCAAAGGACCAAAATGCCAAACTTATTACAAAAACACATTTAAAGAATTAAATAGATTTGCAATTTGGAGTAAACGAAAAAAGGTGGTTCTGCAATACTGGCTGGGTTGCAAGGGTGTCTCGAAAATCCCAGCGGGCTTGGTCAAGTCATACACGCTTAATTAAATGATCTAATTAAAGACCCAAATCAGTCTAGTCACTGGTTCACTGGCCCAACCAGTGTGTAACCACCACCCCCCCCCACCCCCCCTTTTTTTTTGACAAATGATTCGCACCTCTACTGACCTGGGTCTTCATATTGCTAGTTTTATTAATCAGATATATCTAGTTTTGATCATGTGCCTCTGCCCAGTACCTGCACAAAATTAATACAGAAGCATTCTAGCCTTCTTTTTCCTCTCTCTGGTACTGATTTGGCTTTCTTTAATCATTATGTGGAGCCAGAGGATTATTCCTGAGTATTTGAACTTTGAATGGCTGCATAATAATTCAAGTGTTGTCTGCAGTTTTCCTTTTTTGTTTTCACGGTGTGTGTCCTATGTAATTGAAACATTTTTATTAATGGGTGCTTGAAAGTTCATTTGTCTTTGCTGTTAACTTACTAGCTGTCTAAGAATCAAGCTATGCAGTGTTATCGTTTTCTTTTGTACTTGTCTGCAGAAAAACACCTTAAAAAGTGTTGTCTCGCATCATGATGTCAATAAGTCCATATGCTAATTTATTAACTTTTGAAACCAATACACTTTTCTGTGCAGACAACTGCTTTAAAAAGTGGTGCCTTGCGTAATGATATCCATTATTGGCTTGGTAAAGATACCTCGCAGGTAAGCTATTGTCACATAGTTCTGTTTCATGTCCATCCTCTATTCCCAGGGTACAATTTTTTATTTGGTGACCACAACATTGTTAAAAAAGGACGAAGCTGGTACGGCAGCCATCAAGACAGTTGAACTTGATGCAGCTCTTGGAGGGCGTGCTGTTCAGTATCGTGAAGTACAGGGCCATGAAACTGAAAGGTTCCTATCCTATTTTAAGCCATGTATTATACCTCAAGAAGGTGGAGTTTCATCAGGATTCAAACATGCTGAGCCTGAAGAGCACAAGACACGGTTATATGTATGCAAAGGAAAACATGTTGTCCATGTAAAAGAGGTGAGTCTAAGGACAACTCTGTTGATGAGAGATTAGTCTTAGCATCTGATTGGTGTATCTACACACATAAGTATGTTTGTGTGTATGTATACAATTTAATGTAATATAATGTATCTTTTCTCCTTGTTGAGTTGTTTTTGTCGGTGATAGGTTCCCTTTGCTCGAGCTTCACTCAACCATGATGACATTTTTATTCTGGATACCAAATCAAAGATCTTCCAATTTAATGGTTCCAACTCATCCATTCAAGAGAGGGCTAAAGCATTAGAAGTTGTTCAGTACATTAAAGATTCTTATCATGATGGGAAATGTGAGGTAGCTGCCATTGGTAGGTGGAGTATTACATTCGAAAGTTCAAAGATGATGGTTGATTAATATCACTTGTTTGAGTCAATGTACTTATCTTTCCATGCAGAGGATGGAAAATTGATGGCTGATGCTGAAACTGGAGAATTTTGGGGTTTCTTTGGTGGCTTTGCTCCACTTCCTAGGAAAACAGTTAGCGACGAGGATAAAACTGTTGATTCTCATCCTACTAAGCTACTCTGGTAATATGATTTTAGGATCTCTACCACAAGTGCATCCCATTATTTCTATATCGACCCAACATATTTTTATTTTAGCAACTCATACAAGTACATTGTGCATGTATTCCTTTTATTTTTAATTTTTTTTTTTTGGATAGGTAAGTGCACAACTCATGCACCCACAGAAATTTTTTTGATAAGTTTTTCTATTTTTGATAAGTAGAAAATTGAGCCTGTTACTTCACTAGAGCCTCTTACGTATGGGGGAGGAGATGCCATCTGGTATAAGAACCTGGCATATGTGTGAATGCTTCCTCTACATTTTTTTTAAACAACTTTTCAAACTTTTCTGAAATTTTCCAAAATAAAATGACGATTACAGAACTAGTTCAATTTTTTTAAGTGAAAAATAATCTATGATCATAACCATTTCATACAATAAGATGAAGTTTCATTTTTTAGTAAAAATTATGGCATCCAATGATATTGTAGTTCTATACTTAGGGGTGCCTTATGCTTTCAATGAAATTAGTTTTTTACTAATCAAAAAAATTATATTGTAGTTCTGACAGATACATATTTATCTTTGAAGCATTGAAAAGGGGCAGGCAGAACCTGTTGAGGCTGATTCTTTGGCGAGGGACTTGCTAGACACAAATAAATGCTATCTACTAGATTGTGGGATAGAAGTGTTTGTATGGATGGGGAGAAACACCTCTCTTGATGAAAGAAAGAGTGCAAGCAGAGCTGCAGAAGTAATGCTCAATGCTTTTTCTTATCCAATATAAGCTATGCACTTTTGATGAAGGATTTCGATGATACTAATACTTTTTTTTATTGCACCAATCAGGAGCTAGTCCATGGCTCAGATCGACCAAAGTCTCACATTATTCGTGTAATTGAGGGATTTGAGACAGTGATGTTCCGGTCCAAGTTTGATTCATGGCCTCAGACAACTGATGTAGCTGTGTCAGAGGATGGTAGAGGCAAAGTTGCAGGTCAGTTATTTTTTTTGATAAGTAATAAATCCAATCTCAGTCAATTAAATGTTTTCTGGATGAATTTTCCCTTTCCATAGTTTATCCTTCCGTAAGAGCATGATATTATCATGATTACAGCAGCAGTCTCAGCATTATAATCATCACCTTATGAAATTCTTATTTTTTCTCTTTCGCAATGATTTTGTAGCACTGCTAAAACGCCAAGGGGTTAACGTGAAGGGTTTGTTGAAAGCTGATACAGTTAAAGAAGAACCCCAACCATACATCGACTGCACTGGGAATCTACAGGTTCTGTATCAATATCTTCACCTATATCTATAATAGTCAACCAGAATGGCTGTTAGGTCAGGATCTTGAAATTGGAAGTGGTGTTCTCGTTTTCTCGTTTTCATTGCCAAGTAAACGTACTGTTTCTTTTTGGATGAATTAGTATTTCATTTCACGAAACAAAGATACAACAACTCCAGCCTTAAAGCTAGAATACTACCATAGCAAAGCTATAACAGCTCTAGCACAACCAATACAACTGAAACTATCTATACAAAATACACCAGAACCAATCTGTACTGCCAATCTACAAAACTCTAACCAAAAAGCTAGATTACAAACAAGCAAAGCAATACCAGCTCTAGAAAAAGAAACTGACTATACTAGCTGTTCTGTTCTTATCCAAAACTGTTTCTGAACAAGAGTTTTGCTACATGTACGATTTATCTTGAAACTCCAAAAAGCTGCCTGCCGAATCTTCATATTGATCTGGAGGGAAGTGGATGCGAAAAAAGGCATGGGAAGAAGCTGGAAATATGGTTCAAAACATATATGGATATCTGAACTGGAACTCGGAATTTTAGGAAATACAAGCTAAATGACTGAGAATTCGTAAAATGTATTGGCGACTAAGCAGGAAATTAGTTACCAAAAAAGAAGCTTAAGGGTTGAAAGGTTCTGCAAGAAATATTCTCTTACTTATCATAGAAAGGGCTCTGGAAACATCTAAGAAGCCTGAGATAACTATTGATTCTTTTAGGTTCTTGAATGACTGCAGTTGTTATTTTAGCCAATCTTTTTGCAATGTGCCCTAGGAATTTGCAGAATGCATCATATGATAGGTTCACTACCTACTTCCCACTTCTTCCATGGGGAAATACTGTGACGTATGTTTTCAAGCCATTAGTCAATATGTACCTGCTTTATGCTTGTGTTGCTAATGGTAGCTCAATCCTGGTTGCAGGTTTGGCGTGTGAGCGGCCAGGAAAAGATTCTCCTTCCAGCTTCTGATCAGTCAAAATTTTATAGTGGAGACTGCTATATCTTTCAGTATTCATATCCAGGAGAAGACAAAGAGGAGTACCTTATAGGAACATGGTTTGGAAAGCAGAGTGCTGAGGTGAAATTTTTTTAAGCATTGATTCCTTTTTCTAATTTTATTTTAACACCATGTTGAGAAGATTATTGAGCATTAGAACCTTACAACATTTCCATAAGAAAGGCATGGGGACTTTGAAGGGTTATATGATTAAGAGTGGGAACCTTCAATATTTTCAATTGCAAGAGTACATAGCAGCTAACGTAACTGTTTTAGTTCTACTCTTTTTTTCCCCTCGCATATGTTTTATCATTGTAAAGGTTGTGCAATTCTGATCTGATTGAAGAAGTGTCTAATTCCCCAATGTCACTTTTTTAAGTTTGGAGGCGTAAATGAAGATGTGGTTATAGTTTTAGAGGGGTAAAGTATATTTTCGCCATAAAATATTTATTTTATAATGATTGCATATAATAGGTTCATGTTTACACTTCTAAGGTGATGCAGACAACCAAGAACATAAGAGTTATCTTGTGATATTGAACGGAATTATTGGCCTCATGTATCTTTTGATGTTGATCATCTTGCCTTGTTAATATAAATGCATTTAGAGGTCTTCTTCTATGGCTTGCGTAGATTAATTATTTATCTTTTAGGTTCTATATGCTTCATTGTAAAATAAGCATTAGAGAACTTTTAAAATTTTGTACAGTATGGTGTATACAACTCAACTCAATCCCACAATACTATGATCCAACTATGTGGGTTTGGCTATATTTACTGTTTTACTTCTCTGCTCTATGTAGAGCCAAATTATCCGTCAATTTTTTTGCCAAATATATCTTTCTTCACCATTACCATACATGTCGTTTTGGCCCTCCTTTTATACCATTATGCTCTTTGTAGATCCAAGTTATCTATCACATTTTTGCCAATTATGTCTTTCTCTACCATTGCTATACATGCCCTTTTGGGCTTTCTTGTTAACAGAGGGAAATGGGAGCTTATGGAAACATTGAGTGCCACTTTTTCTAGCTTTAATACTCTACTGTTTTGTACCTATAACCATTGGTCAGCGCAATAACTAGTGTTGATCCTCTGACTACATTGTTCACATTATTAATTAATTGAAATTACTGTTGCAAATATGCTTCAAATATTAATAATGGATCTACTTGTAGTTCCAATATGGAATCATTACTCATTGTAGAGAGACAATTGTTTGGTAATGCATATATGCCTCATTACAACTATCTTCTCTGGATGGGGGTGAAGGCTTGCTGAATTTATTTTTATGATACCAATCTTGTAATTGATCTATCTAAGTTTCTTTATTCCATCTATCATGTGTCTGATTATTTTTATCCATCTATCGTGTTTGAGATGGTAAAAGGTTTTATTTGATTTTGGCTTTAGATGCATTTGGATGACTAAATTTTATGTTAAAATTGATCCTTTTTTTCTCGAGTTAATCAAAAGAGATTAATTACATGAGTTTCAAACTTTAATTTTGATTAATAATTTAATTAGTTTTAGTTTTATATTTTTTTTCCACCTTTAGAAGAATAAAGCATAGACATTTTCAGTGTCATTAGAATTTTCGTAAAGGTAACTATCTCGGTTTCATATATAAATTTCTATAGAATCTTTGAATTAGACTTTCTTTCATTAGAAAGAAAAGAATTAATTTCTATGGGATCTGATTCTACACCATTGCTCAGTACCTTAGGGATTGACTCTATTACATAAGTTGATTCTTAACTTTTATCTCATATCGTGACATAAGTAGTACTTATTGAATCGACCCAAAACCTTACTAATTGATCTTTACAGTGCTTATTCTATCAATTAAATCATTTCTTTATCCATAGAGTTAAGGATCTAGGCATACCTACTTCATATTTGGACTTCTATGAAGTATCTTTCTTTTTCTTTGCTACAACTGATAAAAATCATTGTTTTAGACACAGTAGGTATGACATGTAGAAAGCCTATTTTCTAGTAATTATTAGCAGATTTGCTCTTTCTTTCTTTCCTTTTTTTTTTTTTTTTTATTTATTTTTCTATAGTGGAGATCGTCGCATGTACTAACATATTACAACCATATTATTTAAAGCTTGTGGTAAGAACGGTTTCATTCTAGTGCCCTAAAATGCTCTTTGTTTGAATACCATAACGAAGTTGAGTTTTAATTATTATTATTATTAGTATATTAATTAAATGATTAAAGTCACTATTTTTTATCAGCTTGAGTTTTTTAGATTTCTTTTTCTTCATTCCAATCTTGGGGCGTACTACCATGATTCTCAATATTAATTAAATGATTAAATTCACTATTTTTTACCAGCTTAAGTTTTTAAAACATCTTATGGATTAACATGGTATCAGCGTGTAGGATTTGACAAAAGGTCCCATCTATTTCCTTTCCTTTCCGTTCCCCTTTTTTCTATTTTCTTTCCTCTTTCATTTTCCTTGGTTGGTTTTGCAACAGAACTGGTATAGTAATCTTCTGTTTCACCCGTAGCTTGTGGTTGAAGCATATGGCAGCACGATCACCGTAATCGTTGTGATGTCTCCATCACGTCGTGATTCAGGGTTGTTGAGTACTTGTTGCAATGGCTGGCGATGTGTGTTTGGTATGGTGGTCTCTTTTTCAATGACCGATGATCGTGGTGGTTTTTGACCTCCTTAGTAGCCGTTTTTGAATTCATTAGGCTTCTTAGTTCTCTTTGTTCTTGCATCTGTGATGGTCATTAGCAAGATCTGATTGTCGCTGGCGAATCTCCAGCAAACCTTAAAGAAGAAGACTCCTGTTAGGCTATGGGTGAACTGTGTCCATTATCTGGGATAGGGTTATCCCTGGTTCACTTTTATCTCATTTCTGGATAAGGTTATTCCTATTCCATGTTTGTGTCAGAGTCCGGCTCAGCCCGAATCAGATACAACTAAAGTCCGATTCAATCTACTCAAGTCAAGCCCACTCATTAACCTAGATCAGGCACAATCAAAGTCAGGATTGACCTATATACGAATCAGGCTAACCAGGCCAAGTCCATATCAAAGCTCAGACCCAATCCAAGCCCAGGACCTGTTTTTATTAGAACCGGATCAACTTGAGTATGAGTCGACCCGGTCGGCGTCATTTTAATTTTATTTATTATTATTATTTTGGCAAACCTCGGCCACTTTCGGTGTTTTCTAGCAAGTTTTGACCGGTTTAAGAGTTTTTCGACATTCAGGGTTTTTCTACAAATTTTTTAATTGTTTTCAGTGGATTGGGCCATTGCATTCTGTTTCTTACTTTTCCATGTTACGAGATTTCCTCCTAGAAAGGTACAATATCCCGTAGTTGACCTTCTGTCTGATGGTGATCCTGCCCAATCAACATCAATGAAGCTTTCTACCTTGATATGACCACTCTTCCTAAACAATATGCATCGGCCTGGGGTCTCTTCAAATATCGAACAATACGAATAGTAGTGTCCCAATGTGAGAGTCTCGGGAACCTCTATGAATTGGCTCACCACACTAACTGCATATGAGATATCTGTCTTGTGATATTTAGATCATTGAGCTCTCCAACTGATCAACAGTATCTGCTAGGATTTTAAAATAGTTCTCCTTCATCTCTTAAGAGTTTCTTATTCAAATCCATATGAGTGTCCACGGGCCAAGTACCTAATAATCCATTCTTTTCAAGGATATCGTACTTTCTCTTAGATAAATTGATACCTTTCTTAGAGCTTGCAACTTCGATTCTCAAGAAGTACCAAAGTTTCCCCAAATCTTTGGTGAGGAAGAGCTGCTGCAAAATCTGTTTTAATCTAGTGATTCCCTCAAAGTCACTTCCCTGATTTCTCTAAAGTTGGGTCAGATTCCTTTGGTGCCTCTTCTTCGGGGGCAGCTGTGCTGGGAGAAAGGCTCCACTTCTCTCTTCCGGTAATGTCGGAGTGTGGGATTCCAAATCGGTGCTGAGATATCATCGGAGATCGAAGGTAGGCAGAGGTGCTCAGATGGATGTTTCTTTGTTTGACGAGGCTGTGATGGCGATCAGTGATCCGACAGCGCTGTATTTAGGTGCTTCTTCTCAAGCCTTGGTCGGGATGGTGGTCCAGTCCTCGCCAAAGCTAGGTGGGGGAGTTGTCGGAAAGTTTCCTCCGTCTAGCCTTCTTCAGAAAGGCTTTCTTCTCCCAAGCGCTCATGGGGTAGCTCCTCATCTCTTGCCTAAAGATGGGGTGGAAAGGTTCCTTCCCTTTTGGGTGGTTGCGTTACTCCAACCGCTGAAAAGGGTGTCGATGTCAGGTTGAATGGTTTGATCCAATCTCGAAAGTGGCTGGTATGTTTTGGTCCATCTGGGGAGATTGTTGTGCAGAATCAGGGCGACGAGGTTTGGGTTGGGGAGGATGGAGACTCCCCTCAGCCTTTGGGTGTTTATCCTCTTCAATGCCCTTGGATTGGGTGTTGGACGGTGATGAGGACGAGGACCCGTCCTTGGCAATTTTGGATGCCATTGAGGCAATCAACGGAACAATATGGATGAAACTTGAAATTATACACCCATTTACAACCAACAATACATTTCCCAGGAAGCAAAGGAACAAGATCCTACATCCCATTCTGATGTAAAGTTTCATCTCCAGTTTCATGGTTTTCCGCAAACCTTGGTCAAACAGTGTATGTTGAAGGGTCTTAGGAATGGAAACACTAGAAAGTGTGGAAGTAAAACAAGAAAGAGAAGGAGACAAAGGCTGACAAGAAACAAAATTACCAATGGAATGCTTAGTGACACAGGAACGAGTACCTTTCCGGAGAGCAATGCAAAGTGAATAAGAGGCAGGAGATGATGCAGGATTTGTAGATGGTGAGGATGATGAGAGGGGCATCGGAGGCAGAGACGCAATGGGAGGTGTAGCAACAAAAGAGAAAGGAATTGGTAAAGTGCTGGTGTTCAAAAACAGGATAGAAGAAGTAGGAGACTCGTATTGATAGTCCCCGGAAGAACTAACACCAAGAAAATAGGACTGAGACTCAACAAAGGTAACATCAGCACTTGAAAAGTAGCGCTATAAGGCTGGAGAGTAACATCGATATCCCATTTGAGTCCGTGAATAACCAAAAAAGACACTTAGTAGAGTGAGGATCAAGTTTGTTGAAACCATGTCCAAGATTGTGGACAACAAACACATCCGAAGACTCAAGCAGGCAAAGAAAAGGCTGGAGAGGAAGGGAATAAGATGGAGTTGGGAGATGCTCGATCAAGGACAGTGGAAGTCATGCGGTAGATGAGATAACAAGCAGTGAGGACTGCATCACTCCAAAAACGTTTGGGCACATGCATATGAAATAGGAGAGCTCGGGCAACATCAATTAGGTGTTGATTGTTGTGCTTAGCAACACCGTTCTATTGTGGTGTGAGGACAAGTGGTCTGGTGGATAAATAGGGCTGAATATAGAAAAATCAGCTCCTTTGCTATTCATTCCATGTATATATGACAATAGACTAGGAATATCCTTGAGAAGACAGCTAGTTCTAGGACACCTATTCTGGACACCTCATCCTTCTAGAATTCTACAACTTATTGCAGTCTGCATTCTGACAACTTTGTTCCAGTGCAGTATTATCTCTTTATTTGAGTAGTTTCTGCTTGTTGGTTAGTTTTCTTTGGTTACTTTCTCTTGTTTGTGTGTTATCTAGGAGAGTAACATGGCTGATAAACCTGAACTCGTTCTTTCATCATTGATGTTAAATTCTCCAAATAACTTCCATTAAGTTCAATGTAAAGAACTATAGTTGTTGAGCTAGATATGCATTAGTGTTTTTGAGAGGCAAAGGCCTGTTTGATCCCCTAGTTTTAGAGAAGTCGAGAAACACTAATTTCTCGTCTTTGGGACCAGGAAGATAATCAAATCATGTCCCCATATGCTTAGAAGTATTGAACCAAGTATCTGCTCTTCTCTGTTGCATCTTCACTCTGCCAGAACTATTTGGGAGCACCTTGAGCTTATATATTCTGGATCTGAATGCTACTACGTGGATGTATGAGGTATGCAAACAATATTTTGCGCTCGAATAGGGTACTCAGAATTTGGAGGAATTTATTCTCAGGTCATGCATGTGGTGGAAGAAAGGCATATTTTACAAACACATCAAATCTTGCATGAATGGAAAAACAAAGTTAGGATGTGGATGTTGTTTGCTTTCTTATTGGCTTGAAACCAGAGTATGAACTGGCTCGTGCACAGATTTTGTGTAGTTTTGAGCTTTCCCTCTCTGCATGAGGTTTTGTTTTAGGCTCTAGCGTTCTACACTCTAAGGTTATGAGTTTAGTGGTCAACAGTGGAGATTGATTACCTTTTGTTGTATCCTGTGGTGGTTCATGTGGAGAACCTGGTAGTAGAGGCTGCCGTGGTTCATGTGGTGGTCGAGATTCTAAGGGAGGTGGTCGTCTGGTGGTCGTGAATCCCGCAAATGCACTCATGGTGGCCTTAACAATCTCACGATGGATTATTGTCGGGATCTACATGGTAAACCATCTGGGTCAGTCAATCAAGTCTCATCTCAAGAGGATCTCTATCAATCATTTGGACCTCCTACTAGCTGTGGTCCCACATCCTATTCTGATTTGATTACTATCTAAAGAGATGAGTATTCAATTTTTAGCTCATAAGCAGACCACTTCCTCATTGACGGCTACTCTTGTTCAGTATGGTGTTGTACCTAATTGTCTTCTCTCCTCCACTCATGATCCATGGGTTATCAATTCTGGAGCATCTGGCCATATTACTGGTCCATCTACTACCCTTTCTAATTGTCACCTTGCTAATTCATCTCAGAGTGTTACTAATGTTTCCCTAGCTAAAGTTGCAGGCTTGGGAAACACGCACTTTAGTGTTGACCTTAAATTATTATGTGTTATATGTACCTGGTATTCCTGTTAATTTACTATCCGTTAGCAAGATTACTAAAACTCTTCAGTGTTGTATCAGATTTTACCCGTCTTTAAGTATATTTCAGGGTTTCAATGATTGGTATGGGGGACGAATTTGGTGCCTTTATTATGTTGACTTTTCACATATCTTTTTACCTCTAGCACTCCAAACTCATTATCTCTCTTTCAGTGGCATTGTTGTTTCAGTCACCCTTTTATTCCAGTTTTAAAGCGTCTACTTATCAGTCTTACTCATATGTCAACTTTTCATTGTGAGTCTTGTAAACTTAGCAAACATCATCATGTGTCCTCCCATTCTAGGGTTCCTAGTCCTTTTGAGTTAGTTCATTTTTTTGTATAGGGACCACTAAATGTTGCTTCAAATAAATTTCACTATTTTATGATATTTGTGAATCATTCTCGTATGACTTGGTTATTTTTTTTCTACAAAATTGATATGAGTGATTCTCAATATTTCAGATTTTCCATAGTGAAATTAAAACTCAATTTGGATGAAAAGCTCATATTTTTCAATCTAATAATGTCAATGAATATGAATGTAATTCTTTGATACGTATTTGCCTAACAAAGGCATAATCCATTGTTAGAAAATCAGCGTAATATTGTAATAAAAAGGGAAAGGGCCAGGTGTCCCTATTTAGGAGTCTCATTATCCCAGGTATCCCTATTTCTAGAATATTGTACCAACTGTCCTTTCCTTCAGAATGATGTATTTTGCTTCTATAAATAGTAACATATGGTGAGAGCCAGGAATAAACTAAGCCTCTCTTTTGTAAATCCATATGCTTGACATGGTATTAAAGTGGAAGTCTTGAGTTCAAAACCCAACTCTATGCTTTACCCCATATTTAAGTTAAATAGTCCATGTGTTGGTTTTCACTTGTTGAGGAAAAGTTTGAACTCTCACATGAGGATGAGTATTAGAATATTAATTAAATGGTTAAATTCATCTTTTCTTATGAGGTTAAGCTTTTGGAACGGCTGACGATTTAACAATCATAAAATGACAAAAAAAAAGAAGAAGAAGAAGAAGAAGAAGAAGAAGAAAAGACAAACCCCTCTTGATTCAAACATGAAATTAGACCAGGAGGCGTATGTATACTATTAAATCATCACTCATCCCAAAAGCTTAAGTTGATAGGAAATTATTAAATTCACATTTTCTTATCATTTTAAGCTTTTGGGACAATTGGATTTAACGTGATACCAAAGTAATGGTCGTGAGTTTGAACCCTGACTCTCCCTGTATACTCTCATTTCAATTAAAATATTTCACGTGTTTTTTCGTCCCACACCTGAGGGAGAATATTAAAATATTAATTAAATAATCAAATTCACCATTTCTTATCAGCGTAAGCTTTTGGGACAAATAATAATTTAACATAGTATGGCTTAATCCTGCGGACAACCTAGGCTGTTTTGCTTGTTCTGTGGTCTTTGGAAACTGTTATTGCTTTCTATTTTGCTCTATACCTAGTTTTTGTTTTAGCAGTTATCTTTTTGGATAATCACACATACTTGAAATTATGATTATGTAGAGCCTGCTATAAATATAACATAATGCTGCTATTATCTATCCATTGGTTGGTTACTTATAATGCATTTACTACTGAAAATAGGGTGAAAGGGCTTCAGCTATTTCACTGGCAAGCAAGATGGTTGAGTCATTGAAGTTTCTGCCTGCTCAGGTAGTTTTCTTTATTTGATGAGATTATTTGCCTTTATTCCTTTCATTTGCCTCACCTGATGATATTTGTTACTTAATGCTAGGCCCGCATGTACGAGGGAAATGAACCAATTCAGTTTTATTCAATCTTCCAGAGCTTTATTGTTTTAAAGGTTTGTAGAATCCTGAGATACCACGGAAGGAACATAAATTAAGAAACTGATGTTTCTTTATTAAATATTACTAAGTAGTTTTCTTATATTTATTGTTAATTTTTTATTTCAAATGACTGCAATAACAAATTGTAAAATTATCAGGGTGGTCTTAGTGATGGCTACAAAAATTACATTGTGGAGAGGGGAATTCCAGATGGGACATATAAAGAGGACGGTATTGCATTATTTCGAGTCCAGGGCACTGGGCCTGATAATATGCAAGCAATACAAGTTGAAGCCGTATGTCTTTTTCCTGCTTTTTTTTTTTTTTGGTTAACCCAATCATATCTGCTAGATATTTGTGGGTATGCCCCACTTTTTGGTGGTCATAGACCACCTCCGTATAATAAAATAATTTCACATCTTTTCATTTCTTTTTCTCTCTTTTCTTGAATCAGGTTGCATCATCTTTGAATTCTTCCTACTGTTATATTTTACATAGTGACTCCACCATCTTTACATGGTATGGAAGCCTCACAACCTCGGATAACCAGGAGCTGGTTGAGAGGCAGCTCGATCTGATAAAGGTCTGACGTGTGTATGTTTTATGTTTCTCCAAAATATAAGAAGAATGATTCAACATATATAGATTCTTTGCATGTTACATATTCAGCAACATTTCAATATGAACAGAGCAGGTATTAGGAATGATATTTAACCATTTATATATATATATAAATGGTATATTAATGCATATATTTAAATCTGATCAACCAAGTCGCTGGTGAATTACTTTAGAGCCGATGTGGCTGATCAATTCATGTGAATATCGATTTTATTTTAAGCAGAATCTTTACGTTTCCTTTTACTACTTTTTGTTCTGTGCATCGGGATTTCCTTGCTGAATATTCATGTTATCTTTGTAAGGTAATTTCTCTATGTCTATGTACTTCTCATATGCATATTAATTGTCTGCAGCCAAACTTACAGTCCAAAACACAAAAGGAAGGTGCTGAATCTGACCAGTTTTGGGCTTTGCTTGGAGGAAAATCTGAATACCCCAGCCAAAAGATTGTCAGGGATGCTGAAAGTGATTCTCATCTATTTTCTTGCAATTTCTCAAAAGGTTTGGATGATTAAACACGTTGGTTGGTAAAACTTATTCATTTTCTCTAATTTTGTTTCTTTCACATAGTTTAAATTTTAATTGACTCTTTTTTTTCCATGGTTTTAATTACTTCCACCAAATTGCAAACCGATCTTCAGGAAATTTGAAGGTGTGTATATCTTTTGGTCTATCATTTCTCATCCTATAATTGACTGTATATGTGATCCTGAAATTTATTTTCAGTTTTCCTTGCTAAAAAGAATGCAGGCATTTTGGTGAAGTGCTTTTCTTTTGCTTATGTTTCATGTGTTTCTATAGTTTGTCTTAGTGTAGCTCATCATGGCTAGATGCTTTGTTATATTTTATCCTATGAGATTGTTTGGGTAACTTAATGATGAGGAAGCATATTATTCTCTTTACATGATGTATTAAATCATATTTATATGAAAATAATTTCATAAAGGTCATTACCCAGTACTAGTCCCACTTAAGTAGGGTCATGGGTCATGAGAGAGGCGGTTTGGTTGTGGTTCTACCCTTTAGAATTTTGGTATGAAAGTCATGCTATTTGGTTATAATTTATTTTGCACCATGAGTTTAATTGGATTCATTCTTGCAGGTGACAGAGATATATAACTTCACCCAGGACGATTTGATGACTGAAGATATATTCATCCTGGATTGTTACTCAGAGATCTTTGTCTGGGTTGGCCAACAGGTCGACTCCAAGAGTAGAGTGCATGCTTTAACTATAGGGGAGGTAAGACTAATTTGGCTGTTGTTCGAAGCAATTCTTGGGCTTGTTTGGTAAAGAACAGAACAGAGTAGTAGGTTGTTAATTTTGAAATTTGTAAAAAGTGATGATGTGATATAAAATAAAAAGAATTTGTATAAAAAAGTGAAAAAATTTTGTATTGTAGTGAATTTTTTTATTTGAATAGTAATAAAAAATTATTGATGTGATATAAAAAGTGAAAAAAGTAGAAATATTTTGATATGAATTGTTGTTGAAAAAAATAAAAAAGTAAAAAAAAGTACAGTGAATAGTGCCAAGCACTATCCTGTTCTGTAACCATGCTTATCAAACAAGGCCCTTGTTTCTTGACCACTTGTTAAAATACTTATATGTCTTTGTCTTTGGCCTGATAGGCACCTTGTGGAGGCTGGATGCCAGTAAACTTAAGTCTGCTCATTTAAATCCCTCTTTGTTAGTCACGGAGATAGTCCTCTCCCTTTTCTTAAACACCCCCCCACTGCTGGTTTATGGGATTCAATCCTAGGTTCCTCTTACAACAATAAGAGACTTAACCACCTGAGCTAGCTGCATCCCACCTGCCCATTTAAGCTGTCAGTTAAATGCAGCATGACTTTTTTCCTGGACCACAGCTAGATTTGACTTGCATGTTCAGAATATTGTATAGCATATATCAGTATTCTCTTAAGATTTCTATTTCCCGAAAACTTTGATTGCGTGTTCCTAACTTTTGCTTCTCACTTTGAACAGAGTTTTCTTGAGCATGATTTTCTTCTAGAAAAGTTATCTCATGAAGCTCCAATATATATTGTCATGGAAGGGAGTGAGCCGCCTTTCTTCACGCGCTTCTTCAAATGGGAGTCTGCAAAATCTGCAGTAAGTGATTTTGTAACTGTAGTGAAATCATCTACATGACTTCAAATATTTGTATAAAAATCTGTTCATTTGGGTGCAGATGCTTGGTAACTCATTCCAAAGGAAACTTACCTTGGTGAAAAATGGGGGTACTCCAACTGTTGATGTAAGACCTACTTAATCATTTCCAATTCCTTAAACTTGTCTTTGATCTTGATCTTGAGTTACTACTTTCTGAGGACTTCATTTACATTGTTGGCAACTGGAATTCTCTATCGGCCTGTGTTGATTTCAGCTGGGAATTGATTCACATCTTTCTGTCTCTGTCTTTGATAAGTGTTGCCTAAATGTGTGATATAAGGAATTCTCATTTACCATAGCATGATGAATTCACAATTTTACCACATAAAAATGCATTTGCTTTTGGTAATATTCTTTTTTTCTTAGTCTCTGGGTTTTGTGGGCTGGTTTTGTAGGGGTTTTTTGGGTTTCCTTCTGTTTTGGATTTTTCGGGTGTTTTTCCCCTTCCCCTCTCTTTCCTGTTTTGGTGTCCTTTTGTATACTTCCTGTATGCTTAGGGGCGTCTTTACACTTTTTATAAAATTCTCTACTTACTTATCAAAAAAAAAAATATTCTTTTTTTCTTCTTATAAGAATATTACCAAAAACAAAAAGAATATTACCGAAAGCATAGTGTGGATAAATACATACTTGAGGTAATTTGTTTTTTTTTTTAAGTTGCTGCACTTCATTTTTGCTTTAGTTTTCTTCAGGATTTCACAATTTACTAACATTTTGAAGTATTAAAAGTTTTTTGGGTATTTCAAGTGTCATGTTGATCAAAACTACAACTGCTTTGGTTGTGTTTTAATCAATCTTTCAACCAAGATTGAAAATTTGTTGCAATTCTTAAGAAATCAGAAACTATTGGTTTCCTTTCTGAATAAATCTGCGTGATCATTCCAGAATTTCAATGAAGCCTCTGAAGAAAGGGTATTGTACATATGACTGAACCTTATTTTAATGTTAGAGAAGCCGCAAGTCTGAGATAGGGATAATTTTTCTTCATTTACAAGAAATATTATGTAGGTTAGGAAGATTTTTTTTTTTTTTTCTTTTTGGGGGGGGGGCAAGACTTGATTTGGGGAGGGGGGTTGATCAGGGGATGAGTTAACATAGTTTAGTGATTGAGTAGGAAGGTCTAAACGTCAGTATACAGGGTCATAAAACCTTAAACATATCTTGTTTCTTGTTGAAAGTTAACGCACTAAAGAGTTGGCATATTTAGCAGATAAATATGTCAGCTTAACATACTAATCAGCTAACTAATACTTTAAGCTCAGTCTTCATATTATGTTGGAACACCTTGATATTACTTGTAGGGCAACATAGGAACTGCTACATTTGACACATCTCATGCATTTTCTGGTTTCTTGTTGCCACTTTTTTGTTTAGTATTTTCTGATGAGATACCTGATGCATGATTAGAAACCCAAAAGGAGAACACCTGTATCTTATGGAGGTAGGTCTAGTGTCCCAGAAAAATCACAGCGTTCCAGAAGCATGTCTTTCAGTCCTGACCGAGTTCGTGTGAGGGGCAGGTCTCCAGCTTTCAATGCACTAGCAGCTACTTTTGAGAACCCTAATACCAGAAACCTTTCAACTCCACCCCCAGTTGTGAGAAAGCTCTACCCAAGATCTGTGACCCCGGATTCAGGAAGTTTGGCCTCCAAATCTGCTGCCTCCAAATCTGCTGCTATAGCAGCACTAACTGCCAGTTTTGAACAGCCGCCACCTGCACGAGAAGCTATTATACCTCGATCTCTCAAGGGTATGAATTGTTGAGTTTCTTGAACACAAAATTTATCACTAGTGCACTTTAGTCTATAAAGTTTCTTAAATTTGAAGTGCTTTCTTTTGTCAACGGTGAAGTGAGCCCGCAGGCCCCAAAACCAAAACCAGAGACAAATGATAAGGAGAATTTTATGAGCATCAGAATAGAATCCCTTACTATTCAGGAAGATGTGAAAGAGGGTGAAGCTGAAGATGAGGAAGGTCTCCCTATATACCCATATGAACGCCTGAAAATAGCATCAACAGATCCTGTCTCAGAAATTGACGTGACCAAGCGAGAGGTAAATAATTGATATGGCATTATGTCATCATATTTGCATTCTGTCATTCTCATTTCAGTTCTGAATTCTTTTAATTCAATGCATGCAGACTTATCTGTCATCGGAGGAATTCAGGGAGAAATTTGGGATGACAAAGGAAGCCTTTTACAAGTTACCCAAATGGAAACAGAACAAGCTCAAAATGGCCCTTCAATTATTCTGAGTCTCCTTTGTTCCCTGCCTTTTCTTTGGCTCCCTGCGGTTTAGGTTGCAGGTGGATGAAAGCTTGCTTGCGAATATGTACATATTCTTTCCTTGTTAAAATTTCACTTTACTATCGTTATTACATCTCAGTAAGCATTTTAACTGTAGTGCTTTTTTCTGCAGTGGGGGAACTCGATTCTGAGGAGTGAAAGGGACAGTATCAGTGCATTTTTAGCTGTTTCTGCTCCCAAGAGGCTTGTTTCAATGATTGATGGACAGTATCAGAGATCCCCCCCCCCCCCCCCCCTTTTCTGGTGGTTTGAACATCTAGCTTTGTTTCTTTCTTGAGTTAGATGCTTGGTATTCTTTTTGGTCACAGGTTTGTTGTGAGCTTGCATTTTTGTTTTTCATCTTCGTTTTCATTTTTTCAAATTCAAAATTTCTTTTGGTAGAGCAATTAGGGCTTGCAAATGCAGTCTACTTAGGTTGTATTGAAAAATGAGGATGGAAGTGTGTACAGCAGAGTATAAGCACCAGTCCACTTGTTAATTTGTTTTGACAATAAAAGGTGTGATTTTTTTTTTTTTTTTTTTTTTTGTTCTTCTTCCCTTCTCTGTCTCTCCCCCCAAGCCCAAAAAAAAAGAAACAAAAACAAGAACACCCACATACAAAAATACATGTTCCTTTCACTTCAATCTTATTTTTGAGCGCTCGGAGCTTTTGTGACTGTATATCAAATCTTACCAGTTCCCTCCATCAGAAGATAGGGATATTTACTCGTGAATGTTTGATATTTGTACAAATTCTTGGGCGTTTAATTTAATTTGATTTGTTGTTATTTTTTTTCACACTTAGTGTGGTTCTTTAAGTAGCCATCATAACTCTCTATGATATTCACATATGCCGAATTGGAATAGGATCCTCTCAATTTCATTTAAAATAGTTATATTTATGGTCAGGATTTAAAGTTGGTATGTCTAACGGTGTACATGATGTTAATGTTGGCTCGTCTTTTAAAAAATTTAAATAATGTAGCATTATATAAACCGTTAGATGCACAAACTTTATATCTTGACCATGAAATGGATACTGTCCAAAAGAATCCAAGTTAATACTTAAAGCTTTGATGATATTTGTTCAAGTTAATGAATTTGGATTTTGTTTTTAATTATATTATTAGCCAATTTTTCCTGATAGATTTATTCGGAGAAAAAAATGTTTGTTTTCATTCTCCTACACATAAATGGACAAGTCTAATAATCCCATGAAATACTCCGATAAGAGATATTGTATCTCTGGTGTTTTAATGGGATAATCATGGCGGTGAATCGGGAGTAGTTGTACATGTACATTAAGTATTCATCAACTGTCCATCAAAAAATGAGGTGGCATTTAAAATCACCATTGGGCATGTGATTGATTAATGTTGATTTTGATCGAATTGTGATTTTAAAAGTCACTTCATTTTTTTATGGACACTTAATATACTATTAGAATTACTCAAATCAACGATATTGTCAAGAATTCCCGGAAGAGATACGATTATTAACACTTTTGGAAACTAAAAAAACATACTAAAAAGATAACTCCATCCTTTGCAGCCTACACAACCCTTTGGAGAAAGTGAGGGAAAGTTGCCAATTGTGCTGTTTGTAGCTGACCAAACTGAAAATTGTGGGTGTAATTAATGTTTAAGGCGTTTTTGAAGATTTAGGGAAAATATTTATGAACATCCTTGTATTTTTTTGGATTTTGCCTTTTAGATCCAAGTTTTCAATATGGCCAAGTAAGACTCGAGTTTGCAAAGATTTTTAAATCTAGGACTTTCGTCTAGTTTTTTCATTTAAATAATTAAAATATTTTTATTGAAAAATATAATTATGTCTCTTTTATTAAGGAATTAAAAAATTATTTAAAAAGAGAAAAGAAAAAAGAAGAAGAAAAAAAAAAAAGCAAGGTGATAGCCAGCCGCCACCTCTGTTGGGGGCTACTCATCTGTTGCAAGGTGGCTGTGAGCAACATGTAGTGAAATTTAATAGGAATAACATAATTGTATTATTATATCATGTGTTATTTATTTGAGAAAAAATGAAAGTTTTAGGCTCCGTTTGTTTCGGTATAAAATATTTTTTGAAAAATGTTTTCTATATTTTCAAGTGTTTCATACAACCGGAAATAGTTGTAAAACCAAAAACAGTTTTAGTTTAACCAAAAAAGCTTTTTTAGTTTTGAAAAATGATTTCTATTTTCAAATTTTGTAAATCATTTTCTGAGTTTGAATTCCTGTTCAAACCGTTGGACCATCACTAAGCTCGCACCGGGCCATCGCTGAACCACTATCGAGCCACAATGGACCAGCACCTACCCAACCCTAGACCACCGTTGGAACACTATCAAGCCACCACAAACTACCACCGAGCCACTTTGGAACACCACCGAGCAACCCCCAAACCAACCCCCGAGCCACCATCGGACCACCGTCGAACCACAATTGATTCATCGCAGGACCACCACCAAGCCAGCACTTGGCCATCACCTGACCACCACCGAGTCACCTCCAGACCAGCATCGAGCCACCTTGAAACACTCCCGAGCCACCCCAAGACCACCACCTAGCCACCCTCAAACCAACTCCAAACCACTATCTAGCCACTGCCAGACCACCACTTGGCAACGCCAGAGCCCCACTAAGCTAACCCCAGTCGAACCACCATCAGGCAACCGCTAGACCACTGCCAGAACTCAAATTATTAGGTTAATTTTTTAAAATTTAATATTTTTTATGTTGTGAATAAAAATTGATTTTTATAGGTTAATATGAGTGAATTAAAAAACAATTTTATATATATATATATATATGTGGGTGTGTGTGTGTGTGCGCGCGCGAGCGCGCGGGTTTGCGTGTATGTGTGTGTGTGATTTTTTGTACGCGCTAACATTTTTGGACAGAAAACATTTTATGCGGAAACAAACAAAGCTTATATTTAAAATTTTTGTAAACTTGGTTTTTAAATTGGCCATATTGAAAACTCATCAAAGCTCTAGTTTGGAGGAAATTTCTCTCTTGGAACTGTCTCCGAGGTCCCATCTTAGATAAGAATTTTGCATTTCCAAATGATATGTAGAATATTTACTGCTTTTTTTTTTTAATCAATTCATCTCTCATGTAAGACAACCTTGTGCCCCAAGATGTCCAGGAGTAAATCAATGAAGCTTTTCTAAACATGGGATGAGCTTAAAGAAAGACATTGTATGTTAGCAAACAAAGGCTGCTGCTTCTCATAAACCTGACGGGAGGGCCATGTTCATTTTGGGATAAATCATTGAATCAACTCATTAAGAACAATAATACCATCTCAACTTTGACCATGTAGAAAATAGCATTTTAAAAAAGGTTTAGGTTGGAGGCACGGGCTTAAGCCAGAATTGTTTAAGAGTTTGTTGAGGGTCGCTCATGGCATGGCAATTTTATTGTGTCTTAAAGCTCTCGGACAGCAGGAGTTTATAAATGGTTTCAGTTGACAAGAGATTTCGAGCTTATATGAACTGAGGATCTTGCACACACATGAATCTAACAGATGGGATGTGTGATTAATGTGAAATATTTGTTTTGGTCCATGTTAGTTTGTAATTGGCCACATTCTGTTGAACAAAATCACTTCTATGTAAAGATGTTTTTTAACAGGGATCCCCCTATTCAGAGTGCTTCCAGAAGATTCTGTACAATTTACAAGTTAGAAAAATCCGGTTCCCTGCCAACCGTCCGGACGACGTATCATACCGTCTAGACACCCATCTGTCCAAAGTGCCAGCCGTCCGGACGACGCATCATACCGTCCGAACGCTCTTCTGTCTACAACATCATCCATCCAGACAACGAGAACTTTCCGTCCGGACCTTCCTCTGTGTTGAGAAGCTTCGAAATGCTCTAGCTTGCATCCGTCCGGACAATTCAGCAGCACGTCAGGACGACACTCAGTGTTCGACCAAAGATTCAGGATTTCTTTCCAAAATACAGATATGGGAAGATTGCTGCCACCATCCGGACGACGTGGATTTCTGTCCGGACGCACTCATCCATAAGGCAAGTATCGCAATTCAAATCCAGACGTCCCGACGCCAGTCATCATGGTCCGGACGCGTGAAGCATCAGATATGAAAATTGCGTGCATCAGATCAGCCGTTCGGACGACCATCATTCTGGTCCAGACGGGCGAAGCCTCTATATGGAAATTACTTGCAGCGGACGTGCGACCGTCCGGACGACAGGGCACCATCGTCCAGACGCGGCTCATTTCAGGAAAGATTTTCAACGAAATTTTCAGAATTTCGGTCGCACAGTTGTCCGTCCAGACGGCCTATGACTTCCGTCCGGACGGCGCCCAATTTTTATCAAGCCAGATGCTCATTTGAACCGTCAGCCTATAAATAGAGGTCCTAAGCTTGAGAACAGCAAGAATTCGGTATTGAATTCCATTAGTGATTAGAGAGCTATATTGTGAGATTATTGAGTTGAGTTGATCTCTCTGAAGCCGTTGATGTGAGTGATGTTGCTGCGCTTAATCTGAAGTCTATCTTAGGGGTTGGCCATAAGGTAAAGGATTCCATTGAAGACCTCTTCAGGTAGGAGACCTGGTTGGGAGGCATTCGTGTTGGGTTACATGTTAAAGTGTAAGGTACGACCACTGCATCAGGGGTATGTGAGTGCTATTACTTTGTAACTAGTCTTGTCTTCTGAATAGTGGATATCATGGGTTTGGCTGCTCCGGATTGGTTTTTCTTATATTGAGTTTTCCACTTCATTAACAAAAATTCTTGTGTTATTTAATTTTCGCACTGTTATTATCTTGTTAACACTTTGTGCACACACACACTTAGAAGTCAATTCAATTTTTCAATTGGTATCAGAGCTTGGTACACTCTGTTGAGATTTATTTCTTGAGTGCTATTTTTTGACTTCTAACTATTAATATGTCTCAAACTCTTAATGTTGTTCCTACCTTCTACGCCACGAACTATAGCTATTGGAAAGCTCGTATGCGATTCTTTTTAAAATCTATTGACTGTTGGAGTATTGTTGAAACTGGTTGGACTAAACCAGTGGATGCAACGCTTGAACTAGTCCCTCAAAAAAACGCACCACTTTCTAATGACAAAGCCCTCCATGCTCTATGTCAAGCACTTTCACCGTCTGAATTTGCAAAAATTTCAAACTGTGAATCTGCTCAAGAAGCGTGGCAAATCTTGGAGACACCATATGAAGGCACCAAACTTGTAAAATCTGCCGAACTTCAAATGTTGATTTTCAGATTTGAAGAAATTAAGATGTTGGAAGAAGAGACATTTGGAGAGTTTTACTCCAAAATGAGTGACCTAAGAAACTCCATGGTGAGTCTTGGGAAGCCCGTCTCGGATGTAAAACTCATCCGAAAAAATTTAAGATCTTTGCCTGAGCGTTTCAGGATCAAGGTAACGACAATTGAAGAAAACAAAGATCTTGAAGAAATGAAGATTGAAGAGTTGGTGGGATCTCTTCAAACTTATGAGCTGTCTCTGCCCCCGGTCAACAAGCCGAAGACCATTGCCCTAAAGGCTTCCAAGAAAAAGGTAGAAGCCACATCTGAAGATGACTCTGAGGAGGAAGGAAAAGAAGTGGCTATGCTGGCCAAAAATTTCAAAAGACTAATGAGAGATGACAGGTTTAAGAAGAAGTTTTCTGAAAAGATTAAGAATGCTCCTAGAGAAGCTGAACCTGAGGAAGTAGAGAAGAAAGATCCCAGAGGTCCGAGATGCTTTGAGTGCTCAGGATTCGGGCATATACGAGCTAATTGTGGGAACCTCAAGAAGGGTAAGGGGAAGGCTTACAATGTGACTCTTAGTGATGAGTCAGAAGAAGAAGCTCCTGAGTCTGAAAAATTTCTATCCTTTGTAGCTCCACATGTAGAAGAGGAGGATTCTTATTACTCAGAGCACAGTGACAATGGGGATGAACTCAAGGAGGCATACAAAACTCTCTATGTAGAGTATGAAAAGCTGAGGGAAGGACGTAAGCAGCACCTTCATGATCTGAACAATTTGCAGACTAAGAAGAGTTCATTGCTACTCAAAATACAAGAGCTCGAGGAAAAGATACTAGAGACGCAGGTCCAATTAGAAAGAGTCACTGATGAAAAACTGACTCGCATGCTGTCCATTCAGAAGAGCCCAACCGACAAGTTTGGGCTCGGGTAGGGGTGTAAACGAGCCGATCCTGAGCGGGTATTGGCTGTTCGGGATCGGCTCGTTTATGTAACAGTGAAGCTCGAGCTCGAGCTCGAGCTCGAGACGAGCCTAATTTTGGTGTGCGAGATCGGCTCGCTAAGAAAGAATTACTGATCGAGCTCGAGCTCGAGCTCGATCATTTTGGTCGATTCCGAGCTCGAGTACTCGGCTCGAGCTCGACTGGAGTGAAAAAAATCCTAGCACAAACAAGTAGATCGAGAACCTTAAAATCAAAACCAATCTACCAACAAATCCGACTTAAAAAAATAAAAAATAAAAAATTAACCAACAAATTTCACACACAAAATCCAGAAAAGCAAATGACAAGAAAGTAGAAAACAAACCAGTTGGAACGGAGTTGAAGCTAGAAGCGCCATTCTCAATCTTAAAAGCTTGGAAATAAATGATTTTGGAGCAAGTCCTTTTTCAGAGTTGTGGATCGTTGTAGCTGAGATTCATGAGTCATACCGAGATTTTGTTAGTTTTTCAGGTGATTTTGTCAAATCGTTAAAACTTGAAAGCAAAAAAATAAGCAAGAGAGGTTGAAGAAGATGCACCTTGAACTTGAAGGAAAGACGAGACAATGTCGACCATGATAAAATTTTTCGTTGAGGGGTAAATGTGAAGAGTCAGTAGAGAGAAAATGCGAGATTTGTTGAGGAGAAATTTGGAATAAAAGTGGCTGATGGAGTTTGGAGGGAAATGTTTACGTTAGGCATCATTATTACAAGTGATAGGCGCACTGCTCAAAACATATCTTCACGTTTTTTTCCTTGACACGCGGATGATTGTGTACAAAAGACTATCCAACGCCCAGACTTTTTGACAGATAGCCTGTCCTTTTTTTGAGCGTGTTGAACAAGCTTGGAGAACTTGCTTGTTCTCGTGTTTTCACTTCCCATTTTACCACTGCAATGATGAAAAATCATCCGTCTTTACCCTTAAAGACCTGCAGCTTTGATTTTTATGTTTGCCAGGGGTAAAATTGAAAGTGAAAATAGGAGAACAAGCAAGCTTGTTCAACACGCTCAAACCGAGAGACAGGCCGAGCCTGCTGCCTGGGCGCTGGACAGTCTTCGTACAAGATGCAGGAGAGATCTTGGGGGAGGGAGGGGGAAAAGACAAGATAGCCAAGACAGACAAGACAGCCAATACGGTGAAGCCGATGTCGGCTTCTTCAAGAAGCTTCAGTTGATTGAATTCCTATTTTACCCTCCACTCAAAAACAACACCCCTGAAAAAAAAAATAATAATAATAATTCATGCACAGTACCTAGACCCCTTACCCCCCAAAAAATCCGAAATCTCTTGTACCTGACTGTGCATGAAATATTTTTTTGAAGCGTTGCTTTTGGATATTTTTATTATTTTTTATTTTTTCATGGGTTGTATTTAATGTTTTGACAATGAAACCGTGAATTGATTTCAAGCCCATATTAAAAAGTAAAAAACTTTATTAAAAGTTAGTCCAGATTTGAGGTTAGATGTCAAAAATCATCATTATTATTATTATTTTATAAATTTAACTATAGTTCAATTAAATTATTATTTTTCATAATTTCATACAACTATAATTATATATAAAAACTATATATATTTATAAACAATTAAATATAAAATATCTACGGATATAAATAAAGAATAAATAATCATATTTACAGTGTATTTGAAAAGTCATTAGTTAAAATAGAAAAATAATTTTTAATTAACTATTTTAAATAAAAATATATAAAGGTCATTTGAAATTTTAAAATAATATAACAATAAATTCACCATTTATAGGCACTGTGCATGGAATAGTTTTTTTGCAAGAGTGCTGTTTTTGGGTTGGGGGCAAAATGGGAATTCAATAATTTGAAGCTTTTTGAAGAAGCCAACAGCTGCTGCAATTATTGAATCTTTTTGAAGAAGCCAACAGCTGCTGCACCGTACTGACAGGGCAGAGTGCGAAAGTGGGAGAGGGGAGGGGAAGTAGGTTAGTAAACAGGGCCTTGTTTGACTTGACAAAGGACAATCTTTTTATCATTCATCAGAAAGAAAAAAAAAAAAAAAACAAAACCAAAAAAACAAAACCAAAAAAAAAAAAAAAAAAAAAAAAAGGAGGAGAAACACGTTTTCCTTTAAATCAAGAGTTTAGATGTGAATTGTTTTTTTGTTTTTATTTATATTAGTTGAAAGGTGGGTCGGAGAAGTTAAAAAAGAAATATGTTGTTATAGTACACGGTCATAGTAATATAAAGGAAAATGTTTTATATATATATATATATATATATATATATATATATATAAAGGGGAGTGTTTGAAGGGATGGTAAGTGTATAGTCTGTAACTGAGTAATTTTTTTTTTATCATTTTCCTAATATAATACTCTCTTTACACAAGACAATGAGAAATGTAATACTAGACATATCTTTCTTCTTTTTCTTTTTTATCTTTTTTTTTTTTTAAAAAAAAAAGTTCTTAACAGACTAAGACTTAGGTTAAGTTAAATAGGAAATTATGAATAGGTGAGACTTGTCTAAATGACTAAGAGCATTTTTAAAGTCTTATGTAAATTTTTATATAAAATAGCTAACTAAATCTCAATTTAAAATAGCTAATTAAATCTCACTTTATCTAGTTTAACTAATAACTTTTAAAAGCATCATACATCCGATTATCTATTTTTAATTTTATTTATTTCTTTATTCTTTTTTTATAATGATAATACTTTTTTTTGAAGTCGATTGATAATACTAATTAGATCATATCTAACGACTAACAGTTATATAGCACAATGTTAAATAATATGATCTAAATTATAATGAATAATTCATAACTTGTGAATTGTGATTATAATTAATATATAAGTAATTTCAATTCTAATAACTTAATTTGGAATTGTATAAATCACATTATTATTATATATGAATAATATGATTAAGTTTCATAAGTGTCATTATATCATATGAATAATGTGAATTCATACTTGCCGTAACTTACATATGTAATTTATATACATAGTCACTGCAACTAAATATTACTAATAATTATTAAATATTTAAAATCATAAATCATACTTATTAAGTGTATGAGTGTATCTAAATACTAAACTATTATATTAATATGAATTTGTATACTATACTCAATATCATATATGACACTATGTAGCTATAATTATATATGTTACTAATATGTATATATATTTATGATTATGAATTATGAATCGTATCATATCATTTGATTTATGAGATTATCTATGAATCTATAATAAGTAATTAAGTATGATCATTATAAATTTATGACGTATAAATTATAATTATCAAATTTATCATAATTCATAACTACCTACTAATAATACTAATATTATATGATCATATGATTTAAGTATTATCATATGATAGTATATTTAACATATTAACATGATCTAACAATCCGTATGTAATGATTATTAAATAGTTAATGATAATACTCATAACATATAATAAGGTGATTGCATATTTTATATTTACATGTCATATGGTAGTATGGAACAATGTTATATTATTATATGATCATATAGTCTTATAAATTATAATCCTATTATATTACATGAATAATTTGATTAAGTATTTGGATTGTCATTATATCCTATGACTAACAATTAATTATTGATATTATTCACTTTTACTATTTATATACATATGACCAATTAATATATATTGATTAATAACTATTGTTATTTATTACTTAATTTATGCTTACATAATACACATAGTATATTATTCATTAATATATATATATATATATATATATATATATATATATATATATATATATATATATATATATATATATATATATATATATATATATATTAACGAGTCGAGCCTTAATAAACGAGTCGATCCTTATACGAGCGAGTTCACGAGCTTTAGTCGAGTCGAGCCGAGTTTATACGAGTTTGCATCATTTAATAATCGAGTTTGATTTTCGTGTTCACGAATAGCTCATTTAATAATCGATTCGAGCACGAGTCGAGTTTATTCGAGCCGATCTCGAGTAAGCTCACGAGTAGCTCAGCTCGTTTACACCCCTAGGCTCGGGTATGTAGCTCCCTCCTCTGATACTCCCTCTACTTCCAAGACTATATTTGTCAAACCTGCAGTCCCAGAGCCTCCCCCCATTGCTGAAGATAAAGGGAAGGACAAGATTAATGATGATGTTCCAGGCACTCAGAAGCCTCTTTCCATTATAAGATCTTCTATATGCCATCACTACGGTCTAAGTGGGCATGTCCGACCCCAGTGCTCCCTCCTTAAAGCACAAAAGGTGAAGGCCAAGAAACAAGTGCCCAGACAAGCTAATCATGGCACTAGACCTTTGACCCAGCATCAGACTCCATGGTATCAGGCTCCTTATCATCAAGCACCAAGATATCAAGCTCCTTAGTCTCATGCACCAGGATACCAGGCATCTCAGCATCAGCAACCTCAGCAGCGAATTGAACCTGCCAATCACAATGGCAAATCCAAGATCAAATCCAAGCACTCTAAAAGGTCGCAGAAGGTGGAAGAGGATCAATACTACAGAGAGCCACTTATTTGGATGCTAAGCATGATGGAGTGGATGGGTCAAAAGATAAAGTCCTGCCAGCAACCACCCACTAGAAGGCAGGCTTGGGTCATGAAGAAGAATAACATTCACCCCATGAAGGGGAATGGACGCACCTAGCAGGAAAATGTGTTCATGCCTAGGATTTGGTTCCTAATCCTACGGCATCAGGTTTGATTGCTTGACTTTTACTTGCTATATTTTGTATGCAATCTAGGGAACCAGTTTTGTTTTGCCCCCTATTTCTCTTGAAAGAGCATTGCAGGTACTTGTTGGGGAAGACAGAAAAAGCAGGTCGAGCGACTTTTTTTCTGTAGTGGCAGCATCAAGCTTACCCAGGTTTGATCATGCCTTGCATATAATGTCATCTCCATATAGCATTTTTTTTAATTAAAAAAAAAGAAGGAGAAATTGCAGGAAACTTTCCTTTCTTGGCAGATCAGATATTGCATGTGTTTGCACCTGATATCTCAATTCTTTATGCATTAATCTACTTTGCTTAGATATGATTGAGAGTTCATGACTATATCTGCCAAATGCTTTCCTGTATATGCAAAAGTTGGATAGCTTCTTTCCTCATGCGATGAAAATGTACACTATCCAAAACTTCCCTAAAGGTACATCTTTCCTTCTCTGACTTTTTGCTTTTAGAAATTCTGGATAAGAGAAGAGATTTTTGATGAGATGGCCAAATTGACCAAATGCTAGTTGAACCTAGAACCTAAAAATTCTGGCACTCTCTCTCGGTTGCATCATCAAATGAATCAAGCAGTAATTCTTCAGTTTTCTGTGCTATATGCTTACACTCACTGCTTTTGTGCTGAAATAAGCATTTTCCTTCATGGTGCAAGTAAAATTTTACCTTGTCCTTCATGGTACAAGTAAACCAATTGGGTGCTGCATCTTAGGGGGAGTGTATCAGATGAGAGTGGCTAGGCCCTAGTAAGTTATAAGGTTTGACTTTTGACTAATCTTTCACTAATTTTCTCTCTTGTTTAGAAAATCTGGTTGCTCTTTGTCATATTAGTGAAAGTCATACCTTATGGGAAAAGTCTTCACACACACACACATTACATAAGTTGAGTTGTCTATTTAAATTTTCTGTCTACAGAAAAATCTTTGTGCTGATTGAAATCTGAACTCTCTCTTATATCTCTGCTTAGTTTTGAGATGCTATTTGATTGTGTTATCAGTTGATTATACATGTGTGTTCTGCAGCTGACTTTAGGAAAATTAATTTCTGCAAATTTTTCCTCAGTTTTCTGCATTTTCAGTGTGAAGTGTCCGAACGGCCTTTCTTTTCGTCCGGACGGGTGTAGCTCAGACGGCCGGACGGTACTTCTGTACGTCCGGACGTGCGCGGCTCCGATGGTCGGACAGTAGGGTTAGACGTCCGGACACGCTCGACCTGTCCGCATGTTTTCGAGGCAGTGCGCATCTAGACGATGTTAATGAGCCGTCCGGACGGGGACCCCACAGCCTCTATAAAAACAAGCCGCCGCATTTCAAGAGCTATCCCACACAAAATCTTTCTTTTGGCTTCTAGTGAGTGATTTCTTGCAAGTTTTTGCATCATCTCGCCCTTTCTTGTCTTTTTGTGCATTAATCTCTCATTCCAGGTATTTTTTTAGCCAATCTCTTTCCAGTTTATTTTAAATTGTTAAAATTTTGATTATTTTGGGAATGTTTTTGACATTATAACATGCATAGTTATGATATATACTGTATTGGGATTCTTTGGTTTGGTATTTTTGTGGACTGTACTTTCTGCCTATTTTATAAGTCCTTTTTACTACTGTTATACTGCCGGATTTTCTATGTGCATTAACAAGATTATTCCTTTTTGGATTATTTTTGGCAAATCTTGTTGGTTTCTTTTGCAGAATCATGTTTGCAGGCAGTCCACAGTACAGGGTTCGTCAGAGGATAGAGGGAGATAGAGCAGCCCTTAGAGCTAAGATCATAGACCGCCCAGTCATTACAGAGAGGAATGTGGTCCGTTCCGACATTATGGTGGCTCATCTGGATAGTATCCATGACACTATCCAGACCTATCATTGGGGATATCTTCACAGCTGCACCTGTGTTGTTTACACCAGGCTGGTTCGACTATTCTATGCTAACCTCGAAGTGGTTCAGGATGATGATCGAGGGTTGGTGCTTCAGTCCACTGTTGGAGGGCATACTATCACTATTGATCCCTAGATCATCAGTCAGTTCATTGGAGTTCCGATTCTCCAGATGTCTGGAAGCCCTTACAATGAGGTGGTACTTCCTTCGTCTATGGATGATCTCCGGGAGTTTTTCCACACAGTTCCACAAGGAGAGGAGCGCGCCACCACCATCAGGATCGGTGCCTTATCCGCCCCTAACCGCATGCTGGCCAAGATTGTTCAGCACAACCTATGGCCTGTTGTCAGACGCAGTGACCTGATTCTAAAGAGGGCCCAGCTCGTCTATGCTATCCATCTTTGCTTGCCTTTTTGCCTGTGCAAGCATATTTTGGGCATTATTCTAGAGGCCCGTGATGAGAGCAATACTGGTCTTCCATTTGGCTGCCTGCTCACATAGATTATACTACAGTCAAGCATCAGTATTGCTAGCGAGCCTAAGATGAAGATCCAGGATCCACTCAACAAGCAGACGCTATGAAGTCAAATGCTCAGCTGTGGAGAGATGATCCGGATGACGATGATGTGCCCCCGCCTCCTCCTATTCCTGTAGGCATACCGAGTGTGGCTTCCTCTTCTTAGACTGTCCCGCCATCCCAGCCGGAAGTCAACTAATCTCAGATCATGGAGGCATTGGCCGCTATTCAGGGGGGCATGAGCTCCATGCAGCTCTCGATGTCATCAATGCAGCAGTCCATCTCTACTATGCAGTAGGAGGTTCACTCCATTAACCTCTGGGTAGAGAAGAACCAACTGGACCTCCGGGAGTGCCTCAAGTTCCATCATCCTTCCAGCAGTGACGATGAGGATGATGCGCCGATGGCCAAGGTCACTTGAGCTTCTTTTCTTATTGCTTTACTTATTTGAGACATTTGTTTTATATTTTGATACTCTTGTTAAACTCCTGGATAATATTACTCTGTTTACCCTGGTCCTTCTGAGACCTATAGGGGGAGTAATTTTTGTTGTGTTTTTTATTACTTTATTTACCCTTTATCCCTTTGTAACAAAAAGGAGGAGTAATTTTTATTTTTTGGACCGGGATTGTATTTTTAACCGGTCAAGTGATTTTTGTTCCAGAATGACCAAATGGGGAGTTTGTTAGTTTGTAATTGGCCACATTCTGTTGGACAAAATCACTTCTATGTAATGATGCTTTTTAACAGGGATTCCGCTATTCAGAGTGCTTCCAGAAGATTCTGTACAATTTACAAGTCAGAAAAATCTGGTTCCCTGCCAGCTGTCCGGATGACGTATCATACCGTCCGGACGCCCATCTGTCCAAAGTGCCAACCGTCCGGACGACACGTCATACCGTCCGGACGCTCTTCTGTCTACAGCATCATCCGTCAGGACAACGAGAACTTTCCGTCTGGACCTTCCTCTGTGTCAAGAAGCTTCGAACTGCTCCAGCTTGCATCCGTCCTGACGATTCAGCAGCACGTCCGGACGACACTCAGTGTTCGATCAAAGCTTCAGCATTTCTTTTCCAAAACACAGATATGGGAAGATTGCTACCACCATCCAAACGACGTCGATTTCCTTCCGGACGCGCTCATCCATAAGGCAAGTATCGCAATTCAAATCCAGACGTCCGAACGCAAGTCATCATGGTCCAGACGCGCGAAGCATCATATATGGAAATTGCATGCATCAGATCAGCCGTCCAGAAGACCATCCTCCTGGTCTGGACGCACGAAGCCTCTATATGGAAATTACTTGTAGCGGACGTGCGACCGTCTGGACGACAGGGCACCACCATACGGATGCAGCTCATTTCAGGAAAGATTTTCAGCAAAATTTTCAAAATTTCAGTCGCACAGTTGTCCGTCCGAATGGCCTATGACTTCCGTCCGGACGGCGCCCAGTTTTTATCAAGCCAGACGCTCATTTGAACCGTTAGCCTATAAATAGAGTTTCCTAGGCTTGAGAACAGCAAGAATTCGGTATTGAATTCCATTAGTGATTAGAGAGCTATACTGTGAGATTATTAAGCTGAGTTGATCTCTCTGAAGCCGTTGTTGTGTGTGTTGTTGCTACGCTTGATCTGAAGTCTATCTTAGGGGTTGGCCCTAAGGTAAATGATTCCATTGAAGACCCTTTCAGGTAGAAGACCTAGTTGGGAGGCGTTCGTGTTGGGTTATACGGTAGAGTGCAAGGTACGACCACTGCATCAGGGGTATGTGAATGCTACTACTTTGTAATTAGTCTTGTCTTCTGAATAGTGGATATCCTGGGTTTGGCTGCCCCAGAGTGGTTTTTCTCATATTGAGTTTTCCACTTCGTTAACAAAAATTCTTGTGTTATTTAATTTCCGCACTGTTATTATCTTGTTAACACTTTGTACACACACACTTAGAAGTCAATTCAATTTTTCAGTCCATATGAGGAGCGTTACTCATTCGAACGAGATTGAATCTCCACATGTCGACTGATGACTGGAGCAACGAGACGTTGTTAGGAGTTGAATTTATTTCTTTTGACTCAAGTCCGTTCGGACAACCCGAATAACGCGTCTAGGTGAGTTTGCACAGTAGGCATGATATTTCTTATTTAAATGATTTCAACTAGAAGGCAAAACATTTCATTCGGTTCAAAACAAGAGAAAAGAGATGAGAGATTTGAGAGGGTTGGAGAAGCTTGAGGAAGTTCTTGAGTAATATTTGGAGCAAGGGAAGAGTGTGAGAGACTGTGGAGGAGAAAAACCACCCCAAAGGTAAGCATAGCTTGGTGTTGTTATAGTGTGTGTTGATGGTTTTGTAATGTTTAAGGGTTGTTGAAGAAATACTTTGGAAATTGAGGGAAAACTAGGTTTTCCCCTAAAATGATGGAATTTTATGTATGGAGTTAGTGTATTTTTCTGTGCATGTGTCGAGGTTTAAGTGGTGTGCTATGAAAATGAGTTTTGGAGTTGGAATCACATGTAGAGGTGATTTTTGAATGTTAGTTTAATTTCTGCACTTTGGTGTTCAAATGACAATAGTCATGTTCGGACAAACATGTGAAAGTGACTCTCAAAATGGGGGACCCGAGGTACTCGTGTGGTACTGGTCCGGAAGAGGTCTTAAAAGGGCTATATAAGGGGGTGATCCGAGAGGCTCGTTTAGTAGCCTAGTTCGGTGCATGTCCGAATGAGTTTAAAACAGTAACTCGTTTGGAGTTTGTCTGAACGAGTTTTGGTCGGAATGGGCCATTTGGTACCTTGTTCGGTATGTGTCCATACGAGTCTCAAGCATAACAACTCGTTTGGTGTTTCGTTCGGACAAGCATGTTCTAGGTTGAAAAATAGGGTTTCTAGCGAGAAAAATGGGATTGTCTATAGTCTAGTAAGGTCTTAGTGTAATGCCCCAAGGACAAGTAATTAGTAATTGATTCCATGATGTGTCACCCCATTACCATTCATAGGAAATTGAAACACAGGCAGACATTTCACTCTCGTCAAAGAGCATACAAAAGAAGACTTCACTTACCAAAAGCAAGATAGCCATCAATCATACCACAATAGATAATCACCAGAGAGAAACTAAAAACATCTAGTCATAACATAAATATCCATACAGTGTTGCGATCTAAGACCAATCATCAAGTCAAAAGGAAAAATATTACAAACCAAGTCTAAAGGTACTAAAGCATTAAACAAGTTCAACTAGACCAAAAGTTAAGCTCATCAAAGTCATCATAAGGTGATCATAGTCTTTAATAACCCCAACAACATGTTCACAGATAATCTAAGGGCCTTTACACGAAACACATTGAATTATATAAACACCATGTAGGTAATCTAAAAAACAATCGATTTCCCGCACTCGCTCCGTCATCGAAAGATTGGACAATCCAAGGTCTAACTCCTAAAAAATAAGCTGGGCCAAGTCCTCCAAGACTTTTGGGAAAAAGGGTTTCATCTCTTCTGTGACCTTCATCATCAAACAAACCAACTATAAAACAACACATGTTTTATAAGTTAAAAGATACAAGCGTAAGTCCACGAATTAGTAAGTGCAATACATATGGTGTACAAGTTATCATGCAAAGAACTCAGTTGTTAGCAAAAGGGTTTACAAATCACAAGCAATAATAAAGTAAGCAAACATGTCATAGTTTAACTCCATATGATCTATCCAAGCCCTTAACCCCTTCTTGGTAAGGTTGGCACTGTACCGAGGGACCTATAGTACAATATCGATATCTCGGATATTGTCGCGTACCATTTTCGTTTGTGGCCCCACCAGATTTAAAGCCCAGGTGATCCAAATCACTATCGAAGCTGTATTTGTGACCTTCATCCATACATGGTGCGCCGGTCACCTGTAAAACCATTGGATCCAAGGTCAAACAATAAAAATAAATCTTTTTGACCATTGGGCTAAATCATATAATAGTAGCCATTGGTCGTCCCGTTACATAGTGTACCATGTCATATGATGCAATTCTTCACAGTCTTTTACATGCATGCATTTACAACTCATATTTTTTTATCTTTTCATTAATCATCAATCATTTTCACAAAGTAGAGATCACATCATTCTAAAATATATTTCATGTAAGTTGTAAGCATGCAAATATTATACGTAAAATAATAATGTCATAAATAATTGAAATAACAAGTATGCATGGGAGTGTTACTCGCTTTGCTCGTGCAATTCCACTGGGCAATCCATCAGACAGTCACCAACCTCCAAATCTTTGAAATGATCTATTGTGAGTCTTCGATCTAGAAAAAAATACCTTTAAATCTTTACTAGTGGCAAAATGGTCATTCTTCTTGACCATCGAACGTTTAGTTATCATGTTGATCGTTCGGTAATCAAGCAAAATCTTCATTTCTAACAAAGGTTCAAACTTTTCCTACTTTATAACAACCTAAGGCTCTTCTAAGGCACTAACCACGATCCTAAACCACAATAACACCTCCATGCATAATGAAAGTATGTCCAACATTAAGGAGAGACTAACCATCACTAATCTTGTCTTAGGACTTAACACAACCTTATAAGAGTAAACCCAAAACCTAGATCTACAAGATAGAGTTATCTAAACCACCAAAACAAGACTAACAAAAACTAATCATGCTGATAACATCAAACAAAACGAGTTTAATTGTAGGATATTACCTCTTAAAGAAGATAAGACCAAAGACAAACTCCTTCTCTCTCCAAACCTCCACTCTCTCTCCCTCTAGGGTTCTCTTAGCTCAAAAGGGAGAAACTGGACTTAAGGGGGGTAAGACCTTTATTTATAAGCTCCCACGTGCATCCAAAAGAATGGGGTGTCTTAAAAAAAAAACATTCAGATAGGCATCGAACATTCAAAATCTAACTTCAATTGTTCGAAGTCCAACGTTGATCGTTCGGGGTCCAACTTCGAACGTTCGACATCTAGCATTCAAGAGCCAACTTCAAACGTTCGGCATCGAGCATTCGAGAGCCAAATTCGAATGTTCGGGAGACACACGAATCATTTAAAGTCCAAAATTCTGTCTCTTAACACTTGCAATATCCCCTAATACTCAATTATACCAATTAGAGCGTACTTTATCCAGATTAAATGTCGTGGTATTACATTTCTCCCTCCTTATAAAATCTTTGTCCTCGGAATTTCAAAACTTACTAAACTTTTATAAGAAGGAATAGCAGTGTAATTCAAACTTTCTTCTTAGTTCTCAACACTTGCTCCTTGTGATCCAAAATTCGAATTGACATCCCCTTGTAAGTCAATCCTTCTTGAATCTCCAATGGCTCGTATTCCACCACTAAATCTGGATTGGGAATAAATTTCCTAAGCATCGTAGCATTGAAGACATCGTGCGTACCTACAAGGTCCGATGGTAGAGCTACTTTGTAACCTAATTTTCCTACCCTCTTAATTACTGCAAAAGGTCCATAAAGCGAGGGCTCAACTTACCCTTCTTCTCAAATCTCATCACACCCTTCATCGAGGATATCTTCAAAATACTCAGTTGTCTACTTTAAATTCCAAATTTCATCTTCGATTGTCGGCGTAACTCTTTTGTCCACTCTGGTGTAATACCCTGGAAAGTACTACACTTAGGTTGATAAAGCATAGACAAGAAATATGTGCATATGCATATATATATATATATATATATATATATATATATATATATATATATATATATATATATATATATATGTGTGTGTGTGTGTGTGTGTGTGTGTGTATATATATGTATATACATATATATCTATATATACATATATAGATATATATGTATACAACTGTGTTATCTTCTTTTACCCACTTTTCCTTAGAGACGGTTTGGACCTGGTTTTCTACCGGGTAAAACTCATCTACAAAATCGAAATAAGAGATATGCATCTCTATTTCACTTATGTGTTTCTTAAAGTGACTTAAGATTCCTTTCTTCTGCTCAAGATTGAATTTTTCCTTATAGGCTAATCTTCTTTCGAGATTTGCCTCTGACATAAAATCCTTGTTGAGTAGATCTGAATCCATCTCAAAAGGTTTTCTTATGGTGCATAGTTGGGGGTCTACAGCCGTTTCAACTATGAAATCAGATTCCGTAGGAGAGGCATTGCCTTCCTGGGATTCTTCATCTTCTAGCTGTGTGTCAGCTGTGTAACATGGATGACTCACTAGCTTTCTTAGTTCTTTTTCCAAATCTAGATCTCGCCGCTTTAGTTCTTCCGTGGAGGTAGAACCAGCAAACGAATGCCTAGCTGGAGTCTTATCCTTAGGTTGTCTAGAAGATCTAGACCTTGGCACTTCAGATCTAGATGCACTAGATCTTGCAACTTCTTCTATGAGAAGATTTGGCTTAGGGGTCGACTAGGAACCTCGATCGAAACTTATCTTAACAGTACCATCCAAGTACTGCTGGATGTAATCTAGGTCTCCTCAGCCAGAGTAACGCGAATATTCACGTTCCTCGAACTATCCATTGGACTGATATTGAGTTACCCAAAGAATGGAGTTTGACCAATGAAAGTTTTAAGCCCAATCTTATAGGTCATAATCTAGGAGACCTAGATTACATCCAGCAGTACTTTGACAATTCTCCAGAGATTCATAGGAACTGTGCTCCAGATTCTTAGGATAATAGGACTATTGATCGTCCTTGTTCTCAGATGTTCATCCTGGATGACTTTGACAGTATCACGGACTATCTTGGGAAAGTCACGTAATTCTTCCAGGTGCTTAACTGGGTAGTAAGACAGAAATCCTTCTTCAAAGAGCTGAGCTCCTAGTTCAGGACATCCAATCTCAAAGTGATCCCAGTCACCATTCCACAGTTGTCTTGAAAGACCATATTCTTTGTCAGGGACATAAATTAACCCTGGAAACTCACAGTGAGGCTCAAAAACTCGAAGAGTCTTTATACCAAAGACTTTCTTGTACTCAAAATTCTTTCCATTAGAAATCAGCATCATTCTCTGAATCCACCTGTCAAAGTATTCAGTATATGCTGGACTTAGAAAAATTAAGTTTTGGATCTCGCCAGGAAGGTCGAGAACCCTTTGTCGGATTTTTCCCATTTCCTTAGGACCGCTACAAGTTTAGGGTTACCTGGCTTAGACTTCTACTGTTCCGGTCTCTCTACCGCGGGACATCTCTCTACCACACTTCATCTCTGTTCTCCAACTAGGTCTCCTAGGTCATACGCCTGTGTCCTATCCGTGTGTCCTCCCGACTTACCTGGCCCTTCTCTCGGCTCTCAACTGCGCTGACGGCACGTTGACGGCAGTGTCCTTCCTATTCACCCTAGAATCTTAACAGAGAGTGGTGTAATAGACAAACTTGGAACAATATAAGAACAAGCTTAATAACCAGCCACTTGGGCGGATGCTCAGATTATAACAGGAACAAACTCAACAACACTTATGGCTCTGATACCAAAAGGGGGGGCGGAAGCACGGAATGGGGGCTTAATAGTAAGAAGTGGTGACAGAGGTGTGGATGGAGTAGTGGTTAGCATATGAAAACATAAAAACATGCATAGTAATTTCAATATCAAAATCAGAATACAAAATGAAAGAGTATTCAGTAATGATCATGAAATTAAACTCAAAGTAATGCTTAGATTCAAAATAACTTAAATGTAAAAACTTACAAATAAACTCAGGCCAGAACGCAGCTGGCGATTACAAGCTTAGACTTAGAAACACAAGAATGAAACATTACAAGTGTTTGGCTTATGAGAGGTTCAGGGTATAAGCTCTAAATGGCTTAAACAAGCTCTGCCTTGAACTTCAGACTTCTGCTCCTTAAGTAGGCTTCAGGAGGGAATCCCAGGAAGGCAATGCCTCTCCGACGGAATCTGATTTCATAGTTGAAACGGCTGTAGACCCCCAACTATGCACCATAAGGAAACCTTTTGAGATGGATTCAGATCTGCTCAACAAGGATTTTATGTCAGAGGCAAATCTCGAAAGAAGATTGGCCTATAAGGAAAGATTCAATCTTGAGCAGAAGAAAGGAATCTTAAGTCACTTTAAGAAACACATAAGTGAAATAGAGATGCATATCTCTTATTTCAATTTTGTAGATGAGTTTTACCCGGTAGAAAACCAGGTTCAAACTGTCTCTAAGGAAAAGTGGGTAATCAACAGTATCTTATTAGTACTCGCACCGAAAGCAGGGTAAACTCATGATGAACAGTGAAAAAGTCACTATTCATGAATAGTACTATGTCGGGTGACCGACTGAGTACTGTTCACTTATGTCATCTAGTGTCGGCGACACTATTTGCTTCTGGCTTATTATACCGATGGTGAAAATGCGCTGCATTTAGTCATCATTGGCGTACTCATCATCAAAATGATCATAATGGGTAAGGGAACCCCATTCCTCTTCTTCAACAAAGTCACATTCATTGTGACCCCATTCCTCACAGGTGGTACAGTAGTCCAGATGCCATGTTCCGTCAGAACCTGAAAACTGATTGTGATCAATCAGTTCCTTTGGATCTTTATCTGTCTTGCTCCACCATTGCCCATTGCTGTAGCGGTAATTGCTTACTTTGAGGCGTTTGCCCCAAATACCTAAAACAGCCATATCTTCGCCAAAAATAATAATTCTATTATTTTTTGCTAAGACTGGTCTATTTCTTAATTCTTGGACCGCGTTCATCATAAATCCCTTTTTGACAATTCTCCAGAGATTCATAATGCTCAGGGGATCTTCAAACTTAAGAGGGATTCTTCCCATTCTTAGTTCTGCAGCATAATCATTAACTGAAGGATTAATGAGGATGCAATGTTTAGCAGGCTTAACTTCCATGAAATTAGATAACACAGTTGTGTCTTCAAGTCACCCTCCACAAGAAACCATAGTGTTCCAGCATAGAACCACTACGGTTAAGGCCTCACCCTTTAAGGTTGCATCTGAAAATTCAGATGTTAAGAAAGTCATTGAGCAAGCCAATTACACCAACCAGTACCTAAACTCCATAGGAAACCAGTTGGATAAGATTGAGGACAAGCTCGATAGTAAGCCTCTCCCAAAAGAGAAACATAAGCCTTTTGAGAAACCAATAGTCAAGTTTCCAGATCTCAAATCAGGAACTAGCCTAAAGGTTAATAAGGAAAAGCCCTTTATTGATAAGATAGAGGATATGCTTAAGGATTTGGTTAAACCCAAATTAGAACAGCCCAGTAGTTCCAAAACTCTGTCTGTTACTAAGATCCCTAAGTCTTCTGAGAATTCATCTGAAACAGAATCCTCTTCGGAGTCTGAATCTGATAAAAACGTCAGAAAAGTTGAGAAAGCCTTTTCAGCCTTAGAACTAAATAGGATCCATAAGCCGAAGTTCTCTCCCATGAGTCTCACTAAGAATTGGTATCCCAGACCTACCCCTCCGGATATCCAGTTTGAGGAAAGAAACTTCCAAAGTCAATTTGCAGTTTCTGCTGATAAACTATACGAATGGAACATCGATGGTTTAGCAGAGCAGCAAATCCTTGATAAGTTAACCCATATGACCATGGTCTCTAGCAGTTATGTTATGAACCATGATTTAAGCCAACCAGAGGTTGTTGACCTCTTGGTTAAGGGTTTCACAGGAACCCTTCAAGCCTGGTGGGAAAAGCATCTCACCGATGAGTCTAGAGATAGCATTAGAAGTGCTGTCAAAACGAACGTGAATATTCGCGTTACTCTGGCTACTTTGGATCAACATAGTCTGACCATTTGGGCTTCTCTTAATTGCTCCGAAATTTATGTTGGTTCCGGTGCACTTATAGTAGATCCTGTAAATCAAAGCTAGAGGTTGGACACCTTCTAGAATCTTATATCCTTGGGTTCTAATACTCAGGGTTAAGAGATATGCATCTCTATTTGAATCTTATATCCTTGGGTTCTTCAATCTGGATAAGACTAATAGTATTATCCTGGAAGAAGTCCTTCAGACTTCAACCAAGTATGCAAAGGGTGATCATTTCGATTTCCCTCCTCATATTCGAATACTATTAGATAATTTAACTCAAGCTTTCCTAAAAAGTCATAAGAATCTTCATGACAAATCCATGAAAGCCACTGAGTATCTTTTAACCTTCAACGAGATTTTGCAACAATCCGTTGAATCCATAAGTCATAAGAGGATTCGGTCTCCCACTGAGATCTACCAGCTCCAAAGGATCAGTCCTAAGGAAATGGGAAAAATCCGACAAAGGGTTCTCGACCTTCCTGGCGAGATCCAAAACTTAATTTTTCTAAGTCCAGCATATACTGAATACTTTGACAGGTGGATTCAGAGAATGATGCTGATTACTAATGGAAAGAATTTTGAGTACAAGAAAGTCTTTGGTATAAAGACTCTTCGAGTTTTTGAGCCTCACTGTGAGTTTCCAGGGTTAATTTATGTCCCTGACAAAGAATATGGTCTTTCAAGACAACTATGGAATGGTGACTGGGATCACTTTGAGATTGGATGTCCTGAACTAGGAGCTCAGCTCGTTCAAATTATTTTATCATTCACTTTGATCTAAGTAATAACTTTTCCATTTCTATAAGTAAACATTCCATTTATTGGATATGTCTAAGTTTATTATTTGATTTTCTGAAAGATATATTCATATATTTTTCAAAAATGATTTTTAAGCATAATGTCATTTCTAAATTCCGGATTGTTTCTAACATCTTAATCTTTCAGGATAAAATGACCCCTCCTATGTCCCTTTCTTCCACAAAAGAAAGAAAAGATAAGACACTTAAGTCATGGAATTTCCCACCAGAAATTCAAAATCCTAAGCACCTAACCCTAACAGGGAAAGGGAGAGCTAAGGTAGACTATGCAGATGGACCAGCGAAAAATCTGCAGAAAGTCTCTCAACAGATTGAGTTCTTCAATCTGGAAAATCCTAAGTACCTGACTCCAGCGGAGGAAGGAACAACTAAGGTGGTTGAGTATGCAGAAAGACCAGCGGAACGTCTGCAGAAAGAACCTCAACAGATTGATCCTTTCAATCTGGTAAATCCTAAGCGCCTGACTCCAGCGGAGAAGGGGAAAGCTAAGGTGAATGAGTATGAAGAATCTCCAACAGAGATCCGACAGAAAATTCCTTGGTGATTCTTCCTTCATCAAAATCTTTGATAAAAGGAAGGCTTTCAGTGTGCTTCTTCCTATGCCAAAAGGCAGTAGGGATATCAGAACACACTTCACTTTTGATCCTATCTTCAAAGAGTTGGATTCTTTGTTGAAGGGTCTTTTGACTCAATTGTTCTTCAATTCTTTTAACCTTAATCTCCTCCTGTAAGAACCCTATCTGTTGGGTCTTAGACTTGATCAGGTTAACAGACTTAGAAATTGAATTGCTTTTGAAGGCATTCAATTGACTCAATTCTGGTTTGGCCAGAAACTTAAACTTAACCTTTTCATCCATAGGATAGGTAATTAAACCATCTTGGTCTGTCGTAAAAGGATACAACAGAGTGATGAAAGGTAAACCTAATATGACTTTGTCAGTCATATTCTTAACCAAGACAAATGATGTTTTGAAACAAACATTATCTTGACACACATGGGCTTTACTTATCTCAAAGGTAATTTGCATCTTGCTGCCATTAGCAGAACGCAAATTCTCTTTTGACTTACTGTAATACTTCGTAGGAACAAGTCCTTCTTGTATACAGTTCAGATCTGCACCTGTATCAATTAATACAACTACAGATAACTCAAAATCATGAATCTTAATTCTAACCTTGGAATACCATTTTCTAATATGGATTCTGTTGATTAGACTTATAAGATTCTAGAAGGTGTCCAACTTCTTATATATATCTATATATACATACATATATGTATACATACATATATGTATGTATATATATATATATATGTATATATATATATATATATGTATAGAAATTGGATTAGTAAAGAAAAATTACTAAGCAAAGTCGATCGATTGAACATTAAGTTGATCGAGTGACCCTGGGTCGAAGTCGATCGAGCGACGAATAGTTGATTGAGCGACTTAAGTATCCAGTGCGGTGCAGTTTACGTATAAACAGCAATGAGCGATTTTCAACCTTTGATTCTTGAACCCATACCATGTTATCAACCACAAGAGATTAGAAATTCGTCCAGTTAGTCTAGTTAGCTGATTTAGTTCAAAACCAATGAGATTTGGTGCATTCATTATTCAAAGATATGAAAATCATATCTTAGAAAATATGGGTGATCTAGACACTATTCTCACCAGTTGATGTGTTTTAAATCCAGCCATTGAAGCACCTAGCAGCTGGCTTAATCTCAACCATCCAAGATTATTATATATAGCATGCATGGGTCATCAAAATCCTCATCAAAGAACAAAATCTCAGCAAACACTCTCTCACGTTAAGCCCCGGTTTTTCTTTTCTTTTCACTGCTGAAACAGAAATAGAAGTTCTCCTTACTTTCTCCACGTCTTTAGCAGCTAATAAACCAAGTATCAAAGTCCAAATCACCCTCTTTTCACTCCAAAACCAGTAGAAAACTTAGAACAAAATCTGTCCCTGTTCTGGAGTTTTAAAACAAGAGTGTGTATTGATCATCTAGGATGTTTTAATCCTTGGACAGCAGCTCCTAAACTCATTTAGGTTACTTGGGAGCAACTTCAGTAAGTAGCTTCCTTTCTACTTTCTTGGATACCTTGTTTTCCTTTCCTAAATCTATTTACTTGTACTTCTTCTCCTTTGGAGAGGAAGCATCTCATTTGTTTATAAACTTTTCTTTTGATTGATACAAAGGATTTTGCTGGCTACTTCCATTAGCAAATCAGTAAGTTTGGAGCTTGAAAGATCTAAGAATGGATTAGAAATAATTATGGAAACCATAGCTATGTTTAAATTAAAAAGTGTGTGTTAGTATCATGAGTGATCACTTAAAAGGCTAATGTGGGTATGTGTTGCTGAAATATGTATGTGTGTTGAAGTGTGTGATAACTAAGAGTGCTTGTGTTTTAATTTCGGTATGTATGTGTATATGTGTACATGACATAGAAGAAATAAAGATGTAAATGCATGTGGGTTGTGAGGATGAGTGAAATATGTGTACATGGGTGTTAAACGGGTGTATGGGTAGACTTATGCATTTGATAAAAGATGCAAGATTGTGCGTGTGCTTAATTAAGTGACACTTGTATTCTTGTTTTAAAACTTAAATGTTCACTATGAGCTATAAATATAAATAAATGTATATGTACTTTTGGAAAAGAGAGAATAATTCTAATAGCACTATTATAATATAAAAATGGATATTTGGTGTGCCATAAAACTAAATTGAAAGGAAAGTATGAGGTTATATTTATCATATTTAAATCTGTAACTGTTAAAGTAAACGAATAACCTCTAATAAATAAGTGAAGCAATAGTAATGCCTTTCACTAATTTAGTGTTATTACATGATTGTAATTATGCAGCTTTTGTGAATAACCTTTGGAGGAAAAACTAGTAAGCATCTCTATACTTACTGAGGACGAAGCTGATGGATTTTTCCATAATATTGTGTTTACTGCTTTATTTAGTTTGTTTGCGCATGTGAATTTACATGTTTTCTATTTTTAATTAAAATGGTTAATAACAAAGCTGGTATGCAGCGGGGGGGGGGGGGGGGGGGGCGTTGATGGCTGCCAGTGGAACCTTTGGCTTCCGTGACACTTTATAAATAAACGGGCTATGACCTTTGGCTTATAGTCTGCTGGGACCTTTGGATTCTAGTAACAAACAAATAAGCTTTAAGTGAAGGGAACCGTTGGCTTCCACAACACGCTAATCCGAACCGTTGGTTCCATCACGAGAGGAATGCAAAAGATAATAATTAAACTTTGCATGTAAAACTATCGCTTTACTGCTTCATAATTATGTTTATATTCAATTTATGTCTATGATTCGCGATCATAGATTATATATTGCGTATACATGTGATTATAAAGCCACTGCATCATATTGCATTTATTAAATAAATCAGCACTCATATTATTATGAGAAACAGTGGACTCACTTTAGTATTTTGTGTTGTTGTTCTCTCTATGTTATGTGTTAAATCAGTTTATGAAGAAGAAGAATATCAGGACTATCCAGACTCCTAGATGGATCCTGATATTGATATTTGAGGCTGGACTGCCTCTCTTTTTGGGAACTACTGATAAGTCTTGAATTATTCGGTTCAAGACCCCTAAATTTGCATTTGTTATACCTAGTTTGTGTTGTATGTGTAACGTTTTGTTGTAGTTTTGTTTTATGTCTTATTTTCAGGTCTTAGTTGAAATCTAGTTCAAAACACTTGAATTAGACCTGAAAATACATCAAGGGCGACTTGGTCATTTCTAGAGTTCGAGGCTGATCCTGAAAAGATGAAAAATTGACCAAGGCAAATCGATCGATCGATTATTTCTTCAGTAAAGAAATCGACCGATCGCATTATCAGTCGAAGAAAATCGATCTATCTAAAGTCGATCGATCGATTATTTATGCAGCCATGAAGTCGATCGATCGAACCTGGATATTTTCTAAGAAAATCTTCGGATGTCGACATGCTTTGTGTGGATGAAATTAATCCAATTTGGGCAGTTCACAGAGGATGTCGACACTATTTTGTGCGGCCAAAAATCGATCTTTGATGTCACCTTTGTAAATTAAATCTCTATATATTTGAGATTAGGATTTAGGGTTTAAACATGCATCTTTTGGGGATTTCGGATTTGCTCAGGTGTATCAACTTAATTTCTTGTAATTTAATTTCCTTTGATGCAACTCTCTGGACCAAAATCCAGAGAGCTTAATTCTTTTTTTGTTCTTCCTTTAAATTTCATGTTCTAGCTTAGTTTTATATTTTCTTTTCTTATCTTGCTTGTAATCCGAATTTCTTAAGTTTTAATCTACTGTTTTAGTTCATTTTCTTCTAGTTCCTTTACTGTTTTCATTAATTTTCATGCTTAAATTAGATTCATTTATGTCTAGCTAAATTAGTTCTTAGGGTTTAATCAAAATCCTCTCCAAAAACCATGAAGTGTTCTTGATGTTCTTAGGATTTTCTAGATGTGTTTGATGATTGTGAAGGGCTAGAGGATTGCAAAACCCATGCTAAAAGGTTTTGTCTTCAATATTCCAATCCATTTATTCATGAAAAAGAGTTTTGCTTGTCTATGAGTTTTCTTAGATTCATGAATAAAATCAACGTTCTTGGAAACAAGAACGATGTCTTTTGCAATGGTTCTAATTTGACATGATGTGTGTTTACTTGTTAGAGTCACCTTATAGGGTATGCTAGGGAGCACCGGTCGTATCACACCTTTGGTAGTTTAAACTGTTTTTCAATTATAGTGTAACTTTTACGTGATTTGATCGGTGTGAACTTAAATATCTTATCATTGTGGCCTAATTAGGGTTTTCACGTATTGTGTATGCTTATTAGGATGTGTTATAGAGTAGTAAGCTAGGGACCATTAATCACCCCACACCTTTAGTAGTGTAAACGTTTTTCAATTATAAACTAATCTTTATGTGGGGTTGTTTAATGTGAATCTAGGTGCTTTATGATTACGTCTTAACTAAAGTATTTTCATGTCGAGGTCGTTGTAATGGTTGACGCCCATTACGCACTCATATCATGCATGTTAGGAAGATCCATATAGACTTTAAACATTTCATTGGTTGAGGATTAGATGAGATCAATACCCTAAGTTTCTTTTAAGTTTGTTTTCATTTTCCGCTTTTATTTCTTCACTTTACTCGTTGTAGCTTCAATTCTACAACCTTTACTTTTGTTTTCTTTTTCAAAGTTAAGTTAAATACACTCTTTAAGTATCCCGTTACGCAAAACAACTCCCAATCTCTGTGGTTCGATAACCCTTACTACAATACAATTGATTCGTACTATTGCGAAGTGGTAAAACTTATAAATTTAAAATCCATGTAGCCGGTTTGCGGCTACCAACTACCATGTTGTAGTTCATTGACCTAGAGTCAAAAAGAATTACTTGTTAAACCTTAGTATTTTGACTTTTTAAACCTTAGTATTTTGACTTGTATAATTATATGTGCCCCGTGAGGCATGACTGCGACTTTTGTGAAATTATGCTGACTCACTTATTATATATAATTTTGAGGTATTTCAGTAAAAGCTCTGGAGTGTTAATTAATTCTCAAGTCTGTAATATATTTATATATTCCATTGCCAATACTTAACTCTGATGAGATCGTAATGTCACATGAAAATTCAAAAAAAAAATTCACTTACGCTTTTTGCAAAAGCGGGGCGTTACATCTGGGCTGCTGCCATCGTTTGTTTGATAAGGACTACCTTTTGCTTAGTATCTTGGATCATCTACGGTCCCAATAGGTGTCCCTCGCCAACATTGTTCCAATATAGTGGCAATTGACACTTGTGTCCATAAAGTGCTTCATAGAGTGGCATCCCAAAAGTTGCATGGTAACTATTGTTGTATGTGAACTCGATTGAAGGTAGGAGTTGGATCCAACTTCCCTTGAAATCCAAAGCACAAGCTCGCAACTTGTCCTCTAAGATCTGGTTAGTCCATTTCGATTGACCGTCGGTCTACAGGTGAAAGATGTTGGGACTTGTGTCCAAAACTCCAATTGCATTGATGTTGGTTTTGTATAATCAAAGATTGAACATATATATTTTTGTTTTACATGTACATATATGTTTCATATTATAGACATGTAAGGTCCCTAAGTTACATTGTATTTGACTATGGTGTGAGTAATGAGATTATCACACAGAAGATCATAGTCATAGGTTCTTGTACTTTAGTAGTCGTAAATGGAACTGGAAAATTCGTCTAGACTATAACATGATTAGGAGAAGCAAGTAGGGCTTCAGGCTGATATAAGTTTCAAATATTGCAATTTCCCTAATAAGTGAAATGCTTTTTTAATTTTATTTTTATTTTTTTAAAAAAAAAAAAAAAACAATGTATTTTCAAAACCCGCGACTTACTAACGTTTGAAGTTTCTTTGGAACCATCGACAGAGAAAGTTCGAAGTGCCCTTCGAATGATCATTGGAGAACATTTGATGTTTCCTTCGAATGATCTTTGGAGAACGTTTGAAATACCCTTTGAACGATCACTCATACGCATTCAACTTTTTTAAAAGAGAAGGGCAATCATTTTTGGCCCTTATATTCGAATATTACTTTATAAGAAGACCTAGGATTAACCCTAGACCATTACCATTCGTTTTTCAGTCACCTTAGATCTTGAGAGAGAGAAGAGAGAAAGAAAAAGGAGGCTACTCTTGAAGGTTTTGGTCTCTCTAAGCTTGGAGGATTCCTATTTAAGGGTAACTTAGCCTTCAATGTCTTATTTTTCACGTGCCTTTCACTGTTTAAATACATGCTTTATATAAAACATGTGGTTTTGATCAAAAGAGTTTCTTTATTAAGGAACATAAATGTTTAATTCTGTGCTGTACATTTCCTTAAGAATAGTAGAAACCTCTTCAATATATATTTTGCTTATACTACCTTTAATGATGTTTTAACAAAATGGGTTAGTTTTAAAATAAAAATAAAAATAAAAATAAAAATATAGATATTAGCTTTATTATTTTTCAACTAACTTGACTTATGTAATTTTTCGTTTACATGAGGTTCAAACCTGTATGTTCTGATGAGTTTGATTATTGCATGAATATAGGTGTTTAGGTTAGGTTTATATTTCTTGACCGACGAGAACGAACGTTTGAACCAAATAGTACAAAACATACTTTAGCGGACTGAGCATGTTTTATTTTATGTCATGAGTTTACAAATCTTTTATACCATGTTTATAACCGCTTCAAACAAATATTTGCTTATATATGATTTATATTAAATGAACAATAATTGCATGGTATGGCATGATACACCATTGCGTCCGTATAATGGCCATGGGCTTACCATTCTATGGGATTAACCATATGGTCAAAGAGATTTACTTTTATGTTTGGCCTTAGATCCAATGGTTGTTTGTGACCGGCACACCATGTATGGATGTGGTCACTACGATGGCTTTGCTAGTAGTGCGGGCCACTCGAGGACGAACTTGGTCGGGGTGCTAATATAAGATGGTATGTGGCAATATCCTGGGCACCAGTATTGTATTTTGGGTCCCTTGGGACAGTGCCAACCAAACCAAAAAGGAGTTAAGGGATTGGATAGACCATACAGAGGAAAACTATGATTACTACTAAACTTATATATATATATTACATAATTTTCTTTGCATTAAAATTCGAGATTTGTTACCAGGATTATGTTACCATACTTCAAAATAAACATTATTTAAAATGAAAAGCTAATGTTTAATATTCAAGTGTTAGTAAACCAGTTCAGCGACCATTTACTTAGTAAGTTGTACACTTACGCAGTTACTTTCTTCTACCTGTTGGACACTGTAATAACCCATATAGTAAGCCCATTGTCGTTATCTCGTACGAGACAGTGTACCATATCCTACGATTCAATTATAGTTTGTTTACTTAACATGATAAAATAGGTAGTACTCATCTTGGAACAGTTATAAAATGTTATGAAAATTCAACAGGCTTATGACATATCATTCAGGAAAGTAAATCATGCTCAATCATATGACATATCACATTTTATAGTGAAATCGAGCTTTTTAAGTATTTACTTACCTTGTTCACTCATCCACAGGCCCAAACATCTCCAGCTACTGCGAAACATACACTAATATCATTAATAATTACTAATCTAATACTAAAACCCAAATTCAAAAATTCTGGTACACTTTGAGCATTCGACTTTTAGAGTCAATTGTTCGGTCCATGAGTGTTGAATGTTCATTCAAGGATGTGGAACGTTCCATGGTACATAATGCTTAAAAACTAAAGACACTCTACCCAAACGTAAGAACTCCTAATCGAAACTTCTAATAATCTAAAAAAAGAACATAACAACAACTGATTAGAGTGAGATTATACTTTTGTTTTGGAAAACATTTTCTCGAAAAGAAAGGATAAGCTTAAATACAAACTCAAATGGATGAAATATTAACAACACGGAACTTAGGTAACAAGGATTACCTTAATGAGGGTTGATTATTCCCACAACTTCTTTATTTCTCTAGAATCTTTCTATCACACAAGAAATGGAGTGAACATGGTGCAAGGAAAGGAATTGGTAGAAGGAAAAACGTAAGTAAGGGTGGGTATTTATAGGGAAAAAAATCGTAGAGGGTAAGAATGCGCTTATTTGACTAATTGGCGAATGTTCAGTACCCAAAGTTTGATCGTTCGCGTACTATTTTGAACATTCGTCGTACGATTCTCGAACGTTTGTGTATTATTTGTCGTACACACCAACAGCGTGGGATGTACCTTCTCACACACAATTCACGTCATTGATCGTTCATAGTGGGAAGTTCAAACGTTTGAAGAGGGAACTTCGAACGTTCATAATGGGAAAAATGATCGTTCGCTCTAGGGTTCCTTCAAACGTTCCAGGAGAAAGGCGAACGTTCAAAGATTCATTGAACTAGAGAAATAGATTATTTTTTATTTTTTTAAAATCTTTGTTTTTCTACGGGGCGTCATATTCTCCCTTCTTATAAAAATTTCTTCATTGAAATTTCCAAATAAGGTAAAATACTAAATGAAAATTTAAACATATAGAAGAAAATTATCAAATTCAACCAAAATAAAAACCAAAAGATGTTTAGACATTCATAAAAATAAAGGAAATGTCATAATCTAAATGTCTGCAAAGAAATTATCCAAGTTCGTCTCCCTACCTAGAGTCCTGTCTTGGAGGATGTTGACGGTCATCGTTAGATGTGCTAGCGTGGATCGATCAGCATCCAATCTACTTTGCTCCTCTATGAAGGTGATGACTTGAGCATCCAACGTCGTTTGTACCTAAGTGAAGTCAGTACGAAATATGCCTACCTCGCTGATCACCTAATCCCTTTTGTTGATGCACTCTGCTGCCATGGGGATATATCCTGGCCTAAGAGTGGTTGCTAGGGTTCTGTCGCTCCGTCTGATGGTTGCTCAGCTGCAGCTACTGGTACCTGTTCCTTCTATTGTGCAGCTTCTTTGGATAAGTGGCCTAAGCTCATGTTGATGAAGTTCTTTGTCAAAGGTCCTTAGGGTTTCTGGACATCTCCTCCGTCTGAGGCATTCACATTGACCGTTTCTGCTAGCCACATGATCTGTCCTTCAAAAGGCAAGGTGGAGTTTGTTGTGACTCGGTGGACATGCCACATAATCCTAATAGCATGCAACGCGAAGTCGATGGGAATATGATGAAGCAATGCATGCATAAAATACGCCCTCTCAGGTGCAATTGGGTCGGTGCTGTAGATGGGGTGGAGGCTTGTTGCCACAACTCGGTAAATAAGACAGATGTCTATTGGAAGAGTCTTGAAGGCATAGCAAGTATCGACCTATATCTTTCTGGTCTCCAAGGTGATGACAACCTTATTGTGGGGTGGGATCTACTCGGAGGTCTAAGGATATGGCGAGTCACCAATCATGGGAATGTGGGTGAGCTCGCTGATCAAGGTGGGGGCGACTGTGATCTCCTTACCCTGGAGCATCGAGCGGAAAGTGTCATCCCTAAGATCGCTCATATTAGCGTAGAACTTGTGAACCAGAGTGGGGGACACCCTGACTGACGAGGAGAGCATCTTCTCCCATCCCTGCTTGGTGAAAACCTCATTGACTCTAGGGTAGGATTCTATGAAGTCACTCAACACCAGTCCCTTCTCTATGACAACGTTCCTTTCTATTATAGCTTGAAGAATGCATCGAATGTCCAAAGAGTACGACATCTGGTGTTGTCAAACCTTGGCCGTGCCTGGGGTGCTTGAGACAATTCAATTGGTGAAGACTGAGCTACTGGCGAAGTAGCTGGTGGGGTTGATCTTGACTCGGACTTTGTAACCTTTGGGTCCTTTGAGTCGTGACTGGTCTTAGTGGCTTGGGTGTCCTGAGAGGTAGAGCCCTCAGCTAAAACGTGCACTCTCTTCCTTACTCTAGTCATATCTGCATGTTACAAACAAAGGAACAATTTTAAAATTCTAACCTAGTAACCTTAAGTCTCCTATCTCTAATCAACATAGAGCGGAGTACAAGTCTTGGTTGTGATCCCCGTTTAAAGTTCGGGTGGTCTTAAAAAGTGTGGAATTTAAACATTGGTTATGATATTTGTGTGAGGAGGATCCCTTTCACGAAAAATGTTAGCCCTAACGAGGGAATCCTCGTCAAACGGTCATAACAATGACGAAATTACCCATATGGGCTTTTCCTTAGGCTTCATATGGGTTTGAGGCCCAATGATGTCAAAATAGTTAGATTGAGTCAAATGGTTTTGGGGAACTCATCGAGCTTCGAAATATTTTGGACATAATCGGTTTCAAAGTCAATAGGGTATTAAATATAACTATAAGGGTTATGATCGTGAATTGGTGATGCCATGGGCATTTTCGTCATTTTTGGACTTTTGGGCAAAAATGCCCAAAACTGAATGGTGAAGCATGGGTTTGATCACAACATTTCAATGAGGTCTAATCCATTGCTTGAGCAAAAAAAAAAAAAAATCAACTAGAAACAAAAGGGTTTTTTGTTTTTTGGTTAAAAATTCTCTACATCCGTATGGGTTGACTCTCAAGGGTGAAAAAGTGTTGAAACTAATCTACCCACGTACTAAGACTACTCAACAACAATCCTAGATCATTCATAAGCTAAGATTTAAGTAAGAAATCTAAGTAAATCAAGATATGTTTGAAATTACGAATCTTACAAAAATCATTGAAAAAATAATCGGTTAAAAAGTAGCATACCTTGTTAGATTCGTGAAATGAGCTTGGATTCTTGAAAACTTGAAAGTGGAAAATTGAAATGACTTCTAATATAAACAAGTGTGTGTGTGCGCAAAGTGTTAACAAAATATCAATGCAGAATTTAAAAGACACAAGAATTTTTGTTAACGAAGTAGAAAACTCAATATGAGAAAAACCACTCCGGGGCAGCCAAACCCAGGATATCCACTATTTAGAAGACAAGACTAGTTACAAAGTAGTAACACTCACATACCCCTGATTCAGTGGTCGTACCTTGCACTCTAACATGTAACCCAACACGAACGCCTCCCAACCAGGTCTCCTACCTAAAGGGGTCTTTAATGGAATCATTTACCTTAGAGCCAACCTCTAAGATAGACTTCAAATAAGCGCAGCAACAGCACACACAGTAACGGCTTTAGAGAGACAGCTCAGCTCAATAATCTCACAATATAACTCTCTAAGCACTAATGGAATTCAATACCGAATTCTTGATTTTCTCAAGCCTAGATGCCTTTATTTATAGGCTGAGGGCTCAAATGAGCGTCTAGCTTGATAAAACCTAGGCGCCGTCAAGACGGTAGTCATAGGGCCTCCAGACAGAAAATTGTGCGATCAGCTTTCTAAAAATTTCGCTGAAATTCTTTCCTGTTTTGAGCCGCGTCCGAACGGTGGTGTCCTGTTGTCCTGACGGTCGCACTTCCGCTGCAAGTAATTTCCATACCAAGGCTTCGCGTGTCCGGACCAAGGGAATGGTCACCCGGACAGTTGATTTGATGCACGCAATTTCCATATCTGATGCTCGGGCGTCTAGACCATGCTGACTAACATCCGAACGTCTGGATTTTGAATGCGGTACTTGCCTTATGGATGAGCGCGTCTGGACTGGAGTCCACGTCGTCCGGAAAGTGGCAGCAATCTTCCCATAACTGTGTTTTGGAAGGAAATCCTATAGCTGGTCGAACACTGAGTGTCGTCCGGACGTGCTGTTGAAACGTCCCGACGGATGCAAGCTAGAGTAGTTCAAAGCTTCTAGACACAGAGGAAGGTCCGGACAAAAAGTTCTCGTCGTCCAGACGGATGATGCTTTGGACAATTGGGCGTCCGGATGGTATGACATGTCGTCCGGACGGCTGGCAGGGAACCGAATTTTCTGACTTGTAAATTGTGCAGAATCTTCTGGAAGCACTCTGAATAGCGGAATCCCTGTTAAAAAGCATCATTACAAAGAAGTTATTTTGTCCAACAGAATGTGGCCAATTACAAACTAACAAACTCCCACTTTGGCCATTATGGGACAAAAATCACTTGATTGGTTAAGAATACAATCCTGGTCCACATAAAAATTACTCCCCCTTTTTGTCACAAAGGGACAAAGGGTAAAACATAGTAATGATAAAAACCACACAAAAATTACTCCTCCTAACAGTCTCAGAAGGACCAGGTTAAACAGAGTAATAAAATATCCAGGAGATTAAACAAATCTAGCAAAGTATCAAAAAGATAACACAAATGTCTTAAAATAAATCACAAACTACAACAAGAAAAGAAAATCAGGATGCATCTGCCATCGGTGCATCGTCCTCGTCATCACTGCTGGACGGGTGGTGGAACTTGAGACACTCCCAGAGATCAATCTAATTTTGCTCCACACGAAGGTTGATTGAGTGAACCTCCTGTTGCATGGTCGAGATGGACTACTGCATGGATGACATGGAGAGCTGCATAGAACATATTCCCTCCTGAATAAAGGCCAATGCCTCCATAATCTGAGAATAGCTGACATCCGGCTGTGGTGGCGAAACAATCTGAGAAGAGGATGCCACATCTGGTATGCCGATAGGAATAGGAGGAGGCGGGGGCACATCATCATCCTGATCATCTCTCCGCAGTTGAGCATTGGACTTCATCAGAGTTTGCTTGCTGATAGGATCCTGGATCTTCATCTTCGGCTCACCAACAATACTGATGCCTGACTGTAGAATAATCTGTGTGAGCAGGCAGCCAAATGGGAGACCGATATTGCCCTCATCACGGGCCTCTAGAATAACGCCCAAAATATGATTGAACAGGCAAAAAGGCAAGCGAAGACTAATAGCATAGACAAACTGGGCCCTCTTCAAAATTAGATCACTGAGCCTGACAACAGGCCAAAGGTTGTGCTGGACAATCTTGGCTAGCATGCGGTGTGGGGCAGATAAGGCACCGATTCTGATGGTAGTGGCACGCTCCTCTCCTTGGGGAACAACATGAAAGAATTCTCTGAGATCATCCAGAGAAGGAGGGATCACCACCTCATTATAAAGGTTGCCAGGAATCTGGAGAATAGGTACTCCTATGAACTGACTGATGATCTGGGGATCAACAGTGATAGTATGCCCGCCTACAATAGACTGAAGCACCAACCTGCGGTCATCATCCTGAACCACCTCGAGGTTGTCATCGAACAGTCGGACCAGCCTGGTGTACACAACACAGGCACAAGTGTGCAGATATCCCCAATGATAGGTCTGGATAGTGTCATGGATACTGTCCAGAGGAGCTACCATGATATCTGACCGAACAACATTCCTCTTCACAATGACTGGTCGATCCATAATCTTAGCTTTAAAGGCTGCTCGATCTCCCTTTGTCCTCTGTCGAACTCTGCGCTGTGGACTGCCTACAGACATGATTCTACAAAAGAAACCAACAAGATTTGCCAAAAAATAATCCAAAAGAAATAATCTTGTTAGTGCACATAGAAAATCCAGCATTATAACAGCAGTAAAATGGACTTTTCCAAAAATTACAAACAAGAAATATCACAATACAGTCCACAATAATACCGAACCAGATAATCCCAACACAACAGACATCTCAAATATACACAAAAGAATATTCTAACATTCTCAAAAGAAACTCAATAATATTCACAAAATTATCACTTATTCTAACAGTTTAAAAAAAAAACTGAAAAGAATAAAGTTAACTAGGAAAAAATACTTGGAATGTGGAGAGTAATGCACAAAAGGACAAACGAGGGCGAGAAAATGCAAAAACTCGCGAGAAGTCACTCACTAGAAGCCAAAAGAGATGAGAAAATTGTGGAGTAGCTTTAGAAATGCGGCGGCTAGGTTTTATAAAGGCTGTGGGGTCCCCGTCCGGACGGCTCATTAACCCCGTCCGGACGCGCGTTGCCTTGTAAACATGAGGACAGGCAGGGCGCGTCCGGACGTGGAACCTTACCATCTGGCCGTCGGAGTCGCGCGCGTCCAAACGTTTAACATAACTGTCCGGCCATCTTAGTCAAACCCTTCCGGACGCTTCACACTGAAAAGACAGAAACTGAGGAAAAAATTTGCAGAAATTATTTTTCCCAAGGTCAGCTTCAGAACACACATGTCTAATCAACAGATAAACCAATCAAATAGCATCTCAGAACCATGTAGAGATATAAGAGGGAGTTCAGAGTTCAATCAGCACAAGGATTTTCTTGTAGACAGAAAATTTAAATAGACGACTCAACTCATGCAATGCATGTGTGTGTGTGTGTGAAGACTTTTCCCAAAAGGTATGACTTTCACTTATATGACAAAAGGCAACCAGATTTTCTAGATAAGAGAGAAAATCAGTGAAAGATTAATCAAAAGTTAAACCTTATAAGTTACTAGGGCCTAGCCACCCTCATCTGATACACTCCTCCTAAGCTGCAGCATCCAATTGTTTTACTTGTACCATAAAGGATAAGGTAAATATTTTACTTGCACCATGAACGACAAAGCATATTTTAGCACATAAGCAGAAAATATACATATATAGCGCAACATTCATAAGAGTAACTGCTTGATTCTTTTGATGCTGCAACCTAGAGAAAATGCCAAAAATTTTAGGTTCTAGGTTCAACTAGCATTTTGGTCAATTTGGTCATCTTATCAAAAACCTCTCCTCTTATCCAGAATTTTTTGAAGCAAAAAGTCAGAGAAGGAAAGATGCACCTTTAGGGGAGTCTTGGATAGTGTACATTTTCATCGCATGAGGAAAGAAACTATCCAACTTTTGCATATACAGGAAAACACTTGGCAGATGAAGTCATAAACTCTCAACCATATCTAAGCAAAGTAAATTAATGCCTAAAGAATTGAGATATCAAGTGAAAACACATGCAATATCTGACATGCCAAGAACAAAAAAAAATCCTGCAAATTTCTCCCCCCCCCCCCCCCTTTTTTAAATAAACAACATGTTATATAGAAATGACATCAAATAACATGCAAGGCATTATCAAACCTGTGTAAGCTCGATGTTGACAATACAGAAAAACAGTCGCTCGACCTGCTTTTTCTGTCTTCCCCAAATAGTACTTGCAATATTCTCTCAAGAGAAAATAGGGGGCAAAACAAAACTGGTTCCTAGATTGCATAGTGAGCACAAAAATATAGCAAGTAAAAGTCAAGCAATCAAACCTAATGCCTTAGGATTAGGAACCAAATCCTAGGCATGTACACCTTCTCATACTAGGTGCGTACATTCCCCCTCTTAGGGTGAACATCTCCCTTCTTTCTGATCCAAGCCCGCCTTCCTATGGTTGGTTGCTGGCAGGACTTCATCTGTTGACCCATCCACTCCATTATGCTTTGCATCCAAATAGGTGGCTCCCTGTAGTATTGATCATCTTCCACCTTTTGCGACCTTTTAGAGTGCTTTGATTTGATCTTGGATTTGCCACTATGATTGGCAGGTTCAAATCGCTGATGAGGCCGCTGATGCTGTGATGCCTGGTGCCAAGGGGCATGAGACCAAGAAGCTTGATATTGAGGAGACTAATGCCTTGGTGCTTGCCTCCATGGAGCTTGGTAATGATCCTGATGCCATGGAGCCTAATACGGGGTCAGAGGTCTTGTGCCATAATTTACTTGCCAAGGCACTTCTTTCTTGACTTTCGCTTTCTGGGCTTTTAGAAGAAAGCACTGGGGTCGGACATGCCCACTTAGACTGCAGTGATGGCATATAGGAGATCTTCTGATGGAAGGGGGTTCTGAGTGCCCGGAACATCTCCCTTAAGCTTGTCCCTCCCTTCATCTTCAACAGTGGGGGGAGGATCTGGGATTGCAGGATTAACAGAGACAGTCCTGGAAGTAGAGGGAGTGTCAAAAGGAGGAGCTACATACCTGAGACCAGTCTTGTCGGTTGGGCTCTTCTGAATTGATAGCATATGAGTCAGTTTTTCATCAGTGACTCTCTCTAATTTGAGCTATGTCTCTAGTAACTTCTCTTCTAGCTCTTGTATTTTCCGCAGCAAAGAACTCTTCTCAGTCTGCAAACTATTCAGATCATGAATGTGCTGCTTACGTCCTTCCCTTAGTTTTTCATACTCTACATAGAGAGTTTTGTACGCCTCTTTAAGTTCTTCCCCATTATCACTGTGCTCCGAGTAATAAGAATCCTCCTCTTCTACATGTGGAGCCACAAAGGCTAGAAAATTTTCTGACTCAGGAACTTCTTCTTCTTCTGACTCATTACTAAGAGTCACATTGTATGCCTTCCCTTTGCCCTTCTGGAGGTTCCCACAATCAACTCGTATATGCCCAAATCCTGAGCACTCAAAACATTTCGGACCTCTGGAATCTTTCTTCTCTGCTTCCTCAGGTTCAGCTTCTCTGGGAGCATTCTTCATCTTTTTAGAAAACTTCTTCTTGATCCTGAAACGCTCAGGCAAAGATCTTAGAATCTTTTGGATGAGTTTCACATCCGAGATGGGTTTCCCAAGACTCACCATGGAGTTTCTTAGGTCACTCATTTTGGAGTAAAACTCTCCAAATGTCTCTTCTTCCAACATCTTAATTTCTTCAAATCTGGAAATCAACATTTGAAGTTTGGCAGATTTTACAAGTTTTGTGCATTCAATTGTTGTTTCCAAGATTTGCCACGCTTCTTGAGCAGATTCACAGTTTGAAATTTTTGCAAATTCAGACGGTGAAAGTGCTTGACATAGAGCATTGAGGGCTTTATCATTAGAAAGTCGTGCGTTTTTCTGAGGGACTAGTTCGAGTGCTGCATCCGCTGGTTTAGTCCAACCAGTTTCAACAATACTCCAACAGTCAATAGATTTTAAAAAGAACCGCATATGAGCCTTCCAATAGCCATAGTTCGTATCGTCAAAGGCAGGAATAGTATTAAAAGTTTGAGACATTTTAGATAGAAGTCAAAAAAAAAATATAACACTCAAGAATTGAATCTCAACAGAGTGTACCAAGCTCTGATACCATATGAAAAATTGAAATGACTTCTAATATAAACAAGTGTGTGTGTGTGTGTGTGTGTGTGTGCACAAAGTGTTAACAAAATATCAATGCAGAATTTAAAAGACACAAGAATTTTTGTTAACGAAGTGAAAAACTCAATATGAGAAAAACCACTCCGAGACAGCCAAACCCAGGATATCCACTATTCAGAAGACAAGACTAGTTACAAAGTAGTAGCACTCACATACTACTGATGCAGTGGTCGTACCTTGCACTCTAACGTGTAACCCAACACGAACGACTCCCAACCAAGTCTCCTACCTGAAGGGATCTTCAATGGAATCATTTACCTTAGGGCCAACCCCTAAGATAGACTTCAAATAAGCGCAGCAACAGTACACACAACAACGGCTTCAGAGAGACAACTCAGCTCATTAATCTCACAATATAACTCTCTAAGCACTAATGGAATTCAATATCAAATTCTTGTTGTTCTCAAGCCTAGGTGCCTCTATTTATAGGTTGAGGGTTCAAATGAGCGTCTGGCTTGATAAAACCTAGGCGCCGTCCGGACGGTAGTCATAGGGTGTCCGGACGGACAATTGTGTGATCGGCTTTCCAAAAATTTAGCTGAAATTCTTTCCTGTTTTGAGCCGAGTCCGAACGGTGGTGTCCTGTCATCCGGACGGTCGCACTTCCGCTGCAAGTAATTTCCATACCAAGGCTTCGCGCATCCGGACCAAGGGAATGGTCGTCTAGACAGTTGATCTAATGCACGCAATTTCTATATTTGATGCTCGCAAGTTCGGACCATGCTGATAAGCGTTTGGACGACTGGATTTTGAATGCGATACTTGCCTTATGGATGAGCGCGTCCGGACGGTTGCAGCGATCTTCCCATAACTGTGTTTTGGAAGGAAATCCCATAGCTGGTCGAACATTGAGTGTCGTTCGGACGTGCTGCTGAAACGTCCGGACGGATGCAAGCTGGAGCAGTTCGAATATTCTCGACATAGAGGAAGGTCCGGACGGAAAGTTCTCATCATCAGGACGGATAATGCTTTGGACAGTTGGGCGTCCGAATGGTATGACACGTCGTCCGAACGGCTAGCAGGGTACCAAATTTTCTGACTTGTAAATTGTGCAAAATCTTCTGGAAGCACTCTGAATAACGGAATCTCTGTTAAAAAGCATCATTACAAAGAAGTGATTTTGTCCAACAGAATGTGGCCAATTACAAACTAACAGAAAGATTTGAGGAGACATTTGGCCGAAAATCCCAGAAGAAGAGAAAGTTTGAGAAAAAGTGGGTTTTGTCGTTTGAAATTCAAACTTAACGTATTCTAGGTAAGATCGAACGCTTGAAGGTCGTAACGATCATTCTCAAGCGTTTGTTCGTTAATTCTAGGGAACGTTCGTTTACCCTCAATGCATTTTTTTTTGGGAAAAATACATTTTACACCCTCTCCCCCAAAAGTTTGACCACTTTTTTACTTTTGCCTCTCATGTTTAACAATTGCAATGTACTCCAACAAGTTCTGAATTTTTCAATGTAAGCACTCCGTTAACCATTTCCATCTTCCTTGACAAAAAATGGCTCATGTGTGCCGCAGGTGGCTTTTTTGGTACAAAATTTCAAAAACTGCCCTATATATATGTGTTAATTACCAAAATGCCTTCCTTTTAAAAATGAAAGAAAGAAAAACAAGAAAAAAAAAAAAAAAAGAAAAAAAAGAAAAGAAAAGGTGATCGTAGCCACCCAATGGGCCTGCAGCCACCCTTATGAGCTATTTAAGAGTGGTCGAGCCACCCCATCTGGCTGAAAATAGGGCTCATCAGCCTCATTCCGACCAGATGAGGGTGGCCAAAACACCCTCATGGCCATGGGGGCGGCGAGCCACCTCATTTCTAGCAAGATGGGGATGGATCGGCCACCCCCATTTGGCCCCTTGGGGGTGGCCGAGCCACTCCCTTTCTTTTTTGTTTTAATTTTTTTTTCTTCTTTTTCTTTTTTTTAAAAAAAAATATAGGCATTTATGTCTTTTCAATAATTTATGTTAAAGAAGACAAAAAATTAATGGAGTGCTTATATTGAAAAATTCTGAAACTTTGTTGGGGTACATTGCCACTTTTTAAACATCAAAAGCAAAAGTGAAAAAGTAGTCAAACTTTGACTGGGGTAAAATGTATTTTTCCTTTTTTTAAAAAAAAAAAAAAATTAATAAGAATTTCATTTTATGGAACAATTAAACTGCAAAAATGATGAAATTGGTTTTTTTTCTTAAATGAAACATCTAACTACCCACAAGACCTAGCTATAAGGTGCATATGTGTGTGAACTAGCCATTCTACTGCTAAATACTTGCTCAAGGATAATCGTGGTCTGAATCGGAATTCTCATTCGCGGATTCTTTGGACAGGTCTTCTCCCTCTTAAATCATAGCAGCATAGTCATTCTCGATACTTAACAAGATAGCTGACCTCTGGCGATGCGTCCCTTTTATGAGAACTCTTGACTTCAGTAGTTGTAGTTTTGCCGCCCCCCGACTGGGGTGAGGGCTATATCCTTCGAGGAGGTGGAAAATCTCTTGCCGCAAATATGCTACAATGCTTCCATTTTGTTGGTGTTAGGTCACTGCTGAGGTTTTCTGTTTTGCCCTCTCCTTCCGTGTGTTCCTTGGCAAATTTGGCGTTGATAACCCCTTCGAGTGCTTCCTCGGTAGGTAGTACAATTATGATTCATTTCCTTGCATTCGAACATGTGAACTGTTGAAAAAGACGTATAACCAGGGGTGTATGGTCCGTATTCTTTTGGTCACTCATGATAAACCAACGAGTTCCTGCGTCGGTTGCGCATATGCTCTAAAAGCCGAATCGTGTGTTTGTAATATGAGATTCGTGAGCTCGTAGTTAGATACTCATCCATCCTATTTCTACCAATCAATTATAGGCTGTTACTTAGCCTACACCTTAATCATATAATCCTAACTCTACCCTATACTTTCATCTTTTACATCAAACCTAGCGAAACCGTCTCTTATTTCTAAGATAATTAGTTGTGGTCGTCAAAATCTATTAGTTTATTGGCTACATTTTGTTGACAAAATCACTACCATATTAGGATACTGTTGAAATAGGAACACCGTAATTTAGAGAATTTTCCAAAGTTAATTCAGAGTATTTTCTCCAATATGGAAAGGGCCCAATTTGACAAGTCCAGTGTCACAAGTATCGGCAATTTTCGGAAGTCAAGGAAGATTATGACGCGTTTACAGCTTAGCAAAGGCGGTTTCCATTGTGACCGTCCGGACGGCCAGAGGAAGCGTCCGAACGCCTACCAGTGTTCGAAAAGCGTTCAAACACCTCATTAGACACCAATCACAGAGAGCACTTGTTCGCACAAATGTTCGGACAGCCTAGCGGACACCTAGACTCGAGATCTCCTATTCGATGAGGAGTCTGAACAGCAAACTGAAGGCTGCAAACGGTGAAGACAGCATGCAACTGTCCGAACGCTAAGGCTATGCCATCCGGAGACTTCTGAAGAAAAGCGTGTTATTTGAAGTCGGTTGCTACTTGAAGTCTGGACGTCCATTTACTCAGTTCGAACGCCACCTTGTGAAATCTGTATCAGTATTGATTTAGGGTTTCTGAAGTCTATTTATTGGACGTCTAGGCTATTGTTGAATTTTAGTGTGCTAAGAGAGGGTGTTTAGGCAGAGATTGTAATATTTGCTAGCTCTCTTAGAGTTTTTATTTGTATAATTTGATCAACCATTGAAATCTAGTTTAGGGAAGAGTCCTAAGCTAAAGGAGTCCATTGAAGAACCCTTCAAACAGGTGGTCTGGTTGGGAGGCGCTCATGTATAGATACGTGTTAGAGTTCAAGGTACAACTTCTGTATCAGGGGTATGTGAATACGACTGCTTTGTAACTAGCTATTTCTTTTGTTAATGGATGTCATGGGTTTGGCTGCCTCGGAGTGGTTTTTCTCTTGGATAAGAGTTTCCACTTCATCACCAAAATATTTGTCTTATTTACTTTTCCGCATTTATATTTTGGTGAATTGTTGATCTCACACACACACACTTAAATTAGGAGTCACTTTACATTTTTCAAAATCGAATGCTATGATAGCATAAATGTAACACCCCAAAATTAGGTAATTAATTTACTTAACTTGAAAAGTAATTGGCGATTTCTCTAGAGCAATTAATGGGTAATTGTCTAGTGGAACCACCATAACCTATTATTAGAGTGAACATAAAGAGGAAAGCGGAAAAATAAGATTCTGAGGGTCTAAGAATCTTAAACCTAATAAATAATAGACCCATAGTTTTCTAATATCATTCAAATACAAACACTTTAACCTGCTACTACAAGCCATTCACTTGGCGTCTTCATCCTAGCGAATTTCTCGATTTTAAACACTGATACCTACTAAAATCGCAAACACCAAAGTATTTGACGAGGAAAAAAGAAACTGCATAAGTCTAAGACTTAATAAATAAATCATTACAAGCTTGGTTATGTACTAAGCCTTTGATTTCATTTTCTTTTGAAACATAAACGTGAATTTTCGCAAAGGTAACGTGTGTTGCCCTCGTTATTACACCTATTAAAAATGTTTAGGTTTGGATGACTACTGAAGTATAATTCCGTATAGTTTACCAAAGATATTAACCCATTCTCGGCAAGGCTAGCGTTGTCTCGAGGGACCTGTAATACAATACCAATGCTCCAGATATGTATGCATACCGTTATATACTAACAGCAAACCCGACCTCGAGTGACCCACTCTACTAGCAAAGCTTTAACCGTGACCCCATTCAAACATGATACGTCGGTCACAAAACAACCATTGGATCTAAGGCCTATCATACATAACATAAACTTTGACCATAAAGAATAACCCATATAGTAAGCTCATCGCCGTTATCCTGGACGAGACGATGTACCATGTCAAACAATGCAATTATAGTTTGCTTACTTAACATGATAAAATAGGCAGTGCTCATCTTGGAATAGTTGTAAAAAATGTTATGGAAATTCAACAGGCTTATGACGTTTCATTTAGGAAAGTAAATCATGCTTAGTTAGATGACATATCACATTTTATAGTGAAATTGGGCTTTGTTAGTATTTACTTACCTCGTTCGCTCATCCACAAGCTCAAACATCTCAAACTTCAGCTACTGCGAAACATATCTGATAAGTGTTGAATGTTGCACATTCAATTCCCTTAACTTGCATATGTTAATTCCTTGGCATTGTTATTTGTTTGATTTTGTGTTGTTTTATTGTTTTCAGGTTTTAAATAAATATGCAATTAATTCCATTGATTTTGGGCTTAAAGCACACTTTGAGAAGACTTAGAAGATATGTTTAAGCTTAACCAATCATAATAGAACACATATATGATGTGGTTAAGTTTAATCAAATCAAGTGAAGGATTAAATCGGAATTTCTCCACTAAGAGTCAAAATCGGATTGGATTCAAATTTGAATTCTGCACATGTCTCAGTATTTTTATCATAACTTTTAACTCAGATATTGGATTGTAATGAAATTGATGGCGTTGGAAAGCTAATAGAAAATCCAATAAATATGTCATAAATAGCTTTTCCCTAATTTGGACGTTTAGTATGCCAAAATCTCCCCGTAATAAAAGACCGCAATTCTGGACGAATTTGGAATCATTTTCCTACTTGGATTGAAGTTTCAATCTCCTACTTGCAAGAAGACTCAAGAGACGATTTTTCTGGAATTTCAAGAGCTTCTAGGCCTCTCCTAATCTCTATAAATTGGCCTCTAAATATTGAAGAAAGACACACTACTACCTAGAGCAAATTCAAAGAAAAACTTCTTAAAGGCTTGAAGAGTTGAATAGAAGTAATCATGGCAGGAGGCCATTGCAGCAACGTCATGAGCAGCTAAAAACCTTTGTAGGGTATTGATGTAGTCCTATCAAAGCACAATGGTTTGATTCTATTTTAATTTAGAGAATTTTAGTTTATGCATGTTGGTTGTATAATTATGAGAATTGCTACAATTTGATATTGTTCTTCATCTTTTAATGCAATTGTTCTTCAATTCATAATCAATATTGGTAGAATTCTTCTCTTGTCTTAGAAAGATTTTTACATTTATTGAATTCAAATCATTCTTATTTTCTATGGTTATGAGAATGATGATTATACAACGGGGTTTAATTGACATATGATTAAGAGGATTAGATAGGTCATGCCTAGGGAAAACGAATCGTACTACACCCTAGTTTAGTGTAATTTAGGTAGACGATTCGTACCAACCAAAGATGGGTTATGCTTTTCCATTGATTGTATGTATCCTATTAAAGATGTAGCTACTCCATGCCTTGGGAAGACGGGTCGTACTGCATCTTAGTGATTAGGTGGACGGTCTGTGCCAACCGAAGATGGATTATACTTATTCTTTAATATGATAACTTCTTGTTTATTTATAGCATGCATAGAATGAATTTCTCTAATTAAATATGATTAACCATTGATGTGCGGATAGAGGTAAAGTCAATACTCTACTCTTTCTCTCTCTTCTATTTCAATTCTTTTTTACGTTTATTTTATGCACTTTAGTTAATTACAAATTCAAAATCTTTTATTTAATTATTTTTAATCTTCACAAACTTGATAGCAATACCCCTACAGTCCTTGAGGTTCGACACCCTCTTTATAGCCTTATCCTACAAGGATTCGTCCTATTACGAGTGGTTATTTATTATTGATATATTTTGATAAACAAAAGACCACATCAATATACCTAATAATGACCCTAACACGTAGCTGAATAAAAAATAAAAAATAAATAAATAAATAAATAAAAAAAGAACCAATAGCAGTTTATATCATAAGAATGTAAGCCTGCAAGGTTAGTTAAACTTGCCAACAAAAATCATAAAAGAATCCTCAACAAATCACTAACACAAGATTTTTGTTGACGAAGAGAAAAACCCTTGACCAAGGGAAAAACCTCTTCGAGGCAGCCAAATCTAGGATTCCACTAATAATGAAGATCACATTACAACATATACATAAACTACACTACTAGTAACTTTACCATATACCATTATAGGATGACTCGTTGTTCACACAGGTTTTATTCCAACAAGTCCCATGTTGGCCAATCTTCACCTAGCCGAATCCTTAACGATCCCTACCGGTAGATTTTGTTTGTGTAGTCGCACCACCTTACCTCTTTGTTGATGTAGTGCAATCAAAGCACTCTGTTCGCTTCTTCAACCCTCCAATTCATCCACCTGATGATCTCTTAGAGTTCCTTCTTCAAGTGACTTGTGTAGTATCACACCAAGCCCTTGGAACTCGATCTTAGAGCACCCCAACAAACTCTCCAAATTTTAGCCAAACAATCTATTTTTGTTATTTTATCTATCACTTTTAAAAAGTTTCCTTCATCAAACTCTCTAAATGTTTCTCTATTTTAACTAGATATTATTTTTTATTGGTTTTGAGAGTAACCACTATAACAATTTTGATTGTCATGAAGGAAAAATTGCACGAAGTGTTAAAACGTTGCATAAGCCATTTGGAAGCAAAAAAGAAGAAAGTCTTTATAGATAATATGGGTTTCGTCCAAAGAGGCAGAGGATGGTGAAGCTTGTGTTTACTGGTTTGAGTTTAATTTATGTGCATGATTTCATTGTTTGTTAGTTGTACAGGAAAGCGAGTCAAGATATTGTATCTGATATCTCCCTGGAACAACACATACGCGTAATCAAGAAGTAAGCAGATGTGTTCAGCATTAAATATTTTGCAGAATGCCTGTTGACGACTTTAACAAACTAGAATTCTCACAACAAAACTCATCCAACCAAATTAGAAAGAAAAAAAACCCAACCGAATTAAATGTCCATGAAAGTGTAAATGGACAAATCCTTCCAACGTAGCAACCACTTCTTGAGTCCTATTAAATTCAACCAACCAGGCAACAATGAAGACTGCATTAATTCATCTGCAGAATGGGTGTAATCCAAACCTTAATGACAGGGAAGAATTCATTGGAAGTCAGCATTGGCATAGTTGTTCCGCCGGAATGAATCCCGGTTTGGCCAAGGAATAGGCGAATTTAATGGATAATAAAGTAGACAAGACAAATACCTACACAAAATCGGTTGAATTGAACTCAATTAAACGTAACAAATAAAAAAAGACAAACAACTACCACTTTTAAACTCAACAAACAAAGGATTGCTTAAAGAGTTTTTGAACAACCTTCGTGTATCAAAGCTCTAAGCACAAAATTGCAAAACTCACCTTGACTTTCAATTTTTGTTTTCTTGTTATGACTCGTTCTTCTTTTCACAAAATGCTTCTTATGGAGTCAGACTTTGATGAAGAGTTGGATAATTTCGAATCTTGCTATGGAAGAAGAAATATCAACATCACATGGTCGTTTTAAAAAAGGTCGCACATTTATCAAGCATGATTGCTTGCAAGCCGAGAAAGATCTTTTTTGTGACTATTTTGCTGAACCACCAATATATCCTCACAAATATTTTTGAAGGAGATTTTGAATGAGTCGTGATCTTTTTTGCCATATTCAACATGTGGTTGAAGCCAACGATCAGTATTTTGTCCAAAGAAGAAATGGTTCCAAAAGGCTAGGATTTACTTCCCTTCAGAAGATTACTGCCGCACTTAGGACGCTTGCATATGGTGTTACTACTGACTTTATGGATGAATACTTGAAGATTTGAGAAGCCACTGTAATTGAGAGTCTTAAAAGGTTTGTTCAAACAGTGATTTCAATTTTTTCAGAAGAATACTCAAGGTAACCCAACAATAAAGACATCACTAGATTGCTAACGGAAGGCGAAAACTGTGGATTTCCATGCTTGTTGGAGAGCATTAATTGCATGCACTAGAAATGGAAGAACTGCCTAGTTTCATGGCAAGGTATGTATTCTAATCATTTTCACGAACCAGCTATTATTTTGGAAGTAGTGGCTTCATATGATCTTTGAATTTTGCATGTTTTTTTTTTTGTTTACTTGGGTCTCGTAATGATATAAACGTGCTGAAAAGGTCATTTGAAATTCAAAAAATATAGTTTCATCTCCACAAGGGAATAAGAGAAAACACTTTGTTGCAGCCCAAGAGTTAGTAAGGAAAGATGTGGAGGGGGTGTTTGGAGTACTTCAAGCACAATTTGCAATAGTAAGTGGACCTGCATGATTTTGGAAACTTAAAACACTCAAATACATTATGATGGCTTGTGAATTCTACATAACATGATCATTAAAGATGAGTGGACTAATAATGGAGAAGAAGACTTTGAATATGAACCACTTGAACCAGTGACTCTCAGGGCTACAAATGACTTCAGTGAGTTTATTTGACGCCATTATTTTATTAGAGACAGGAAACTCATTCTCAACTCCAGTTGGACATTGTCAAGCACTTATGACAACTACATAGCGAGGCATAGGAACTACAGATTAGTCATGGATATTTTGTATTACTTATTAATATTTTGTGCTACCTAAGAAAATTGTCTCAACTATCTTATTTTGCATAGATATTTTGCACAAGCCATTTTATCTTAGAAATAGCTCTTAAATGCTTTAAGCCCATAGAAAATTAATTCCTAAGCCCACAGCTTTTTAATTGCTTAAGCCCATAAGAAGTTAATTCCTAAGCCCAATCATCTTTAAGTAATGTGCCACATAGGAATCAAATTCTTTTGGCCCATGTTTTATTAAATAAAACAATCAAAATAAATAAATACATAACTCAGGCACATAACATTTTGTAAGTTTACATCAGCTCAAAGAGGAACCTAAAGGAAAAAAAATACAATTAGCTTTAAATAGGTCTGTAACAATATCACACGACCCTATTTAATCGCAATTGATTCCACTAAACAAACGTGACTGCACTTTAATATATTTTTAAATTAATGAATCAATCCCCGCGACTTAGTTATTTATTAAATATTACCTCTCCATGGAATTATTCCCTAGTCGAATCAAAGTCAATATACCCTTACTTAGTTCACTACCTCTTTTCCTTGATACTCTTGATTTAATTACACGATATCATTTTTGTACCTTGTTAGATTTCATCTCAACTTCCACAAGACAAATTTTCAGTAAATACCATTGAAACACTCAGGCCCGAGCTTTAGGATAATCATTCCCATTAAATCTATATCAAGGAGAATATTCCTTATCTCTTTGTTCAATGACAAAGGATTTGGATTCCTTCTTGAAGAAGGTATTCCCACAATGTTACATGCGATCACCCAACGCACTAAACAAACGTGACTGCACTTTAATGTATTTTTAAATTAATGAATCAATCCCCGCGACTTAGTTATTTATTAAATATTACCTTTCCATGGAATTATTCCCTAGTCGAATCAAAGTCAATACATCCTTACTTAGTTCACTACCTCTTTTCCTTGATACTCTTGATTTAATTACATGATATCATTTTTGTACCTTGTTAGATTTCATCTCACCTTCCACAAAACAAATTTTCAGTAAATACCATTGAAACACTCAAGCCCGAACTTTAGGATAATCATTCCCATTAAATCTATATCAATGAGAATATTTCTTATCTCTTTGTTCAATGACAAATGATTTGGATTCCTTCTTGAAGAAGGTATTCCCACAATGTTACACGCGATCACCCAACGCACATAAGTGTTGACCAGCGATTTGATGTTATAAGTCGTCGTGCACGTACATCATTCTTTATCACAGTGTTGAAAGAATGATGACTCATGTAGTCCGTTTAGTGCATGGTACTACCTTGCACTTACACCAACATATCAATCCGAAGCCTTTCCTACTTCTCCTAATCAAGATAGATCGTTAAGGTTGACATGTTATAGTCTAGATGGATTTCTTAATTCCATTTTTTACTATGAACAATTTTTTATAAATTACAATGGCCTATGATTTTGCTATTTTGTGTAATAATTTTATTACTTACACCTTAGTTAAATACAACGTAAATATGTAATTTAGAGATTTTACACGTATATCATATGAAAATATTTAAACATATATGTATATATAAAGCAATAATATATATCTATGTCCAATGTTCAATATTATACAGTTATAGAAAAGCAATATTAATATAATTGGAGTTTTAGACACCAGCCCCAACAAGTGACTATAGACGGACGTCATTAGTGGCGTACAATATGCAGGGCACCTGTATTGTATTACAGATCCCTCAAGACAACTGTTGGTACAGTTTCCGGTATGGTGACCTGTCGCTTAGTGATTTGCTGCCTGGTTCTGACCTTCAACCTTGATTCCTGCAAAATAACAAACAACTCGTCGGGGGTGCCAACTACGCTCACTCCGATGCCTAAGTCAGTTCAAATCAATTTTCTGGAGAGTATTTATAACTTCACGAGTTCAAGGAATGCGTTTGTTTATACCTGGTGTGATGGTCTTATTTATAGGCCGGTAGTTGCAGTCTTACTAGAATCCTTGAAGCCCAGTTGGATTAGGAGTTTGAGTCCTAGTCTGGTTGAACCCTGACCTTATCTTCAGGGAATTCGAATGAGGCTGCAGAGTTCAAATTGAATTGCATTCGTACCTTTTTAATCTTAATTCCGTGTCATTATCTACCTTATCCCATTAATTATGGAATAGAGGCTTATCCCTGATCTTCTGGGATGCTTGCCTTATCACATTCTAAGGCAACTGCGTCGCACTTCGACCAACCCTCGAGGTGATAACATCCGAGACATGTTCGCTTGACAAGAATAGGAGATCTCGGGATATTGCTGCACCATAACAGGGTTGTGGAAGATCCGAGATAATATTATCCGAGGTGTTATCACTCCGAGGCAATCTTCTATATCGGGTTGTAACTCAAACTTCCTGTATGGTCTTGTAGTTTCTGTCAAATCTTCGAGGCATAAATATCTGAGACATGTTCACTCCGGTTATACTTGGAGGTCTCGGTATATTCCTTGTCGTAACTGGGTTCTATAAGACCGAGGTGTCATTATACCTAAACAACATTTTCTACTGTTCTTAACAAATATCCGAGACGTAACACCGAGATGTTTCAAGATCAGAATCCACGTGTCTTCGGGGTTAATTTTATCCCCAACAACAACCCTGATAGGAATGTGTTAAAATCCTGGGTAGACCATATGGAATTGACTTATGACATGATTATCTTATTACAACATATATTATATCTACCTTGCATTCAACATATATTATATCTACCTTGCATTCAACATATATTATATCTATATTGCATCTATGATATTTTGTTAAATGAGAAACTATAAATTTACATTGCTGCATGTGATTTATAAAACCGAGTTCACCATATGATAACATGTGTATTATCACTCACTAAGTCATGGACTTACGGTTGTATCTTTTCCACTGAAGACTGATTGTAAGATTCTGAAGATCCCTAATGGTAATTAGTACTTTTGGGTAATGTTGTAGGCTTAGCATTTGATGCTCGATTGCGTATTAAGGAATTAGTTTGGATCTTTTATATCGATGGTTTTTATAGTGCGATTTCAATTATATAATGACTCTTGGTAGATGTTTTGGTTGTAATTAATGTTACTAGAACATCTTATGTTTCCGTTGCGTGTAGTATTTTTTTTTGGAGGATTAGAGATCTTTGAGTCTTATTTCTTGTGAAATGGGTGTGATGGATGAACTATAAAATTAAGGGATAATTGCACCATTGGTCCCTGTGGTATACCATAATTATTTTTCACTCCCTATGGTTTAAAAAGTTCATGGGAGGTCCTCGTGATATGCAATAATTACAAATTGATCCCTGGCGTCAAATTCTGTTAAATTTTTTAACAGATTCCGTCAAATGCCACGTCAGCGACACGTGTCGCCAATAAGATGGCGACACGTGTCCACCGTAATAAAAAAATATAATTTTTTTTTTTTAAAAATAAAAATACTTATTTTTTTAAAAATAAAAAATAAAAAAAAAACTCGAGAAAAAAAAAACAAAAAAAAAAAAAACTGAAGGGGCCGGCCACCCCTTTGGGGGTGGCGCGCGGCCACCCCTAGTGGCTGGGGGTGGCGCGGAGCCACCCCAGTGGCCTGGGGGTGGCCCGAAAGGCCACCCCTGGAAGATCCAGGGGTGGCCATCGGGCCACCCCCTGTGGCTTGGGGGTGGCCGCGCGCCACCCCCGGCCACTGGGGGTGGCCGCGCCCTCCCCTGCGGCCACTGGGGGTGGCGCGCGGCCACCCCCAAAGGGGTGGCCGGCCCCTTCAGTTTTTTTTTTTTTTTTGAATTTTTTTTTTAAAAAAATAAGTATTTTTATTTTTTTAAAATTTTTTTTATTACGGTGGACACGTGTCGCCATCTTATTGGCGACACGTGTCGCTGACGTGGCATTTGACGGAATCTGTTAAAAAATTTAACAGAATTTGACGCCAGGGATTGATTTGTAATTATTGCATATCACGAGGACCTCCCATGAACTTTTTAAACTATAGGGAGTGAAAAATAATTATGGTATACCACAGGGACCAACGGTGCAATTATCCCTAAAATCAATTATCAATTAATTAATTTTTTCGGGCGTTAAATATAACCATTGTATTTATTCAATATGTGGAGAATGAAAAAAAGACATTTCTTTATATATTTGTATTCCTCGATAACTCCAATATTTTTCCATATGCGGTTAAGTAAAAAACGACGGTCACGGACGCCTCTTTTGGACACACATTCGCATCAGATAAAATAACAATAAAAAAAAAAATCATGGTGGCGGGTCAGGTTTCGGGTGTCCGAGTCGAACGGCCAGATCAATCCGAGTCGTGGGATCCGGTAGCGGTAGGCACTGGAAAGTGGCAACAAAATAATCCCACGACAACATGGACGCGAAATTTCCCGAGAAAAAGCAGTCCACAGGCGGGGAGAGAGAGAGAGAGAGAGAGAAGAAAAGGAAAAGAAAGAAAAGAAAATAAGGGATAATGTTATAGTATAGTAGTGTGGGATTTGGGAACGAGGAGAGGAAGAAGAGCTAGTAATCTATGAGTAGCGAAAAGGCTCCCTCCGCTCCTTCCGCTTCCTCTGCGGCCGAGCTCTGCAAGGGCGTCAATGGCCTGGACAAGCTCGTCCTCCGCGAACCGCGTGGCAGCTCCGCCGAGGTCCCCATCCACTCTCTTTGTATCTTATTTTATTTATTCAGTTACTTGTTTTTCCACGATCTGCGTTCTGATCTGATGCTTGATTTCAGTTTTGGCCTGGATTTGTTGCTTTTATTCTTCGTGAATCTAGGGCTTCTGAGCCTCGTACACTTTGATCTGCGCCTCTCTATACCTATATCCGTGTTTATACATGCATTTATTCTCTTCTCCGCATAACAAGTGCTTGATTTGTTCGTATTTCTTCTCACTCAACCAATGTATCCGTGCATTCGATTATAAGAAGCTGAGGAACTGTTTTGTTGGGGGAGTATTACCTTTTCCTTATCATCTTTCAAAGTTTAAGACAAAATAATGGTGAGGATATTTTGGAGGATTCTCTTTGAAAATAAAGAAAATATGATTCCTCCGCTGCGAGGTGGTGAGGGAGGTATGAGGATGAGATAGAAATAACAAAATGGCAGCGGCCGAAGACGAGATTCACGAGAACAAAGAGAGGAGGGGAGATATGATAGAAGGAAATGAGGAGCAATTGAATACAGGGGATAAAAGTCAATGTTGACTTTAAAATTTGAGGAAGATAAAAAAAGAAATAGTGTGAGACAGAAATTGAGAAACTGGGAGGTGGCATCATCAAGTAAATGTGAAGATATTCGTATGACATAGCAGTTTGCTTTCCGATTTCACATCTCTATTCGTTAGTTTCTTGTTTCTTAGCTTGAGTTCCTTACTGGTTTTTATCTAATTCTCAACCATTAGATCTTTTTTTTTTTTTTTTTTTTTTTTTTTTTTTTTTTTTAATAATTAATCGAAATATGATTAGAAACGTAAGGCGTCCCCAAATATGAATGGAGTATACAAGAGAAGCCATCTAGAAAGTAGAGGCAAAAAGAGCAAGAGAATCATGATAACTAGTCGCTAAAGGAGGAACATAAGCAGTTGTCCAAAATGTCGAAAAATACAAAGTGTTGAAAAAAAAAGATTTCAACTCCTCCAAGGTCCTCTTGCGATCCTCAAAACACCTATCATTTCTTTCTCTCCAAAGACACCAGAACAGGCACAAAGGCACCATCTTCCAAACAACAACATTTCGAGTACTGTTGATAGTCCACCAACAAGCAAACCAATTGATTACTCGTCTAGGCATAACCCAAGATAACTCAAAATGTTTGAAGAAGACATTCCAAATGGCACAAACAACCTCATAATGAAAAAGAAGATTGTCCACAGACTCCCTATTATTTTTGCACATAATACACCAATCAACCACAATGATGTGCCGCTTTTAGAGATTGTCTTTGGAAAGAATTTTTCCTAGCGCCACCGACCACAAAAAGGGCCATCCTCAATGGAACCTTAGTCCTCTAAACACTTTTCCAAAGGAAACGAAAACCGTCATGACAACCTATGACACTGTAGAAGGATTTAACATCAAACAACCTTTTTTTGGAACTGATCCACCACAACCTGTCTTCCCCTTCTCATCTCATTCTTACTAAGTACAACAACTTGTAGAACAAGGCAAAGGCATCCACCTCCCAATCCTAAGCCGTTCTAGCAAAGCTCATGTTCTCAATGGAACCTTAGTCCTCTAAACACTTTTCTAAAGAAAACGAAAACCATCATGACAACCTATGACACTGTAGAAGGATTTAACATCAAACAACCTTCTTTTGGAATTGATCCACCACAACCTATCTTCCCCTTCCCATCTCATTCTTACTAAGTACAACAACCTGTAGAACAAGGCAAAGGCATCCACCTCCCAATCTTGAGCCGCTCTAGCAAAGCTCATGTTCTGAATGACACCTTTAGAAATTTCCATGTGATCCTTAACATGAGCATTCTTCTCCAACTATATGCTTAGCTCTTCACCAACTACATAAGTCACTTCATTCTTCTTCATTTCTTTTTTGTGTTTCCCTTTTCCCAGCTCCGTCCCCTGGCTTCTCTCATTGTTGGGTTCCTCAATCTCCTCTACTCCTTGCTCTCTGTTTGTGTCAAAATATGAAACCAATCTCCACTGATTGCTCTTCAGTGCCTTGTAGAAAGTGATTTTTTCATAAAACAATCCTGTGACACTCAGGGTTTGTTCATTTCGTGTAAGAATACCCTATCAGTAGTTATTTGAAGTTTTATTCTCTCCGTTATCTCAAAATGGAGTGAGGGTAGACTTATATGTGGGAATAAAGTTTGTGCACATGCAAGCATCGCAATATGTGGTTCTATCACCCATTGCTCCTGTTCTTGCTTCTAGTTTATGCATATTGGTCAAATATTTATTCAAAAAATATTGCTTCTTTTTGCCTGACTCTTTTTTCAGATGAGCTTGTTATGGTATCATGTGAATCTTGTGCACTGGATTTGATCCTCCTTTTAGATTGATATAGAGTCTATTTGGCTGATCTAAAAGAATAAGATTTGCACTTTTATGTACTTTAATACTTGGTAACATATTACTATGTTGTTCCTCCTGTTTAGGGGCTCTCTTGTATACTTCCCGTGTATTAGGGTTGCGCCCCTCTGCGCTTTTTTATTGATTTTAAATTACTTATCAAAAAAAAAAAAACATATTACTATGTTACCTAAACATTCAAGAAACCCTCATTCCTGTTAATGATGTGAGATAATTATGTTAACATGTATGAAATTTGTGCCCAGTGTCAGGTCCTGCTTTGCCCTTTAGGTCGGATTTTTATTTGATGAGGCATACACCATGTTCTGTAGGGACTAGTTTGACTATTGGGGTTTTCAAAAATGATATCCTGTAAACATGTTAACGTTGCTGGAGTTGTTTTGTTCTGGTTGGATGTGGAGGGCATGTTGTTCTGTTTGCAAAAGTAAGGCTAGTAGAAATCTATGCTAGGCTGACTTCATCTCAAAACTTGTGGGCTTAAAAGAGCAGGCATTCTTGGGTACATTGAAAATGATTTCTTATGGTAATAATACTTGAGTTGATTTCATTCCAACCCTTGCTATATGGATTATTCCAGGTCTCAAGTGAAAAGGAAAAGATGTTGATAAAATTGAGACATAATAGTTTTACATGGGGAAGTATTGTCTGTTTCTTTAAGAACAACAAGGTAACACATAAGGAAGAGCTGGTCGATATTCTCAGTTTTAGCATCTATTCTCATCCTTTGAAATATTTGGGTCTCCCTCTGGGTGCTTCTTTTAAATCAAAAACTATTTGGGAGGGGGTGGTGGACAAAATGGAAAAAAAGTTGTCTAGTTGGAAGAAGATCTACTTTTCTAGGGGAGGCTGCCTTACTCTCATCAAGAGGACGTTATCTAGTCTACCTACGTATTTCTTATCCCTCTCCCCATTACTAGCAGGCATTGCTAGGAGATTAGAGCGTCTTCATAGAAACTTTCTTTGGGATGAACCAGGCAGGGAGTCCAAGTTTCACTTGGTGAATTGGAAGAATATATGCTCCCCAGTCCCTAGAGGAGGGTTGAGAGTAGAAAATCTCATGCTGTTCAATAAAGCTCTTCTTGGTAAATGGCTATGGAGATTCGTGCAAGAGGAAAATTCTGTATGGAGGTGGTGATTTTTGAGAAGTATGGGGTCTAGAGAGGGGGTTAGGGTTTAGAGGAAGCTCAAAAGCCTTACAGGGTGTGTGTTTGGAGGAATATTAGAATTGGCTGGGGGTTTATCTACAACCCTTGTCTTCTTCAAGGTTTGGGATGGATTCCACATTCGCTTTTGGCATGACATGTGGTGCAGAGAAGTGGCTTTGAAGTACTCATTTTGAGAAATTTATTTAATAGCCTGTAACAAAGAGGCATGGGTGTCAGACTACTTGTATTCCTATAGTTCTTCTATCCATTGGAATCCGAATTTCATTTGGGCAGTCCATGATTGAGTACTGGAATCTCTTGACTCCTTTCTCAATTTGTAATACTCATCGAAAACTTATTCAAGGGAGGTGGATAGAATGTTGTGGACCCCAACTAGCAGTCACTATTTCGAAGTGAGGAGCTATTATAAAACATTACAGACTGGAGAACACATTCCCCTGGAAAAGTACTTGGAAGATTAAGGCTCCTCCCCACATTGCTTTCTTTTTATGGAAGACAACCGAGGTATAATACTCATGATTGACAATCTATGAAATAATGAGGAGCCTGTAAATCACCTTCATATTCATTGCGAGTACACTAGTGATCTATGGCACTTGGTTCTCAATAATTCGAGGTTTCATGGGCTATGCCTAGCAACGTCTTAGAGCTGCTTTATTGTTGGAAGATCCAAGGGTGGGAGCATCCCAAAGAGACCATCTAGAAAGTTGTTCCTACTTTCTTAATGTGGAGCATTTGGAGAGAATAATTGGTGTCTTTTTGAGGATTGCAAGGCCAATATGCATTCTTCATTATTATTTTTTATTTTATTTATTTATTTATTTTTGAGATCTCTTTTGGATTGGTCTGTAGTATATGTTCCTAACTTCTCCTTATCGGATCTTGTTGGTTTGTTTAGTTTTTTTAGATTGTAGAAGCCTATTGGGTGATTGTCTCTTTTGTATACTTTTTCGTGTAAGGGTTTTGTTTTTTCCCTTTTCTGTCAATAAAATTTATTATTCATAAAAAAGAAGAAAGATTTGAGAGAACAAATTTGGTGTTATTCAACTTTTGATGCATGTGGTAGTGGTGATGGCGCCATCTCTGTCCTGCTCGTCAAAGTTGTTAAGGACTTTCATACTCTGTCAATTATTTTTTTTTGATAAGTAAGAATTCAATAAAAAGCGCAGAGGGGCGCAACCCTAGTACACAGGAAGTATACAAAAGTGCTCCTAAACAGAGGAAATGAAAGAACACGAAAGTAAAAAGTCAGCGAACAACAAATTACCCGGGCTATGCGCTGACACCCAAAGATATAACAAATTAAGCACCTTTCTACAAATAGCCCCAACTGAAGACTCCACATCCTCAAAAAGCCTAGAATTTCTCTCACGCTACAAGCCCCACAAAACACATAAAGGAACTTGCTTCCATATACGAAAAACAGGACCACGACCCAGCAAAGTGCCCCAACCCCTCAATAAATCCACAACACTACTAGGCATAACCCACTCCACCCCAAACAAGCTATAAAAAAAACTAAACAAAACTCCAAACAACCCGAGCCACATCACAATGAAGAAGAAGGTGATCAACGGACTCTCCATGCGTTTTACACATAACACATGTATAAAAGAAAGCATTCCCTTGTACCCTATTAAGTATAAAGATTCTAGTATTATTTTGTTGAGTTTTTCTTGTGGAGAACACAATGTACTCTGTCATGATGTTGTCAATTATGTTTTTGCATGCCATTCAGTTGTTTAAATGAAAGAAATGGCTCTAAAATTTGATTGGTATGAGTTCCTGTTAACCAATTATGTTTAGTCTCATGCCATTTGATCTTAATTTTATCATATTGAGTTGCTATGCACTTGACTATCGTTATTGAATCTAGCATTGTATTATTAATTTACTGAAAACGCTATATAACGTACAGTAGTTACAAGTAACATGAGATTTTGGCTGTTATTGAATTATATGTTTTGATTGCTACCAACTTTGCGCATAAAATATATTTGGTTTTGTCATGATGCTAATTACACATTACGATTTTCATATTTATTTGTATCATTTGTTATATATTGATTTATTTATGGGTTTTCCAGGTCTATTTATATGGAGGTCATGTGACATCTTGGAAGAATGACCATGGGGAGGAGTTGCTTTTTGTCAGTAGTAAGGTGCTATTTTTTATTTCTATTTCTGTTGATTTTCTTTCATTTACTAATGGATGCCATGGACAGGAGCTGCTTTTATCAATAGGAAGATGTTATAAGTATTTAATCTAAACTCTTTTAAATATTCTGGGTGTGCCAATCTTTCTACTTAGTTGCCTCTCTGCAACCTCGTTATATAGTTTCCTTCCACCTCAGATCTAAGTGCTTAATTTTGTCTGCCCTATTAATAATAAATTATCAAAATGAATATATGTTATGTGTGCAGGCTGTATTTAAGCCTCCAAAAGCAATTCGTGGAGGAATTCCAATATGCTTTCCGCAAGTATGTTCTTCTACAGTTTCCTTTGTTGCTTGATTTTCTACAATTCTTCATTCATGGTCAGTGAAATTTGCTCTGTATATGCAGTTTAGCAATCTTGGTTCTCTTGAACAGCATGGGTTTGCAAGAAACAGGTTTTGGACAATTGACACTGACCCACCCCCTTCTCCAACAACTACTTCCAGTAAGGCTTTTGTTGATCTAATCCTTAAGCCGTCTGAAGAAGATACTAAGATCTGGCCTCACGGGTGAGTACCCCCCCCCCCCCCCCCCCCCCCCCCCCCCCCCCCCTCCTTTTATTGTTTTTAACCTGTGTTTCTGAATATAGAAGGTAGATTCTGATTAGAATCTTCATAACCTTTTTATTTTTTTGTAGGATATTGTTTTTTTTTTAAATATTTTATTTATTATTCTTAATGTCAATTTTAGTTTTGAGTTCCGTCTGAGGGTGGCACTGGGACCTGGAGGAGATCTGATGTTGACATCTCGCATCAGGAATACCAACACTGATGGAAAGCCATTCACATTCACATTTGCATATCACACCTATTTCTCTGTTTCAGATATCAGGTGATTGTCAAACTTTGTTTATGCTGGTCTACTTTAGATGCGGCTGCTAGGTGATAATTGTTCCATCAGATTGTTTATCATGCATAAATTTAACCACTTTATTCACTTATGGAAGCTGCATTTCTTTTCCCATTGCCACAGTTTGTGTTATCTATTATTAATTAGAATATAGAGATATGGTCAGTCAAGGTTATAAGTATGATTCCCTAACGAGTTGACAAGCATTGCAAAAGTTAACTGTATATTGAAGATTGGTTTCTTTGCTTTGTGGTTTATCCTAGTATTTGAAAATCCCACTATGATTGTAAGCTTGGTCTTGAGGTGTTTAGACTTCTTGAGAATGATTGTCCATTTGAATAGTCTTGAAAGTAGTATAAGTGTTCATGATGTTCTAATATCTTCAAAAGAGTTAATGCATGTCTTATTGTTTGTTGCAGTGTAATAAACTTCCATTCCATGCATAGTATTTGGATAATAATACCAAAAGGTAACCAAACAGCTTGTCACTGGTGCCTTTGTTGGTGAAAATGTTCATGTGCTCATGTTATAGAATTAATCTTTTTTCTCGGTTCCTTATGTGGCATCTGATTGGTATTCTCGGCAAGGGAAGGTCGATTAGTGCAGTTGGACGCGAATTTATTTGCAGAATTTGTGGCAGCAATGAGGTTGCCTGTCAGTTCTTCAGAGGAAGCAGCTGCAGTGCTTCCAGTGATGGATTCTACTGGAGTGGTAGATTCTGTGAAGGATATTGTTAAGCCATCTATTTCGAAGAAGGGTTTCCTTCGGAGGGTGTTTCTCAACCCGAGCCTGGCTGTGAAAATTTCTACTCTTCATTCCTCGCTTTTAGACTCGGTTGTGTCGTCATCGACTTTGGATGTCAAGGAAGATGGGGTGATAGGGTTTCCCTCCCCCTTGAGTGGCTGCGTCACTCCTATCTTTGAAAAGGGCGATGAATTCAGGGTGCATGGTTTGTCCCAATTTCAGAAGTGGCCAGTAGGTTTTGATTCGTTTAGGGAGGTAGTTGTGTGGGAGTAGGGTGATGAGATTTGGGATGGGGAGGCTGGAGATTCCCCTTACCCTTTGGGTGTGCTTCATCTCAACATGGCATTGGATTGGGAGGTGGATAGTGTTGAAGATGATCCGTCCTTGGCGATTTTGGATGCCTTTGAAGAAGACTTTCTTCGGGAAGTTAAGGTTGTGCGCCCGAAGTCCAAAGGTAGGAGGGAGATTTTGAATTTGGTAAGCTCCATCAACTACAGTAATGCAAGTGCATCCACTCGGCATAGGGAAGGCAAGGCTCATGTGCGGTAGTGGGGAATGCTTATTGAGGGTTCGGGTTTGAGGGTTTTTGGTTTTTGAGGGTTTGCCGTGTTCTTTTTTTCTTTTTGTGGGCTGCTTTGGCTGTTCCTGTGTACTTAGGGCCGCCTTACGCTTTTTGAATAAAACTTTCTTACTTATAAAAAAAAAAATAGTCATAATATATAAAGTGCTTTTAGTCAAGGTAACCCTCCCACCCTTTGACAAATGCCTTTTCTTCCATCCAGCCAAGCGACACTTTTTCTTCTCAATAATACCATCCCAAATAGATTTGGCCTTAAACAAAACTCCGAGGGGAAGACTTAGGTCATTCATAGGCAAAGAAGATACCCTACGACCTAGAATACTAGCCAGACCATTAACATTATTGACATTGCCAACTGGGGCCATTTTTGATTTAGCCTAATTAATTTTCAAACTTGAGAGAACGTCGAAGCATTAGAATAAGCATCGCAAGTAATGAAGGTGATCTGGGTTTGCCCCACGGAAAATCAAGGTGCCGTCTGAAAGATGAGAGATGCTAAGCACACAAAATCAAGGTGTGGTGTGGAGTGATGACCCTCAAGGAGGCTTTCTCAGTTTTATATGGCATTGCTTGCGATAAGAATGCGCTTGTTGCAGCTCACTTGGATTCGGAGAGTGGCTCCCTTCAGTGGGATGTTAGCTTTATTTGAGTGGCCCATGACTAGAAGGTGGACGTCTTGGCTTACTTCTTCACTTTGTTGTACTCCATTAGAGTGAGTAGTGAAGGGGGAGATCAGCCTTGGTGGGCTCCTTACAAACGGAAGTATGATGTTAGATCTTTCTATAAGGTCCTTACTTGCAAAAAGGAAGCTCTTTTCCCCTGGAAGAATATATGGCGGACCAAGGTTCCTTTGAAAGTAGCTTTTTTTGCTTGGTCGGCGGGGCTATGGAATATTCTTACCTTGGATAATCTTAGTAAGAGGAGTGTCATTGTGATTGATAGGTGTTATATGTGCAAAATAAATGGGGAGTTTGTGAATCTTCTTCTCTATTGTGAGGTTGCACGCGCCTTATGGAATGCCATCTTCAGCCGCTTCAGTTTGTCTTGGGTTATGCCTCTTTGGGTGGTTGATTTATTCGCTTGCTGGTGGTTGGGTGGTCACTAACGGAGTGCTGTTGTGTGGAAGATGGTTCCTTCTTGCCTTTTGTGGTGCTTGTGGAGGGAGTGAAATGATAGAAACTTTGAGGACAAAGAAAGGAATATTGAGGAGCTCACAACCTTCTTCTTTTATTCTTTGTTTTCTTGGACTGCTATGTTCCTAGCTCCCTTAGTAATTAGCTTTAATGAGTTTTTGGTTCTTTTTTTCTTCTCCTTCTTAGACTCTTCTTTTGTATAATCCCTGTGTACTTGATTGGGCTTTGCATTTTTTAATGATATTACTCTTATTATAAAAAAAAAAGAGTTCCTAGGCCTCACAAGAAAGCCTAATAAAAGACCCTCATTCACTATAGCAGAAATCATTTTACTTAAGCCTCTATGATGATAACAAATAGTAAGGGAGACGAAGGGTTTTCCTGTCTCAAGCCATGAGAAGTACCAAATAAAGCGTCTGGAGTGCCATTCACTAAAATAGAAAAGCGCATCGAAGAAATACAATGCGCTATCTAATTACGCCATTTCTTCCCAAAACCGCATCTCCTTAGATAGACAAAAAAAAAAAAAAATACCAATTGACATAATCATAAGCCTTTTTAGTATTCAACTTGCAAAGTACAGCTGGCTCCTAAGATCTGATCCTACTATCAAGACATTTGTTAGCTATGAGAATGGAGTCTAGAATCTGCCTACTTCTGATGAAAGCATTCTAGGCTTGGAGATGATCTTCTCCACTATCATTTTCAATCTGTTGTCTAGAACTTTAGCAACAATTTTGTAAACTCCACCCACTAAGCTAATAAGAGGAATGAAAGTAGCATTAAGACTTTCTTAAAACTTGCATTTGGCGTGAAAATGATGAAAGACATTCATGATATCTTCCCTAAGAACATCCCAACAAACTTGGAAGAAACCCATAGTAAAATCGTAGGGGCTCGGGGCCTTGTCATTGGTAACGGCTTTCACCACCCCAAAGACATCATCTTCCTCAAAAGCGCTATCCTACCAAATGGCCTCATCCTCCCTAACAGAACCAAAAGAAAGGGCATCCAACCTAGGCTGCCAATTGAACCTTTTGAACTGCACAATATGTTCTCTGATCTCAGTATGATTTGAAGAGACTGTACCATTAACCATTAGAGATTCAACATCACTAGAGTGGTAGTAGCTAGTTCAAGGAAGTAGAGCAAAGTGATTCTCTTTCTTTGATCTCAGTATGATTTGAAGAGACTGTACCATTAACCATTAGAGATTCAACAACACTAGTGTGGTAGTAGCCAGTTCAAGGAAGTGGAGCAAAGAGATTCTCCCAAGAGAACCCTTTAAGAGATTGGGGTGGAAGGGTCGTCGTTAGTGGTTACTTTACTATAAATAGTTGACAGCCCACTTTGTCAATTTTTAAAATCTCCCAATCCATAGCATTTTACTTCTTTGAATCAATTGCATATATAGTAAGGTATTGGCATTGAGAAATGGGGGCCCAATGAGCCCGCAAGCACGGTCTAGTAGGGTGAGCATGTATTGTTCATTCTATTTGAGTTGGCCACTCAATGGAAGAACTTTATGCACTTATCACCCTCTCTTAACCACAATGCTCTCGATTTTTGCCTCTTGCTTACCTCCTTCAACAGAGTTGTCCTATCCAAATCATTAATAGCGATTTCTTTCCTCACTTAAAGCTCCGTCTTTTTCCAAACCCTCAAGAACCTGTAAATAATCCATTTGAAGCTTTTTCTTTCTTTCTACATTGCCAAACACCTCCTCATTCCACATTCTTAAGTCAACTTTCAATGTCTTCAGTTTCCGTGCCAAAATGAAATTCGGAAAACCCTGAAAGTAATAAGAAGTACCCATTATTTCACCCTATCCACAAACCCCTTTGATTTTGGCTGCATATGTTTGAATTTAAAATACTTTCTATCTCCATGCAAGCCTCACATTCAAGAAGAACATGGAAATGATTCGAGGACAGCCTAGGCAACCCTATTTTGGGACAACTCAGGATACTGGTCTTCACAATCGGGAGAAACAAGAAATCTATCTATTCTAGACGAAGAAGATGGATACCTACTGTTTGACCACGTAAAAGAACCTCCTACAAAAAGAATATCCATGAGCTCCTTGTAAAAAATGCAATTTTAGAACTCCATCATAGCCGGACAGAAACGGGCTTCACCTGATCTCTCACTAGGAAAGCGAGTGACGTTGAAGCCCCCCAATACACCATGACGAGTCCCACTTGATAAGTGTTGAATATTGCACATTCAAGCCCATTAACTTATATATGTTAATTCCTTAGCATTGTTATTTGTTTGATTTTGTGTTGTTTTATTGTTTTCAGTTTGTAATAAAAGATGCAATTAATTCCATTGATTTTAGGCTTAAAGTACACTTTGAGGAGGCTTAGAAGATATGTTTAAGCTTAACCAATCATAATAGAAGGCCTATATGATGTGGTTAAGTTTAATCAAATTAATTGAATGATTAAATTGGAATTTCTCCACTAAGAGTCAAAATCGGATTGGATTCAAATTTGGATTTTGCACATGTCTCAGTATTTTGATCATAACTTTTGGGTCAGATATCGGATTACAATGAAATTGATGGCGTTGGAAAGCTAATAAAAAATTCAACAAATATGTCTGAAATATCTTTTTCCTAATTTGGACATTTACTATGCCAAAATCGCCCCGAAATAAAATACCGCAATTCTGGACGAATTTGGAATCCTTTTCCTACTTGGATTGAAGTTAGGTGGACGGTCCGTGCCATGTTCTTCTCTTCTTCAACTTGTCAAGCCTCCATGAAGAATTTTCTGTCTAAAGCTAAGCACATGCACAAGCACAAGCACACCTTCTCTTGAAGCTTAGGGGTCTATTTATAGGGAGCACACAAGTCCTAGAAGCCCTTGGAACTCTAGAAAAATCGTCTCTTGAGTCTTCTTAGTTCAAGTAAGAGATTGAAACTTCAATCCAAGTAGGAAAATGATTCCAAATTCGTCAAGAATTGCGGTCTTTTATTTCGGGGCGATTTTGGCATAGTAAATGTCCGAATTGAAAAAAAGATATTTCAGACATATTTGTTGAAGTTTTTATAAGCTTTCCAACGCCACCAATTTCATTGCAATCCGATATCTGACCCAAAAGTTATGATCAAAATACTGAGACATGTGCGGAATCCAAATTTGACTCCAATCCGATTTTGACTCTTAGTGGAGAAATTCCGATTTAATCCTTCACTTGATTTGATTACACTTAACCACATCATATGGATCTTCTATTATGATTGGTTAAACTTAAACATATCTTTTAGGTCTTCTCAAAGTGTGCTTTAAGCGCAAAATCAATGGAATTAATTGCATCTTTATTTACAACCTGAAAACAATAAAACAACACAAAATCAAACAAATAACAATACTAAGAAATTAATATATATAAGTTAAGGGGCTTGAATGTGCAACATTCAACACTTATCACTACCATCTAAGTAAACCAGCCAATTTATCTATTAGAACCTTCTATCACAATCAGCATTAGGACCATAAACATCCGCAAAAGGCCAAGTAAAGTGATCTTAAACATTTCTAAACAAATAGGCAACATTGAACTCCCCCACGCACTCTTCAATTTCTTCTACTACCCTTATATCCTACATGAGCAAAATACTACTAGAAGCCCTCTTTGAATCTAAACAACACCAATCTACGTGATGACAACCCCACAAGCTACGCACAATGCTACAAGACTTATGCTCCAACTTAGTTTACTGAAGACAAATAACGTTTGCCGTCTATTCTTTGAGCAAATTTCTAACTCTTAAGGCGCTTATCCCCTTGTTTAACCGTTTTAGATCCCAGGACAACAATTTAGGCTTTGTAAAGAATTGAGAGACCCCTCCCATTAACTCTGCTTTGACTAGAGTTGCCACCTTTAGAATCATAATTGATGGAGTATGACAACCTTATTAGTTTCCTTTTCCCTGTGTTGGCTGGTTTGGCATTGGAAGCCCATTCATCCTGGGAATTTCTCACTTCAATGGCTGTTAACAAAGCCATGAATTTCCCTTCAAACCCTTCGCATGATAATCCCACAACATGGTGGATGTCCATAACCTTTTGCAATACCCACCCTGATGCCAAAGGCCCTGTACAATCAGGATTTTCATTCACACCAGTGGGACAACTCAGAGGCTCACAAAAAATGGGTTCATCCCGAGGGTATAAATACAAATATGAGCAATGAAGGCTATTCCCCTCTACAAAATTCAAATTATGCCCAGCCAAAGAGGCAGAATCTTTAACACCCGAAGAACTGGCATCTCCTGTATTGGGAATAGGGCCACTATCCTTGCACTGATTCGAGAGTTCTATCCCCTTACCTGCATTAAACCCATCCCCTAGAGCTGTGCAGAAAAAGATGTCAATGGTGACAAATCCAAGCCCAAAATAGAAACCCTTTTCCCTCCTTTTAGCACCAATGCCCAATAAGAATACTTAGAGGTTACCTCATCACCAAAATGGCCCATGCTATGCATGTTAAAAAGATTCGGCGTTGAAGCCTCATTTACTGCAGCCAAACTGCTAAAACCCATGAGATTAGTGCGGCGACAGAGTCTGCTTCATGATCAGAAGTCATCTACGCCCGGTAATCCTCTCTTCCCCTTGCCAACCCATGCCTCCATAAACAAACTTTTAGCATCCACCTCCCCTTGCTGCCGGAACTCGAACCACCATGCTTGACAATGAATGCCCACAAAAAGCTACCCCCACATGAACTGATTTGTTACCAAAGACGAAGTTTGTCTGGAAGAACTCTAAGAACTTGCGTAATTCTAATGCAAAACCCAGCCAGCCTGTACCATCCCTATCTTCCCGTACAACCACTAGACCTCTTCGCGCCCCGCCTCCATACTCGCAACTGCAGGTAGCGCCCAAAGTTGTTTGAACATCACTGACAGCAAAAACTTTATTCCCGACCCTAGAAGGCTTCACGAGCTCTTTCGAGCCCTCTGCTTGTTGCAAAGCCTCCATGGTGGCCAACAACCAGCTCACCGTTACTCTGCCAAGGAATACTGAACGGACGGAGCCACTGCTTCTCTCATACACTCGTAGGACTGAGATCCTGACCTCAAACGCAAATTCGAAAGTCATTGCTTCAATGCAGAACCAGCTCAAATACCCCATCATAGATTACTGAAATGAAAAACTTGGACGAAGCCGTTGCTAGAAAACCCGACACCGAAGAAACTTGACTCGACGAGCCGATGTGTGAGAGGGAGGGAGGGAGGGAGGGAGGTAGGGGGGGTGGGGGGTATACTTCTCAATCGAATTTTTAGCTGCGTGTTTGCTTATGGATGATCATATGTTAAAAATGGACAGATTAGAATGTCAAGAATTAAATAAGCATGTGATTTTTATGTTGATATGAAAAATCTGCACATCACTGTTCAATCACCTATCGACTGGGATAGTTCCAGAGAGCTTTGGTCTATAACTGGTCAAAATCCATTTGACCAAACTAGACTTGACCAGAATATCTGGATATACCAAGCTTTGATCAAATAAGTGAAATTTGATAAAAAAGAACTATCATGAGAAAAAAGAACCATCATTTTCAAAGTCATCAACTTCTCTTCTGCTCGACTAACAATCTCACCCATCGTTTTTTTTTTCCCAGCCTCATATCAACACTAATAACAGTTTTGTAGTTCTTTTTTCCTGGCCAACTTACAAATATTTCTGGATAACATACAGTTGAACCTATAATATGCTGTTTTAGGTTGTATATAATAGCTTAGTTGTATATGTCCAGTGAAGTTCGGGTAGAAGGACTGGAGACATTGGATTACCTTGACAACTTGAAGAATAGGGAGCGTTTTACTGAACAAGGGGACGCTATAACTTTTGAATCAGAAGTGAGTTAAATATGTACTTTTTGTTTTGCGTATGAGAATTTGATTTTAATGCTTCCTAATGTCTTCTTGGTTAAATAGGTGGACAAGATATATCTTAGCACTCCTACAAAGATTGCAATTCTTGATCACGAAAAAAAGAGGACCTTTGTAATACGCAAGGATGGACTTCCAGATGCCGGTAAAATAAATCTTTTTTATTATTTTTTTTTTCTCATACAGTGCTCTTGCTCTTTCATACTTATATTCCGCTTAGCCCTGGGTATCTTTCCAACCTTATTCAAAGGTCTCTTTGTTTTATAACAGTAAATAAATAAAGAGATGTCTAGGATTGACTACTGGAAAAAACATCTTTATCTTTCTCCCTTTGGTCTGTATGCTTTTACTTAAATCTTGAGCCAACTTGGGCATGACTATTTTTCCATCTAAAGAAGATCCTATGAATATACTATATAGTTTATTTTAAGATGAACTATATACAAAAAAACAATCTCTTGGTAAAGATAAACTGGAAACCTTTGGAGAAAATAATTTACTAAATGAGTTTTGTTTATAAACTAAGGTGTCAATTTTTGTCTAGATATCCTAGTTTCTTGGACTTCCAATTTTTGAACTTCCTACCTATCAAAAAAATTATTTGTGATAATCTTCTCAATGTGGTCATTTACCTTTTATATGATATATTTTGTCTTTTTCTTTTCCTTGTGCAGTGGTATGGAATCCCTGGGATAAGAAGGCAAAGGCTATGGTTGATTTTGGAGACGATGAGTACAAACATATGCTGTGTGTGGAGGCTGCTGCTGTTGAAAAACCTATCACACTGAAACCTGGCGAGGAGTGGAGAGGAAGGCAGGAGCTTTCTGCTGTTCCTTCGAGTTACTGTAGTGGGCAACTTGATCCTCAGAAAGTTCTACAGGGCAGCTGAAAGATCCAACATACTGGACCATATCCTGTACAGGTACTTTTGTTTGTTAGTTCAAAGCACCTAGTCAGAAAACTAATTTATACAACACAATACTGACCTTCAATATTGCTATAATCAAGTAGGCCTCCCTCTCTCTCTCTCTCTCTCTCTCTCTCTCTCTCTCTCTCTCTCTCTCTCTCTCTCTCTCAGAGGTCGGTGCGTGTAGGCCCGTCTCAATGCTTCTCTTTTGTCTACTGTTATCACTGGCATCAGTGTCATTCTAGTTTTTTGTTTGTGGTATTCTGCAATGGGTTTTTTTTTTTTGTTTGTTGTTGAAGCCAAAGTTTTTGACTTTTAGGTAGAGGAGGGACGATAAATGCTTCGAATCGTGGAAAAAAGTAGGGGTGTTTCGAAAGCAGTTTACTTGGGTAAGGTCAGTGTGGCATGGTTGTTGACCACCGTGGCGGTGATTCAGGGTGGGGTTGATGGAGTTTGTGAGGACCTCAAAGGTAGGTAGCAGTGCTTTTGTCGCACAAAGATGCTCCAACAGTTATGGCTGGTTTTCTGCTGTGGAGGAATATGGCGGGGGTGGCAGGAGAGGCTTTATTGTCCTTTCGAAGGGACAAGAGGGGAAGGGGTGGAGAAGCTGTGTTGTAGATGTCCCTTTTCACAATTTGTGATCCGGTATGCATACCCAGTTCTCATCTCAAAATCCTAACCCTTGTTACCCAGAAGTGGGGCGTCTTGCCCTTATTAGCCATGGCCTTGAGCTCGGTGAGTTTTGGATCGCTCGCTTGCGCTTCCTTGATCCTATCTATTGTCATAGGCTGAATCAGTAGGGTCACGGCAAATGTTGACTCCTTTCTTGGCATTACATCTAGGCTGAGCTTTTCCATTTCCAGAACTAGTTGTGATTGGGTAGGTGCTACTGCTGACCCTTCCCCTCGCAGCACGTCTGCCAGCACATTGGTTTTACCAAGATGGTACTGAATGGTGCAGTGTTAGTCCTTGATGAACTCCAGTCATTTATGTTGTCTCATGTTTAGCTCTTGTTGGGTGAAGAATTATTTTAGACTCGTTGTCGGTTTAGATCGCATACTTCTCCCCATACAGGTAATGCCTCCAATTTCTTAGAGCAAACACTACCACTACCAGCTCCAAGTCAGCCTCCAATTTCTTAGAGCAAACACTACCACTACCAGCTCCAAGTCATGAGTAGGATAGTTTTTCTTGTAGTCCTTCAACTGACAAGATGCCTACCACTCTTATGTTCTCCATAAGTGCGTAGCCAACCCCTTTTTGGATGTGTCACTATATACAATGAATCCTCCCGTTTCCGTGGGAAGAGTTAGCACTGGGGTAGTGACCAATCTCCACTTCAACTCTTCAAAGCGTTACTCGCATGCTTTGGTCCACACATAATGCACGTTCTTTCTTGTCAAAGCGGCAATGGATCAGAGATCTCGGAAAATCATTCCACAAACCTCTAATAGTATTTGGCCAACCCTAAAAAGCTGCAGATCTCTTGAATGTTGGTCAATCTCTCCTACTTGACCACCGCTTCAATCTTGCTTGAATCAACTGAGACGCCTTCCTTAGACACCACTTGCCCAAGGAATGACAATTTCTCTAGCCAAAACTCACACTTCTTAAGCTTGGTGAACAACTTCTCCTAAGTATTTCCAGTACCATTAGTGGATGATCCTCATGTTCTTCACGGCTTGTTGAGTAAACAAGGATGTTGTCAATGAACACCACCACGAACCAATCCAGGTAATTCCAGAATACTTTGTTCATCAAATTCATGAAGACGGTGGGTGCGTTAGCCAACCTGAACAACATGGCTAGAAACTCGTAGTGGCCATACCAGGTCCTAAATCCCGTTTTCTGTACATCCTTGCTCCTGATCCTCGGCTGATGGTACTTCGATTGAAGATCTATCTTCAAAAATACACTGGCACCCTATAACTGATTAAACATGTTGTCGATCCTTGGTTGGGGATACTTATTCTTTAACTTGAGCCAGTTCAACCCCCGAGAAACTATGCACATTTGCATAGTACAATCTTTTTTCTTTACGAATAGCACTGATGCTCCCCTTGGAGACACACTAGGGCAGATGAAGCCTTTGTCCATAAGCTTTTGCAGATGTAGCTTCAACTCCCTTTAGCTCCACCGAAACCATTCGGTATGGTGCCTTGTGCATCGACGCGGTTCTCAATACCAACTCGATGCAGAATTTGATCCCACTCTGGAGGTACTCCTGGCAAATCCTCTGGGAACACATCTTGATATTCCCTCACTATGGAATCTCTTGCAACTGTCTTTCTATCGGGCTTTATGACGACACAGGTTAGGAAAACTTGGCCGTCATCTTCTATCCACCTTCTCACTTGCACCACAGTTAGAAAGGGCGGAAGAGCTCACACTTGTGCCTCAATGAATCTGAACTCCACGCCATTAAGGGGCTTGAATATTACTTCCTTTTGCTTGGAAGAGCATTTGGAGGAATAAGGCTCCCTTGAGAGTGGCGTTCTTTGTTTGGACGGTAGCGTTAGGGAAGATTTTGACCCTAGATAACTTGAGAAAAAGCAACGTCATTCAATGCTCCACTGCGAAGTTGCAAGAGATTTGTTGGTTTTGGTTTTTCTTCTTTTGTGGATAGAGTCTGATGTAGCAGATAGCGTGAGAGAAAAAGAATTGAATGAGCGACGTCTTCTACTCGAAAGAACAAGAAGCCAAAGTTTGAAGGAAAATGATAAAGCTCAATGTCAATTGTACTCTTGATTCAATGATGATGAACTCACCTACGTTTTGAAATACTTATTTCAAGAGGAGACACCCTAAAAGGGAACATACCAGCAAAGAAGGAAATGATAACAAGAAAAGGCATGCTAAAATCTAAAATAGGAAAATAACAACACTAACGTCAAAATAGAATCAACACTAAATGGATTCCTACATGTGGATAGCACAAAAAATCATCTTGTGTGGGATTCAGAAGTGGCCTTCCATATTCGGGCTGCAAACAAAATTCGACGAGTATTTCAAATGGATTTTCTGGATGATGCTCTGTTATTGTTAATTTGTTTTTAATTTTTTGCTGGCATCGGAAAAGGTTGGGGGCTACATTAGAATGGGTCATTCTCCAACGGGTGGTGGAGCTGTTGGCTAGTTTGAGAGGCCAGTTTGGTAGCCACCCAATGTAGAAGTCTGGCGGACGGTTCCCATGTGCTTAATGCGGAAACTAACACACTGTTATGATCTACTACTGTAAACATTAAACTCAAAAGAAAAATGATATTATACAACCTAACACACTGTTATGTTGGACGCTTGAAGATTGTTGGAATCTATAGCCACCCTACAAAATATGAATACAATATATGTTAGGCATGAGCATATTATCTTATGTTTGCTATTTGTCCAATGGGGCACAGTCCCATCAATCTTTGAAACTTGTATACTCTTATGATCACTTTTAGATTCGGGCTCTATCTGGTTATAGTTTTATGTTTGATTTGCCTCTAGGAAGTTCTGTTTCTTCTACGAGTAGTTAGATTTATTGAACTTATCTGGAGAATCACACACTTACACATGTACAAATTGGTTCTTCTTTTCTGAATCCTTAGTATTGATTCATGAAGGTTTTGGTGACACGGACCTTGTTCTGCAGGTATTTTGTTTCGACATGTAGATGGATTATGACAGCAACTTCTGTAGAGCATTCTGTTTTCCTCCTTTAAATTTTACTTGGTATTTGGTGAAACAGATGGATTTATCGGTAGATATTGCTTTGTCAAATAATTTGTTGCTTTAGTGGGAGACTTTTTTCTGGGGGGGGGGGGGGGGTAAAGGGGAAGTACATATGTATGGGAAACTACGTATCTTCCAATTGGGTTGGAAATAGGTTCCGTTTTAATTGGAGCCATTGGGTTCTGTTACGGCCTGTGATCTTCTGGTGATGTAGAAATGTTGCACAGAGCCTTGGAATTTTTATTTTGTGCGTAATATAAGATGCCAACATGAGGCCTGCCTAGTTTTTGGCTATTTGATAAGTTGAGCCTTTCCAAGTGTAGAATCTGGATCTGGCCTATTGTTTTTGTTGGAATCCATGATTGGAAAGGAACAAATATTTGCGTGCTTCATCTGCTTTAAGATTTGGTATACAAATTATAAGTGAAAACAATGTAAAATATAAATACATTACAGATTTACATCAAAATTCTGCAGAAAAACACAAGGGTTATATTTGTTAGATTATGTCTTGTTCAATATATATATAGATTTGTTAGATCGATATTGCTGAAAATTCGGTATATACTTATGCTCCGTTTGTTTCGACGTAAAATAGTTTCCGTCGTAAAATGGTTTCAGGGAAGTCATTTTTCTGGAAAATATTTTTCGCCGAAAGCATTTTTCGGTGTTTGGCGCGTACAGAAAATTACAAATATTTTTTATATTTTCATTCAAACATATTAACCTATAAAAATTAATTTTTATTCAAAACAAATAAATATAAATATAAAATAATATAAAAATCATCGATGACAAGATTCCGTCACTGACCGACAAGATTTTGACCATTTTTACTTGATTTCAGTTACTACAATCAGAATTCAAGATAATGGCCGGAATCCGGACAGTTTCGTCGGAATCTGGGATGGCCGGATTCCGGCGAAGTGGCTGGATTCCGGCACAAACGGCCGGATTCCGGCCATCCCGCCGGATTCCGGCCAGAGAGGCCGGATCTGGCCAGATCCGGCCGGGAACTGGCCAGAGCCGGCTGGGATCCGGCCAGAGCCGGCCGGCTCTCTGGCCAGACCGACCAGATCCGGCCGGTCTGGCCAGAGAGCCGGCCGGCTCTGGTCGGATCCCGGCCGGCCTTGGCCAGTTCCCGGCCGGCTCTGGCCAGAGAGGCCGGCCAGATTCCGGCGATCTGGCCGGATCTGGCCAGACCGACCGGATTCCGGCCATCTGGCCAGATCCGGCTAGATCGCCGGAATCCGGCCGGTCTGCCCAGATCCGGCCAATCTGGCCGGATTCCGGCTAGATTGGTTGCCGGAATCTGGGCTAACCGGATTCCGGCGAAGGTGGCCGGATTCCGACGACATTAATCGGATGTTGTCGGAATCCGATACCGGCAAGATTTCGATGGTGGTCGGTTGCTTAAACGTGAAGGTCGACTGCGTTGTTTAAAATAAATCGACCGCGTCAGACGTCTTCGGAAAATGATTTACGCTTTTAAAAAGCGTAAATCATTTTCCGAAATTTACTAAGCATTTTTGGTCAAACAGAAATCATTTTCCGGTTGACTATTATTTTCGCCCCTACCAAACACCGGAAAATACCGAAATCATTTTCCAGAAATCATTTTACGCCGAAACAAACGGTTAGTTTAATATATTGATTGTATATTGTTTCAATTTTAAGTCTTTTCAAGCAAAGTGTTAAACAAAAAATAGTATCATTGTTTTTGTTAGTGTTATGATAGTTTATTTTTATTTATTTATTGATGTCTCTCCTTCTCTACCCCCCTTTTTTTTTTTTTTTTTTTTTTTTTTTTTTTTTTTGGGGGGGGTGATGTTTTGGTGAGCACATGCATGTAATGCTCCGTTTGTTTCTGTGTAAAATGGTTCCGTCGTAAAATAGTTTTGGGGAAGTCATTTTTCAGAAAAATATTTTCCGTAGAAATCATTTTTCAGTGTTTGGCGCGTACGGAAAATTACAAATATTTTTTATATTTTAATTTAATCATATTAATTTAAAAAAATTAAATTTTATTCACAAAATAAAAAATATTAATATAAAAATATTTTTTTAAAATTTGGCATATACAAATTCAGGCGAAAGTTGCCGGAATCCAGCACAAAACGGCCGAATCCCGGCCACTTGACCGGAAACCGGCCGTTTTGTGCCGGATCCGGCCTCGCCGGCCAGTATCCCGGCCGGAGATCCAGCCAAAACGGCCGAATCTCAGGCGTTCTGGCCGGATCCGGCCTCTCCGGCCAGTTTGGCCGGAATCCGGCATGGTATCCCTGGAATCCGGCGACATCTGCCGGACGTCGCCGGATTCCGGCTTAATTTATCGAATTCCGGCACCGACCGAAGTCGGAATCTGACTTGTCGAAATTCGGCAATAGTCAACTACTTAAATGTAAAGGTCGACTGCGTTGTTTAAAAAAGAATCGACTGCATCTACCATTTACGAAAAGCGTAAATCATTTTCCGAAATTTATTAAGCATTTTTGGTCAAACGGAAATCATTTTTCAGTTGACCATTATTTTCGCTCCTACCAAACACCGGAAAATACTGAAACCATTTTTAAGAAATCATTTTACGTCAAAACAAACGGGGCATAATATTAAGATCTAATAATCTAATTATAGAATCAAAGAAAAAGCTAAAAAAGAAAAAGAAAAAGAGAGTAAACAATGGAACATGAAAATCCCCATTTTAATATAATTGGTAAAACATGGAATTGAATAATTTAAAATTTATTAATTGCATTATTTCTATAATACAATTTGGCATGATCAAGAACTATAATGTCAATAAGAGTTTCTATTCAGTCAAATTGGAGTATTTTGTTCGGCAAACGAGATTTTGTTTTCCAACTAGGCGCGTAATCAAGTCGAGTCGATCTTTAAGGTTTCAAGACTGGCTCGTTTATGAGTCGAGTTTAAATAGTCAAGCTCAAACTCGAGTTGAGCTATGAAATGTGTATTCAAGTTTGGCTCGTTTTAAATTCGGGCGAGTTCGATTTCAAGCTCGAGCTCGTTAAAAATGCCATTTGAGTCGAGCCGGGTTACTCAACAAGTTCGGCTCAACTAGAGTTCCAACTAGGCTATTAAATTTTTCATTGTGTTGTCAAAGCGGAGTTTAAGCCAGAGTTTGTGAACAATTTCTATACATTTATTTATGGCATAAATATATATTATGTAACTATATAAGACATATTATAAAATATAGTATATAACTATAGTCTATAAGTAATAAATTTACAATATTTTATTATATATAACTAGAGAGTATAAAATATGGTATATGTATAATGTGAGCAAATAGCAAGTCTAAAACACTCTATATAACTAAGTAACTATAATATAAATATAATCTATAACTGTTGTTAACCATGTGTGATGTGATATATGTGTGTTTTTATATATATATACACTTATATGCTAACTATACAATATAGTAATATTGTTATATACTAATTATTAATAACTTAATATGTTAGCTTAACATACAAAATACTATTATCGAAGTATTATAATTAATATGTAATACTATATTTACTTAGCTAGTACACTATATGCTTATTTAGTGTGTGTATATATATATCAAGTAACATATAGTTAATTATATTTACTTAGTATATGTTAATTAACTAGAAAATATATTAGTTTATGAACTAACTAGTTAGTATGTTAAGTAACTAATACACACATAAATATTAAGGAACATACATATATTTCTTAATTACTAATATACATGCTTTAAATTTATATAACTCATTTTTAGTAATATATTAATATATATTTGTATCTATATACAAGAAATATGAACAAGCTAATGAATTGGATTAACGAACCGATCGAGCTTTAAACGAGTTGAGTTCATCAGCTTATATCGAGTTTTGACAAGCGAGTTGAGTATATATCACTTACTAATCGAACGAGTTTCTATAGTTACGAGTAGGTTTTTACAGTATCGAGTTCGAGTTCGGATCGGGTTAAACCGAGCGGGTTATTGAACGGACTGATTTATTTACAACCCTATTAATTCTAGCTATCAATGCTTGGGCCACAACATTGATTATTGGCATTTTTGTTGTTTTGTGAGTAGTAGCTACCATTGTCACTTCTTAAAAGTGTATTTAAAATTTGATATTTTGACATTCCATCTTTTTAATTCATAAATTGACGAGGAATGCTAAAAACTATATTTTTATCCTATAATACTGACGTGACAATCTCATATAACAACTCGATCGGTTATTGTTAAAAAACAATAAATAAATAATCAAATGGTTAGTGGGGACTATCACATTTGCATGATGTAACGTTGTGAGATAGTTGTTGTAATACCCCAGTTCCATATTATGAAGAGATCAACAATTCATATAGAGTGAGTGGTTTATAAGAGATAGATGAGTGTTAAGTCTCACATTGCCTAGTTACTAGGTGAAATTGAGCTTTATAAGTGATTTTAGGAAAAATTTCAAATTAACTAGTTCTTTTGGGGTGATAGCGCAGATATGGGTAGCGCTTTTCCTTGTGTCGTTACAAATTGTATCAGAGCCACCTAGTAACGTCAAGTCATGTGGTGCTTGACCACTGCATGACGTGGTCTTGATGAGGGCGTCAGGAGTTTAAGGGGGGAGTTTGTAACACTCCGGTCCCATATTAGAAAGAGATAAATAACTCACATAGAGTGAATGGTTTATAAGAGATAGATGAGTACGAAGTCCCACATTGTCTAGTTACTAGGTGAAACTGGGCTTTATAAGTGATTTTAGGGAAAGCTTCAAATCGACTAATCATTTTAGGGTGATAGCACATATGTGGCTAACGTTTTTCCTTGGATCGTTACGGTTGTAAAATATAAATGTGGTATTATCGTTTCTCTAAATTGAATACTTGAACAATGTTTTTGGTGACAATATCATTTTTTCTTCGCATTGAATATTTGAAGGTGCAGATTTGAGATACTAATTTCTGATTCTAGGTAATGAAGAGTCTATTTTCTAGAGCTTATTAACTTAAGTTTGAAAAAGCTTCGTCCAATTCATCAATTTCTTTGTCCAATGTGCTTGTTTCTTTTGTCAAGGCTCAAATGAAATTAGTAGTGAATTACCTTGATAATTTAAATTGCTCTAATTTTTATCCTTCTTATTTTTTTAATATGATCTTTTTTTTCTTTTTTTTTTTTGGGTATTGGATCACATACATTAACATTAGAGATATGATATGTTTACAACTTCTATATAACTTTTGTACAATTCCAACAACTTGTTTTAAAATCAACCATTGGATGTGTATGACCCACATGTAGGAAAAGAGATTCGGTGATTAGTTTAAAGAAAAAAAAAAAAAAGTTATTAGAGTTATATAAAAATTATAAACGTCTCATATATCTTATCATTATTACGTGGAATGCATTACAAACTCATGACCACAAGTATGGAACCTCAAACTCGTCCAAACCAATGCCCAAAAGACAAATGTTGTAATTTCGAAGATAACCCAAAAGAATCAATTCTAATTTTCTTCCATCCAATTACGGGTGGCAATTTAGGTTCACATGTTGAGTTCGTTTCCTATCGAATCACTTTCAGATTTACATCACTCATATGTGAGACGTGTGATCATCTTAATCGTTAGGAACATCAATCGCATCATTTTCTTTTCCACTATTTTGTTTATTTATTTATTTTTATTTTTTTGCATTACATACATTTTGATTCAAATCCATCTTCTTCTTCTACCTTTTTTTTTTTTTTTTTTTTTTTTTTTTTTTTTTTTCTTTTATTTATTTATTTATTATTATTTTTTTAAAGTTTGGGGAATTGTCAAGTCAATGCACCGATATTGGCATGGGAGAGAGCATGTGAGGTGATCCCGCATCAAGTCAATGTACCAATATTCCTTAATCGCTAGCTGTTAATTAGCCGATGTATGTTCTTAACTTGATCAGCTAAAGTAATGCACTAATTAATATTTTTATTATTCTTTAGTATATATATCATAGTCGATCCATGGTTTCAAACCATATGCAATTGCGTAACGACCACGCCAACTCATTTCTCATCAATAATAAGATAAGATAGATCTCATAATAAAAAAGAATGTCGAATTCCAATTTCATTAATATTGGCCATCGATGGCCAATGCATGCCTACGAGAGAATCTATGAGCTGTTTGAAACATGACATAAACCTAGATAATTAACTCATTGACATCTCCTCAAAATAATTGTGATAAATCGTGTTGGCTTATGATGTTTCGAGGATTTAGATCAAGTCCACGGCCTTTGGCATGTTAGGCTTGCTGTTTTATTAGCTGCACATGCCTACATGCATGATTTTGTGTCTCTGCTCATATTACAAATATCTTTCATGTTTGGCTTGCAAATTAATGATCAAGTTTGGTATATTGGGTTGATAATGTGGCCACCTCTGGGGTGGCTCGAAGGCCATCCCTACATCTGGTTGGCTGCACGGCCACTCTAGATGGGCCCGGGCTTGGGGAGACGCGTGACCACCCCATGCGAGCCACCCGCTTGCTTTTTATCATATATATATATTTTTTATTATTTTATTTTTATCCTCACAATGGGGAGAATTTGGCCCAAGTGGTCCCATCCAAGTAGACCGTAACCTCAAACGGATGGGGTTAAGTTGCAACAAATTGACAGTTTAACGCGCAAGCCAAATCATGACCCTTGTCAGTTCGTGGTACCTTATAAAAAAATTGTTGTTAGTTTAGAGGGCTAAATAATATTTAACCTTTCAAATTATGTATAAATAGAAAATATTGTAATGTTATAAGACGATATAATATTTTTATCTTCAGTGTGGTAGATCTGACAAAGTTGTCTGCAAAGATTTGTTTCTTAAATGGTACTCTATAACTAATTAAGCTAGAAACTAGTTTCTTCATTTTCATTTTCTTTTCTCTTTATTATTTTTATCAAGTTTTGTTTTTAGGGTTCAATAGCTCACTGCATTTCACATGTAAATAAAAAGTTTGTCTTAATCTTCCAATAACAGTTGAATTGTTCAAAGACGACCTTTCCACTTAACCTCATCAATAACTCCAATTGCATATCCATGAAATTGATTTCAATAAAGTTAGTATTGAATTATAATTTCGTATTATTTTGTCTAATTTGTAAACTACATTTGTAAATGCATGAAAACAAATGTAGCACCCTCTTGATCACCACAAAACATAAAAATATCATCACTATGAATGTAAATTAATCCTGTCCTATACTAAGATTAAGAACACCTTAACAAATATGAGCTAGATTATTAGCAGTGACATGGGGTTGTAGCTATTAACCCATTATCAGCGGCGACATGTGAATGTCGCCGCTACTAATGCGAGATCATCAACAGTGACATGTGAGATTCGCCACTAATGATTTACATCAACGGCGACATTCACATGTTTTTCTTGATAATGGATCAATAGTGGCAACAATTGGTGTTCATGCTATTGACCCTACACAATAAAAATTATTACAAAAAAATCATAATATAGCCTATTAAGATTAAAGATTTGGGGTTTAAATCCCTGTGTAATTTATGTCCAATGTAAACTTCAGTTTTGAGGCTTGAACATATATGCTTTCTTGTATTCATATTTTTAATTGGATGTAAATCATACTTTACTCAAAAACATTGTGAAATCACTTATATGATGTAGGAGCTTAATGGCAAGTTTGGTAGATAATCATATAAATATATATATATATATATATATATATATATATATATATATTTTTAAATACATGAATGAATAATATATATTGTTAAAAATTGAATGGTATTAGCGGCGACCCAATATGTCGCTGCTATTAACTGACTAATTAATAGCGACAACATCTCGATTGTTGCTATTGATTGACCAATAGCAGCGACACATGATTTTGGTTCAAAACTCATTAAGCGTCGGCAAAAAAAAGTTAAAGTCGCCGCTGTTAAGTGATCAATAGCGGTGACTTAATTAGTGGATTGCCACTATTGATCATTAGCGTTAGACCATCAGCAGTGACCACATGAGCGTCAACAATAAGGCTGTTAGCATTTTGTCGCCGCTAATTTTTTTTTTTTTTGGTAGTGTGGCCACTTAACCTTGGGTTTGCTAATCGTATTTCCTCCTCCTAATTAACATTGGGTTTGTTATGTATATTACCCCCACTTATCACTTGGTTTGCTAGTCGTATTGCTCCTCCTCGCACTAAGTTGTTGAATTACAAAACATTTTCTCACAAAACTTTATTCTTTGTAAAACTTTTCTTTTCCTTTAATTTCTCGTAGCACTTTATTTTACAACACTAGTCTTTTCATTTCTCAAAACTCATTCATTTCTTGTAAATCGTGTAAAACACATTGTAACATATGATAATATATATGAACATACTTTAAATATCGTTGGGCTCATGATCACGAGTAAATTATGCAAATATCTCATGCCATGTATAACATATTTAATAGTCGGTCGAAAATTTCTATTTAGTACTCTCGTCCACATCCTCACTAAGGCTTCAACCTGTATCACATGCTCGCCTGAATTTATTATATCGCATTGTTAGTCGCGGTTAAATTTCTGAACCCAAAACGCTACTTCTTAGGCAATTATGAAGAAACCATGGGCAGCTTAATTAGCTTGTAAAATGAAGCCTTCCCGGAGATAGAGGGTGGCCAGCGGTGGAAGCTGGTAGTGAAATGCAATTGAGTTGGCAGGAGGTGCACATGTACGTACAGTTGTAGTAAGAAATTATTGAGAATCTTTTTATCCAACACTTGGAAAAAGAAATCAAATTGTCCGCCGAGCCCAACATTTCATGCATTGTCCTACGCACTGTTCCCAGGGATCATGCCGTTTTTCCAGCGCTTCAATCATTCGGAAAAGTCTTCCACCCATGTTGTGCGTAACTTCTTTTCTGTGGGCATGATAATATATATAATATATATATAAATATATATTATTTGTCACCTTGATCTCTTCAACCACCACTATTCTTTTCATTTTTTTATATTTTATATTTTTTTACTTTAATTCAGTTTCAATCCTCTACGTCTTCAAATTCCCATTATAAATAACTCCTCAACCCCACGTACGTAGCATGAAAAAGGACAGCAACAAAAATGGTCATGGAAACTCGCAGCCTTTTTCTTTTATCATCTTTGCTTCTTCCTCTCCTTCTAAGTAGTACTACTTCGGCCCAACTTCGCAGCGACTTCTACCAAAGCACATGCCCGAATGTTGAATCTTTAGTCCGCTCAGCTGTCACAAACAAGTTCCAGCAGACCTTCGTGACTGCTCCAGCCACTCTTCGACTCTTTTTCCATGATTGCTTTGTCCGGGTTTGTAGGCTAACCTACTTCCTTTTTTTTTTTTTTTTTATTAATGAATTTTTTTGGTTGGTGGCTTTCCAAAGATGTTACCAATTATTGAGATATATTGTTGGTTAATTTCTTCTGGTATTATAGGGTTGTGATGCTTCAGTGCTGCTTTCTTCTCCAAATAATAAAGCAGAGAAGGATCATCCTGACGACATTTCTCTTGCTGGTGATGGATTTGACACTGTAATCAAAGCTAAAGCAGCTGTTGATAGTGTTCCTCAGTGCAGAAACAAAGTTTCCTGTGCTGATATACTAGCTCTTGCCACAAGAGATGTGGTTGTATTGGTTAGTTTTTCTTTTCAATTTTGTCAATAATTTTCTGGAGGATTTGCCTGGAAAATGATACATAGTTTCTACTTCTCAACAACACTGAAACATGAGTTTAGACATAAAATCAAGTTATTAAGCATTATCACATTTAAAATTATCATATATGCTTTTACTGAATACAGGCAGGGGGTCCATCATACACAGTTGAATTGGGGAGGCGTGATGGGAGGATATCTACAATTGCCAGTGTTCAACGCCAACTTCCTCAGCCTTCTTTCAATTTAGACCAGCTCAATTCCATGTTTAGCTTACATGGTCTTTCCCAGACAGATATGATTGCATTATCAGGTACTTCAAGTCTTCAAGTGCTTTAATTCAATTAGAAGACACATGGAGTATTTTAATTAAAACATGGAATAAATGTCGGAAACAAGGTTCAATCTCATAGCAAAGGACTCATTCTATGTTAACTCACCACTTATATATCCCAAAAGCTTAATCTCATATAAAAGGATAAATTCAGTTATTTAATTAATATTTTTAATAGCTTTTAATTACTCTATTTTATCATGAGGCATCTCTACCTATAATAATATGCTTTGCCTTGCTCAAACTAATTAATGTGAGTGAGTTTAAAACATGCGATTTAAAAACGTAGTTAAATGTTTGACAGCTTGACATTCCTTTAAAATTGTGAGTTTCTTAAAACGCACTCTTTGTCTGTGATTTGAAAATACAGATATTTCTTTGTTTTAAAATCTTAATTATTTAAAAACGCATTCTCAAACGGTACCTTTTATACAATTTGATTTAAAATATATATATATATATATATATATATATATATATATATATATATTTTATACAAAATTGACTGTAACAGAAGATTAGGATATTCAAGATATTATCCAACTTATGAAGTTCTATATTTGTGTTAGGTGCGCACACACTTGGGTTCTCTCATTGCAGCCGTTTCTCCAAACGGATTTATGGATTCAGCCCCCGAAACACGATCGACCCGACACTAAATTTAGGTTATGCTCTGCAGCTTAGAAAGATGTGTCCATTAAAAGTTGACCCGAGAATCGCCATTAACATGGACCCGACCACGCCTCAGACATTTGATAATGCCTACTTTAGAAACCTTCAGCAAGGAAAGGGGCTTTTCACCTCTGATCAGGTACTGTTTACAGATACAAGATCAAGGCCAACAGTCAACTTCTTTGCATCAAACAATGGAGCTTTCGGACAGGCCTTTGTGAGTGCTATTACCAAACTAGGTCGTGTAGGGGTTAAAACTGGAAATCAAGGCGAGATTCGACTTGACTGCACAAGGGTTAACTAGATGTTCGGGATAGTGCCCTACACTCTAATTGTTTTCTATGACATTTTAGTTTTAATCGAATAAAGTTGTTTATCCACTAATTTATTTAATGAGCATTGGCCAGGCATGTAATTGTTTACATGTATACTTTTAATGAATATTATTTGTCATATATATGTAAGGTCCATAGGTTGAATTGAATATTGTTTAAGGTGTGAGTAATGACGTATTGAAGTACACAGAAGATCTTAAACTATAAACCTTGTAACTTATAAATTATTGTTCATAGTCGGTAATGGAATTGAGTATTCCATTTGATAAGACTATAATACATCAATCATGATGATCTACGTTGATGATGTGAAGTAGAGATTTCGTATTGATGTGTTGGTGCTGATACAATGCATTGAACGAACCATGTGAATTGTCATTCCTTTATGAAAATAAATTGACTTTTAACAACCAAGTGTATGTTTGTGTGCAACAAAAATATTTTTAAATGTGGAAAATAAAAGGACAAGATATTTGTTGACGAAGTGGAAACTTTGTGAAGAGAGAAACCACTCCGGGGCAGCCAAACCCAGGAAATTCACTATCCAAAGAGCCATCGTGAACGCTTCCCAACCAAGTCTCCTATTTGAAGGGGTCTTAATTTGATGGAATCCTTTACCTTAGGGCCGACCCCTAAGATAGACTTCAAACGAACAAGGAGTACACACCAGCAACGGCTAAGAGAATTCAATACTCAATTCTGTACAAAACACATGGCCAGAGACCTCTATTTATAGACTTAAAAAAACCTAATTCTATTAAAAATTGGAGTCCTCTGGGCGGCGTCCGACTGGCAAGCAAAGGGTGTCCGGACGGTCAACTGTTTCCGTGTCTGAAAAGGAATTCCGAAAATTCTCGAATTTCTGGTGGCAGTTCCAACGACACCAAGTTGTAAGGCAACACCGAAAATTTTGAAAATTCAAGTTGTAGGATTTTTTCTTAACTTTCCAACAACACAAATTTCGTCTCAATTTGATACTCGAGCAGAGAGTTATGATAAAAACATTGAGACGTGTGCGGAAATCTTCCTGGAAACCTGAAAAGCGTCCGGACGGTGTTGCCCTTCCGTCCGGATGGTTGCTGTTTCACGATTCGTATCTGAACATGAAATCCAATTTCTTCTCGGATTCTGAATAGCTTGACCTAGCGTTCGAACGGTGTTGCCCTAACGTCTGGACGTTCTTCAACGCTGAAGCTTCTAGACACTGCGGGGCGTCCGGACTCATTCAAAGGTCCGTCTGAACGGTTGCACAGGAACCAGCTGTTCTGACTTGGAAATTGCATGAAATCTTCATGGACATCTTTTTAGAAACTTGTGACCATACTCATGGCATGAAATGAGACACTGCCCATATTACTTGAAGACTCTGAATAGAACTGATAATCCTATTAAAAAGCAACCGTTACATAAAGTGTTTTTGTCAACCAGAATGTTGCCAATATAAAATACTAACACTTTATAACACCGTCAAAAGAATGATGTGAAACTCACGATTAATTATAATATTGATTCTAAATCATGAGAGGATCATGAACTCAAATGTGAAATGGAGGTCACCATGCATATGATACACTGATCAAGAGTGAGATCTTCGACAATTAAAATCTCGGTGTGTTGGGCGATCGCATGTAGTATTGTGGGAACACCACTCCTAGAAGGAATTCAAATCCTTTGATTAAATTAAAGAGATAAGAAATATCCTGTTAATGTATATTTAACAAATTTAATTATTCTTAGTCTCTAACCGGAGTAAGAATTGCAAAAATTATTATGTACATGGTGAAATGAGATTTCGCAACTTTGAAAATAATTAAGAGATTAAATTTGGTAATAAAGTATAAAGGTATTGAATTAAAGTGAGAGTCATTTTTTGGCGTTAATTCGACTATAAAATATTTCATGGAAGAGTCAGATGTAAAATATAAGTATATCCATTAGGATTAATTGAATAATCAAATGTTTAAAGTACTGTAATTACAATTGTTTAGAGGAATAAATTGTAATTACTAGTAATGTATGATAAGTCATGAGATGACATGTGTCATAAGCCTCTTGGAGTTAGTTTTTTACATTCCCTTTAGGTCACTCTTCAAAATGATTTAATTTAACTTAATGACATAAGCATTCTAGAAGCCCTAGCCATTTTTCCCAGGAGAATAGGAGTCTAGGGCTAGCCGTATGTAAAGATCAAGAAAAATAAATAGGGAATTTAGTTTTAATAAATTATATTTATTTAAAAGGATGAGACTAATAAAATTTCTTAGTAGATAAATTTATATGATTGAAATAAAAATGAGTTTTAGTAAATAAATAATAATGATGGTGTAATGTTCGAGAAATTATTTAATAATTAAAGTATAAATTTGAGTAAATAATTGATTAAACTTAATTAGGTGTATTTTAAAATGCAAGAGAATATTTTTAAAAGACCAAAGTTTATAAATGGGTTTATCAGGATTAAATAAAAATAAATTTATTTAGTGTTGTAAAAATAAAATAAAGTGTTTTATTACTATTCTATAGACTTGTAAATAGTGGGTAAGAAAATAAAATGCAAGAGAATATTGTGATAGTTCAAAGAAAATAAATTAGAAATGAAAAATAAAATATAAAAGAAATTAATGAATAAAATAAAATAAAGAAAAGAAAGAAATAAAGAATTTTAAATAGAAAGAAAAAAAGAAAAAAGGAAAATGAAGGTGTGGGGCGCACACCTGCGCCCCACAATTGTTAAAAAAGAAAGAAAGTGAAGGGCCACATCACATGAGAAATGAAGGAAGGGCCATCTGGCCCTTTCCAGTGAAAAAAAATAATAATAATAAGAGGCAACGCCTCTTTTTCTCTCAGAACCGAGAGAAGAAAAGAAAAGAAGAAAAAGAAAAGATGGAGAAACTTTTTCCATTTTCGCGATCTACGGAGATCCAACGGCTTGATCTTCAATCCGTCTTCGGAAACGTGATCCATGTACTCGGATCTACGTTTTCACCGATTGTTTTGAGGTAAAACACTAAATTTATGATTTCGTAATTTTGGATTAAAATATTGAAATGTGAGTTTAATCTAGTGTTTTCTTTAAGTAATGGGTTACTTGGAACTTGCTTGAGACTACCCAAACCATAGGTTTTGGTTTGGTGAAATTTTGTAAGTTTTTTAAAACCCTAACTTTTAGGTATTTAATTTTAATTGAGTTTTACGTGATTAACTCTTAGTAAATGCTATTGGGTTAATAATATTGTGTTTGGGTAGTGTTCTATAAATTATGATTTAAAGTTTAGAAACCTTAATTTTATGGGTTAAATTAATTTGGGGGTTTTAGTGTTTAAAATCTAGATTATTAATTTGTGAATTAATTGTAGTTATTGTGATGATTAATCCCAAATTAGTTATGGGATTTGTAAAAATTAAGTATTTATGAGTTAGGTTCTAATATTAGTAAAGATAAATAATTATGGGTATTTAGTTTAAATAGTATTTGCGAGGTTAAAACTAAGATTTTCTTATGGGTTAATGTCATTTTAAATACGGTAGTGTTTTATGTAAAAGTTTAATGAGTATAATTTGAAGGTTAATGTTATAGAGAAAATGTTAGTGAGAAATAATTTAGAGATTAGTGAATATAATTTTATGGCTAATATTATTATAAAAGTGTTAGTGAAAATAATATAAGGGTTAGTGATTAATGTTATAGGTAAATAATTAAATGGTGATTTTAATATCTAACCCTTAGTGAATACTTTGGGTTAGTGTTAATTGAGTTTAGCTAGTGTTTAGGACTATGGGTAAATATTTGGGAACCCTTAAAATATTATGGGTTTTCCAAGGGTTAGCTTTTAAGTAATTTAAGAGCTAAATGTCTGTCTAATGTTAGAAAAGTCAAATAATGTGCAATGTGTATTTTCACAGTGACGCATTGCAATGTGGTGTCTAGGAGACCCAGTGCCTAATATCCACGCAACCAAGGTGAGTATTCTACTCATTGAGAAGTTTTATTTTCATATATGATTAATTGCAAAATGTATATTGTTTTACAAACCTGAACCAACTGTATCTTGATTATGATCTGTTTTGGATGATTTGAGTACTTTTGAGTATATTGAAATTATGATGATGTTTTGAAGTATGAATATGATATGTGATTTTAGAGTGAGTTAAGTTATGCAAATTGTTTAAGAAATGACACGTTGAATGGTTTATGTTTTTATAAAGAAAGCATGTGTTAAAGGCATGATTCATGAAATGAAATGTATATTGTTTTAAGGCATGATGCATATGCATATGAACGCTAAAGTGCATCGAAGTGGGGTTTATAACCCACGGGAAACAATACTTGGGGTAATTCCCATGATGCTTGGATTAATTTCCATGATGCTTGGGGTAACCCATGATGCTTGGATTAATTTCCATGATGTGCATTGCATAATCATTTATAGCATGGTTTTGATGAGTGATGTTTTTATACTATGAGTAGTTTTGCTATACGTATTGGTATGCATATGAGTTTCAATGAAAAAGAGCTTATGTATATTCTATCGGATAGTTAGATGATTTAAATGCCATTGATTTCTAACGTAAGGATTATGTAAACCTAAGCAAACAAACCTTAAAGTATTATCGTAGGTGAGGTCGTACGTAGTTGTTTCTACAACAGAACTTCTACGTATAATCTTAGCTGCCAAGTATGTTCAAATGTTTTCTATTGGCCGGTGTGTGCTATATCAGCTATGGGGGTTTTCAAACAAAAGTTTATAAAATTGGTGACTGTTATAGTGTACGCATGACTAGAAAAGAAAAGTTGGTTCTTTGTGAAAACTCAGTGAATAGTATACCTCTGAGGTCTTAGTGTATTTATTTATGCTAAGACGGTGGGCTCATAATTCTACCTGTACGGATGCGGCGACCCCCGCAACCGTGCAGACGTTTATGCTTTGGTTGCAGGTTTTGCGGATATAGTTATTGACTCGTTCACCGAGTGTATGTGATGCTATGATTGGAGCATATCGCGACAGTCATAAGTCACGGACTCATGGGTAGTCCGCATTTTGGGTATTTTATTTATGGCTCGTGTTCTACATGACACATGTATTTGTTGAGTCTATATTTGGTATGTAATTAGTGTAATATTTTTATAAGCCTTAAATAGATAGACTTGTAAATGGCTCTTGTTGTAATTAATTGTTATGTATTATATGTATTTCCGCTTATGATATGTGTTCCGTTGCACATTGATTATTATATTCCGCTGTTAGATGTAACTCTGATTATCAAGTGCATGTTATGGTGCATGTGTCATATGTTGGCTGAGTGACATATAGTCGTGCCACTGTGAAGATTCGTTTGTATGTTGTAAAAAAAAAAAAAAAAAAAAAAAACAGGTCGTCACAGATGGTGAGTCCTAGTAGAATAAATAATTAATTATAAGGGTTAAACTGTAATGTGATTGAATAAGGGGCCAAATATTAATTTACAGAAGATAGATTTAATATAAGGTGGGGTAATGTTATAATTTAGAAAATATGGGGGTTTCAAACAAAAAGAAATGTTATTCATTGCCACATGTGTGGCTATGAATCACTCTTAGCTAATAGAAAAGCAAATAAAATAAAATAAAACATTAGGGCAAAGGGCATTTTGGTATTTTCCCTTTTATCATCTCACGCCCTCTTCTCCCTTTTTCCCACTTCATGCAGCCCACCCCTCTTCCCCTTTCTTTTCGTTCCCTTGTTCTTTCTCCCCCTTTCTCCGTTCTCATGCACGCTAGACTGGGAGTAGTGATTGAGAGAGACACAGAGATTAGGCCGTGAGAGATGCAATTTTTGAGAGGGATATTTAGAGCATGACGCAGAGAAGAAAAGAAGTAGAAGAGAAGAAGAAGGAGGAGTTCGGCCATGGGGGAGAAACCAACGAAAATCAACAAGGTAAATTCTATTTCTTTAGCTTTTGGGTATTTGATTTTGGGGATAAATTCGAGTGATTTCCCTTTGGGTGATTTTCGGTTATGGGTAGCCAATTAGTTAGGGTTTTTAGTTGCAAAAATTTGAATGGGTCATTGGTGTTTGATTTTTGTAATTTTGGTAGTTCCTTGTCTTGAGTTGATTACGATTATTGCTGTGACATAGGGGCTCGAATTTATGGTATGGGTTTTCTGTTTAGGTGATTTTTGAATTGGTGTAGTTTGTGGTAGCCGAATGGGTTGGTACTCTTGAAGTTGAGTTTTGAATGGTTTAAATTTCTGATCGTGATTTGGGTTTGATTCTCTTGAGTATTTCGATTCATGACTGAATGGGTGTGAATTAATCCTATTGCAAATTTTCAGTTTAGGTTTATTGGTTGGTTGATTCTCGGTTTTGGATTGTTTATGAACTTGAAGTTTAATTCTATGGATGTCAGTAGAAACACCAAGTGGGTATCATAGAGTTGGGTTGTTTTGGGTTTTATTTTCTATTTGATATTGAGGTGCTAAGTATTGTCCCTTGAGCGATTCAAATGCTATTTGGGTTGTTTTAAAGTTCAAATGCTAAGTATGTGGTCCAATGTTATAATTTCAGATTGTGTATTGCTAGTGTGGTCTAGAGAACCTTGTCGTATCCAGCATCCACAAGTAGCCAAAGGTGAGTATTTTACTCACTGAGAAAAATACTACATTTTAAGTAATTTATAAAATGAAATAATATGTGATTTTCTTACCGAACCGACGATATTTTAAAACATAAGTTTTGGATGATTTGAGTAGTTTCGAGTATGTTAAAATTATGCCAATGATGTTATAGCAAATTGTAATGTGTGTGAAGTATGATTTGAATTATGTTTTAAATGTTTGACTTCCTACTTGCTGAGGGTGGGAATTAAATTTGTGTATTTTATGCCTGCTACAGTTGGAAATTGAAGTTATGCAAATTGTTTGAAAAAATGACACGTTGAACTGTTTATATTTTATGAAGAAAGCATATGTTAAATGTATGATCATGAAATTAAATGTATAGTATTTGAGCATGAGCATTGAGCATGAAACGTGAACAGACAAACCTTAAGTTGGGGAATCAAGCCCCACAGTACCTGGCATATACTATTGGGGGACTCAAGCCCCATGGTATTTGATAGGAAATCATGAACAACTTAATGGGGGAATCAAGCCCCACGGTACCTAACAGATATTAATGGTGGACTTAAACCTCATGGTATTTGTCTAGGAGGCATAAATTAATTATTGGGAGACTCAAGCTCCAAGGTACTACCAATGGAGAACAACAACAAGCATGCATAGCATTGTCTTTATAAGTGTTATGTTTTTATGATATGTTAGTAGTTTTATGCTAGACGTATTAGTATGCATGAGTCTTAGTGGGCAAGAGCATATGTATATTTCTATCGACTGGATTGCATTGATCTAAGGGCATTGAACCTTAATATACTTAGATGTTTATGCTACTAGATTAGGTAATGCAAGTGTCCTGTAGTAGGTAGGCGGACTATCGTTCATTCAGCACAAAATTGTAATGCACTTGACACGGAGTTACCCATATTTGGAAACGCTGGATCTTTGTATTCTTGAGCAAGATGCCATTGTTTTGAGCTTCAATATACTTAGATGTTTACGCTACCAGATTGGGTAATGCAAGTGTCCTGTAGTAGGTAGGCAGATTGTCGTCCATTCAACACGAAGCTGTAATGCACTTGACATGAAGTTACCTACATTCGGAAACGCTGGATCTCGGTAAAGCGGAGCTACCAAATATGAAAGTAATATATTGTAGATGGGTCTATTTGTAGAAGCTTCGAAAGTGGGATGACTGGAACTTCTATATATGTTCACAGCTACATAGTATGCTTTCATGTATTTTTGATATATCGGTGTTGACTTTACTAACTACATTATTGTTTCTATGGGACGGAATTTCATAACTCAAAACGGTAGCAGTATAGTAAACGTATGATAGAAAAGAAACTCAGTTCTTTGTGAAAACTTAGTGATTTTTATACTACTGAGGTCTCGGTATGTTTTATTGTCACGACCCATTTTTTTTTTAAAAAACATACATAAATGGATATTTACAGTGGCACGACTACTTGTCGCTCAGCGAACATAACGTACATGTTTCATAGATCATAATTTTTTTATGAAAAACCTTAAGAGAAAAATCCTCTCATTCTATTTCTTTTTCTCTCGGGTCAGATGACCCTTTTCTATTTTTCTTTTCTTCAAACAGCATAGGCGCACGGTCTCTGCTTTGGAAAGGCCAAATGGCCTTTCCAATTATTTGAGAAGGAAGGTGGACGTGCGCCTCTCTTCTATTTTTTTTTTCTTTTACTTTTTTTACTTTTGACTTCGTTTTTTTTTTTCTTTTTCTTTTTTATTATTATTCTTTAATTCTTTTCTTTTCACTTTTATCTTTTGTTTTTTTTTTCTTTCACTTTCATATTCTTCTTTTCTATTTCATTCTTTTCTTATTTTATTTTTTTATTTCATTTTCTCTTTAGACTTTAAAAATATTCTCTTGCATTTTTAATAACACTAAATTAACTTAACTAATTATTTACTTAAATTTTATACTTTAATTATTAAATAATGACCTGAACATTACATCTTTCCCTCCTTATAAAAATTTTGTCCTCGAAATTTGAACACTAAATCATTTTGCGCACATACGAGCGTGCATTTTATATTAGAAACACCATACAAGTATGCGTTTTACATGGGGTACTTACACGAAAATTGTATAACATAACAATCATACCCGCATTTATTCGGTAAAATGAGGGATCATTCCCGCATTTAACGACTACACACCCATGTGGCTTCCTCAACATTGTGATTTCACCACAGAGTCCTCACTAACGAAATGAATTTAGTGTTTTCTTACAAACCATCACTCGCTTTGCAACCTTTCACATGTCAATTTCTATTGAATATGAAGAAGCGCATCACAAGTAAATGATCGCAAACACGTTCGCAACGAAGAAATATTGGAAATGTCATGAATGCCTGCTAAAACTAGGATACATCATGACCGATTACATGACGAACTCACGTTTAACACTAGGGACAACTCAACATACCTAAAATTGAGCACATCCATATTGCCCAAAGCGTTACATGTTTCACATTGGCGACACCTTGCATTTCACCAAATCACCAATTTGAAATACAGAATTGCGGCGATATTTATCCACATAGCTTACCATCACTATGTAGTGAATATCCACTTTGAACGAGTGCAATCTTCCCTAGAATTATGCACCACTTCAAAGTTCACTGATTATTTCACACCAACTTCATACCAAATGAAGTGGCATTCATCGTTCACGTCCATACGACGTTACGTGTGATACAATGTTTACAACTACTGACAGATATCATGACCAACTCTATGGAATCCTACACGCACAACTTAGGCGTATCCTCAAGTGTCTAAATAGATCTATCGGATTAGCCGTCCGCTTGCGGAGGGTATGATACGCTAACGCTCCAAATACACTTAGAGCCAATCTCTCCAGCATGAGATTTCATACACAGTGTATTAGCCGTGATATTGGCTTCAGCTGCATGACAAGACATCTTGTCATTAAGATCTCCTAGCACTATAAGCCATCATAGTTGCCCCATATGTTAGTCTCTCAATCACAATAGTGCATTAAGGCATGGGTGATTAATGTGAATTCAACACACTTCACCATAAAGGCATTGTCCACAAAATGGTAGAGCATAGATAATAGTTACCATCTGCAAACCATGAGGAGAACAACGCTACTACAGATCCACAGTTGATAAGTAGCATAGGCTATATCCTTGTTATTACACAAGGGTGCATCCCTACATATTGTGATGTATCTGTGCAAGCCACATACCCAATAATTTTTCTTTGGTAGTTTAAGCACAGGTGCAACTGTGTTTTCTTGTTCTAACATATTGACTACAAGTCCATTCTTGTTCATTACATAAACCAAGAATGGCACCTCCTCAACCTAAGCTCACCTCTCATGAGCTTGGCGAAGAATCCCTTTTACTATGCACTTCCAACACTTATACCAAGTGTCTTCCATGCTCAACACAATTAGTCACATAGACTAACCTGTCGACGTCACACTCAACCAATCACCTATCAAGGCATTCATGGAACACTTGACCCATCAAGTCCATAAATATCAATGGTGTACACAACAATCCGAATGGTGTCACCAAAAACTCATAATGGCCATACTATATATGGATCGCTAACTTTGGCACATTTTCTCACGCACCAAAAGTCAATGGTATCTCGGAAGAAAGTCAATCTCAGAGAATACCGAAGCTCTCAAGAGTTGACTAAACAAGTTGTCAGTTTTCTTTATGGAACACACATCCTCAATCGTCGCTAGGTTTAGCACATGGTAATCTATGCATGACTACATAGACTCGTGACTAAAGTGGAAACATCTGCACTATTCGGATGTTCCCAACTCGGACACTCTATACTATGGGGTAGGAATACAACTACCCACTCGTGATTATCTACGTTCACTTATATTCTTTGATCGTCAATTCATTCCAAATTGACACCAAAGCCCTAACGAGTTAATATCGTAGTTCAACATGGTAAGCTTTATTGTTTAGCATGTTGAACACTGAAATCCTATTGAAACTCTACACGTATAACACTGCTAGCTTCTCTGGTAGAGTCTTTTCTCTAATACCGATGACACACTTGTCCACATGCTACTTATAAGCAAAGGTGTCATCAACATGAGTGGCCACGCATAAGTTCTAATCTAAGGGTTCATTGCTCAATTTGCATAGCTTACAAATGCAAACGAGACAAGGGTGGACAACTTAACATATCAAACTAAATGAGTTAGACGCCGTAGCTCATCACGTCAAACACTAGAGCTAGCAATGTCACCACCCATATAGTGCTAAGGCAATGACCTCCATGTTTACTATGGACAAATGCGTCACCAATAAAAATGGTCACGCACATTGATTTTAAAGGTTTGGTACCCATTATATAATTATGCATATTGAGACACATGAATGGATAATGGATAATACTCAAACACGCCAAATGTGCACAAATGCTACAACATAAAGGTATAATACCTGTGGCAGCATCGACAACATTTGAGGTGGTTGGACGGACTTCAGCATTGCTTGGTGTAAGTAGTCACACCATACATGAGCAAACTGTCTCAACTGTTAGTTGCCCGCTAAAGTTACTTGACTTTGGCGGCAACAAGTTGGCGACCTTACGCAAAATGGCCTCCTCAACCATATTTACAATGTGTCCTAGATCTTCCTCGACATACATCCTGTGTAGCTCCCCACACACTACACTGGACAACGCTAGAGCTGCTTTGAGTCAAAGCGACTAATGAGGAACATAGCTTTACGAGGTGGCCAAGTCTACCACATCAAAAGCATACCCGTGATTCTACACGACACATCCACCAAAGTATGGCTTCCCACAATTGGTGCACCGCGTGACATTGAAGTGGCTCGCAAAGGCATCCTCTTCTCCAAGGAACATAGAGCCACAACTAATAAGTTGCTTCTTCAGCGGTAAGGAAGCATGAGCTCCCAATGACATTGACCATTTTCTACTCAAATGATTCGTAATCGAGAGTCCATCAATGAGGAATGCCTAAAACCACTACTAACGAACAATTTCCTCGACAGAGGGGAGGAGGAGGTAGAGGCACCTAAAATCACTTCCACCTCAATCACCCACTAAGGAATCCTCTTCCTCATTTAGTATCGACAATGCTTGTCTAGGTGACATGACTTTTATGTACAATGAAATGCCACATAGACAATACTGTGTAAAGAAGATTACATGCATCACAATGCTCATGCAATGCACCTATGAAACTTAATCTAAACTGTTCCCCGTCTAAGCGATATACTCCACACAATCACATTGAAGTTAACCTACAATGTGAAAGTGAGAGGTAAGTTAACTATACGTAAATCAAATGATATGCATCACAAAATCATGTAATGCATATGGAGTATTACATTTTAATTCCCTATCTTTGTTGAAGCTTTTAAGATTTCCTATGGCTCTTTTGTTATTCTTAGACTCTGACACAACCCTAAGTTTCCGCTTTCCGCTTTTCCTAACCAACCCTAGAGCTAACCTGATACCATCTGCAGTGATGACCCATTTTTTTTTTTAAAAAAAAACATACATAAATGGATCTTCACAGCGGCACGACTATTTGTCGCTCAGCCAACATAACGTACACGTTTCAAACATGTACCTGATATTCAGAGTTACATCTAACACAGCGGAATATAAATATCAATGTGCAGCGGAAAACATATCATAAGCGAAAATACATCTAATACATAATAGTTAATTATAACAATAAGAGCCATTTACAAGTCTATCTATTTAAGGCTTATAAAACATATTACACTAATTACATACTAAAATACAGGTTCAATAAATACATATGCCACGTAGGACACGAGCCATAAATAAAATACCCAAAATGCGGAATACCCATGAGTTCGTGACTTATGACTGTCACGATGTGCTCCAATCATAGCATCCCATACGCTAGGTGGACGAGTCAATATCTGTATCCGCAGAACCTGCAACCAAAGCATCAATGTCTGCACGGTTGTAGGGGTTGCCGCATCCGCACAAGTGGAATTATGAGCCCACCGTCTTAGCATAAATAATTACACTAAGACCTCAGAGGTATACTATTCATTGAGTTTTCGTAAAGAACTAACTTTTTTCCTTTTTAGTCTCGCATACACTATAACAGCTACCAATTTATAAACTTTTGTTTGAAAATCCCCATAGTTGATATAGCAAACACCGACTAATAGAAAACATTTAAAACATACTATGTAGCTGCGAACCTATATAGAAGTTCCAGTTATCCCATCTTGGAAGCAACTACATACCTTCTCACCTGCTATAATACTTTTGTATTTGGTGGCTCAAATGTACAAAGAAATAGCATTGCCAGATGTAGGTAATTTCATGTCAAAAGACACTTACATTACCCAATCCAGTTGCGTACAATTTAGGTACATCAAGCATAAAACAATGGTGGCTCAAATGTACAAAGAAACAGCATTGCCAGATGTAGGTAACTTCATATCAAAAGACACTTACATTACCCAATCCAGTAGCGTACAATCTAGGTACATCAAGCATAAAACAATAGCGACTCAAATGTACAAAGAAACAACATTGCCAGATGTAGGTAACTTCATGTCAAAAGACACTTACATTACCCAATCTAGTAGCGTACAATCTAGGTACATCAAGCATAAAACAATGGCATCTTACTCATTAATACAAAGAAACAGCATTGCCAGATGTAGGTAACTTCGTGTCGTAAGACACTTACATCACCCAATCCAATAGCGTAGAATCTAGGTATACTAAAGCTCGATACCTTTAAATCATGCAACAAGAAATATATATCATAAAAACAGCACACACAAACACACCATGATATATGTATGCATATGCAATGTCCTCAGAGCCCCTAGCTCAAGAAACTGAGTTCTAAACTCAAATCACCGAGTCCTAGGCTCAAATCGCCGGGTCCCAGACTCATATCATCGAGTCCCAGACTCAAATCACCGAGTTCCAGACTCATATCACCGAGTCCCGGACTCAAATCACTAAGTCCAAAGTTGTGTTGTTAAGCACGAAATGCATCATGTCCCCACTTTATAACTCACACTAAAAATCCTAATCATTTACAATGCAACCCTAATCTACAAAATTCCCAACCACCACGTATAATCACACAATTCGTTCGAACTCCGCATGTCATATACATCCTTCAACATCATCATAATTTCAAGATACTCGAAAGTACTCAAATCATCCAAAATAGATATATTCAACATACAGTTGGTTCAGATTCATAAAACAACATATATATATATATTTTGCAATTCATTAATATATGAAAATAATAGTTTCTCAGTGAGTAGAATACTTACCTTGGCTGCCCAGATATTAAACATTAGGTCTCCTAGACACCACCATGCAATGCATTACTGTAAAAACAATACATTGCACGTTATTGATAACTTCTGATATTGGACTCACATGTAGCTCTTAAATTGCTCAAGAGCTATCCCATGGAAAACCTATAATGTTTTAAAGGTTCCAAATATCTACCATAAAATCCTAGGCACTAACTAAAACTCAAACAATACTAACCTAAAGTATTTACTAAGGATTAGATATTAAAATAACTATTTAATTATTTACTCATAATATTAATTACTAACCCGTAATTAATTTCACTAACCATAATTATTTTCACTAACACTTTTATAATAATATAAGCCATAAAATTATTTTCGCTAATCTCTAAATTATTTCTTACTAACATTTTCTCAATATCGTTAACTCTAATATTATGTTCATTAATCTTTTTACAACAATTACTAACTGATTAACATAATTTAACAATCTAAATTTTAATCACTTTAAAACCCTCAAATTAATTTAACCCATCAAATTAAGGTTTCTAAACTTTAAATGATAATTTATAAAACACTACCTAAAACACAATATTATTACCGCAATAGCTTTTACTAAGGGTTAATAACATAAAAACTCAATTAAAATTAAATACTCAAAAGTTAGGGTTTGAGAAAACTCACCAACACTTGGAGAGTGTTTAGCAAGCTTCTCACAACAAATCCTAAGAACACATAAAATCAAACTCATATATCTTTAGATTTAATCTAAAATCTCAAAGACCAAGAGTTTGTGAAAATACCTTAAACCAATCGGTAGAAACGTAGATCGGGCTTCGTAGATCACGTTTCTGAAATCGGATTTGAGTTTGAACGGTTGGATCTTCGTAGATCATGATTTTTGTATGAAAAATCCTCTCCTATTTCTTTTTCTCTTGGGTCAAATGACCCTTTTCTATTTTTTTTTTTTCTTGAAACAGCAACGGCACACAACGTTTGCTTTGGAAAGGCCAAATGGCCTTTCCAATTTTTTGAGAAGGGAGGCGAATTCTCTTCTATTTTTTTTTTCTTTTACTTTTTTGACTTTTGACTTTTCTTTCTTTCTTTTTTTTTTTTTTTTTTTTTTTTTTTTTTTTTTTTATATATATATATATATATATATTCTTTAATTCTTTTCTTTTCACTTTTATCTTTTATATTTTTTTTTTTCTCTCACTTTCTGATTCTTCTTTTCTATTTCATTCTTTTCTTATTTTATTTTTTTTATTTCATTTTCTTTTTTGTTTTCTTTTTCAATTTTCTTTTATATATTTTTTTTCTTTAGACTTTAAAAATATTCTCTTGCATTTTTAATAACACTAAATTAACTTAAATAATTATTTACTTAAATTTCATACTTTAATTATTAAATAATGCCCCGAACATTACTTTTATACTTAGATGATGAACTCATTCTTTCACCTATATGGATATGGCTACCACCACAATCGTATAGATGCTACTCTTTTGGCTGCAGGTACTATTAAGGTGGATGACGATCCAGTAGCTTTGTATTTGAGGTGTTACAACTGAAGCCTAACGCAACAGTTGTAATGTGTTGGACTATAGTGTCCACTCCTTTGTGCATTTTGTATATGGCTTGTGACTTACGTGTCACTTATTCTTTTTGTGCAGCCATTCTTTTGTTATACGATGTAAATGTTATTAAGCCTTAAACATATAAACTCATGAGTCATGATGACTCTTTTGTGTAAACAACAGGTTTATTATAGATATGCTTTTCCGTTGAGATTATGATCGTATCATTATGTTTTCTGTTGTTAGATGTAACTCTGATATTCAGGTACATGTTATGGGACATGTGCCATACGTTGGCTGAGCAACAAATAGTTGTGCCACAATGATGATCCATTTTATTATATATATATATATATATATATATATATATATATATATATATATATATATAAATGGGTCGTCATTATAGGCTCCAAAGCAACACGTTAACCGAACCATAGGCTCCACAAATGAGAGGAGTGAAAGCAAAAAATAATTAAGACTGTTCACACAAACTATCATCATATCATCGCTTTATATATATATTCAATCTATGACTATGACTCATGACCATAGACCATGAATTGCATATACATGTAGACATAAAGTTATATTATACATTGTGTATTTTCTTTAAATAAATAAATATGTAAGCATAATATTATTGAAAATAGTGGACTCACTTATGGGTATATGGGATTGTAGTTCTATCCACAATATTGTAGATGACTATGTAGGAATTGAGGACGAAGAATACATATATTTTCCGCTATAATATCGCATCTCTGATGTCGTACTGTCACGTAATTATTTAGATATAATTACTTATGCCTTTTTGTAAAAGGTGGGGCGTTACATTGCTGTTGCACTCAGGTGTACTGATAGTCAAAAGGTCGACTATACGAGGCTGAAGCTAGATGGAGAAGCCCATTACTAGTGGAAGGCCAGAAAAGAACTTATAGCTGAAGAGTTAGGATATGGGGTCCCCATCCCTTGGGACCGATTCAAAAGAGAGTTCAATGACCGATTCTTTCCTCGTGCACAGTGACAGCAATGTGCTCGAAATTTCCAAGACCTGAAGCAGAGGAATATGTCAGATGAGCAATACTCAGCTGATTTTCTTAAGTTGTTAAGGTATGCACCACACCTCATTCCTAATGAAGAGACTAAACCCGAAAGGTTTCTTGACGGCTTGTCGACACAAATTCGTGAGAGGATTGCTTTCCTTGAAATCACCGCCTACTTTAAGATGGTGCACACTGTCACCATTGTTGAGAAGGAAATTCGAAAGGTGACTGTGGACTATGTAAATAGGAAGTCGCCGATGTCAATAGGAGCGCCTCCTCCCCCACCTCCATCAAAGTGGTATTCTGAAGGCAGTAGTTTGGAATCTTTTGGGAAAAGGAATACTTCTGCAAGTCAAGCTAGCAATAGTGTCCCACAGTGCAATAATTGCCGGAGGCTGTATGCAGGAGAATGCAAAATGGGATCAGGGTCTTGTTTTCGATGTGGCAAAGCATGCCACTTCATTAAAGATTGTCCTCGAGCAAGTGCTACTTGAGGTCAAGGGACTCAAGCGAGCATCAATCAGCAAGAGTGTACGCACTTACACCTGTCAATGTTGAAGCTAAAGAGAATGCCACAGATGTAGTCATAGGTACTATACCACTATTTGGTAGTGTTGTTTGCGCCTTATTCGATTTGGGTGCTATGCACTCTTTCATTTCATCTACCTATGTGAAGTTGTGCAAGTTGAGCACTAAGCCCTTAGATCAGAATATATGCGTGGCCACTCCAGTTGGTGAAACAATTACTTGAAGGAAGTGTGTGGACGGTTGTCCCTGCAGTATTTAGTATGCTGGGCTTCAATGTCATTCTGGGAATGGATTGGCTTTCGAAGAATGGGGTTAACATAGATTGTCGCAAGAAGGAAGTGATATTCAGTGTGACGACCCGTTTTTTTTTTTTTTTTTCTATACAAACATAAAACGAGTCATCGCAGTGGCACGACTACGTGTCGCTCAGCCAACATATGGCACATGCCCCATAACATGTACCTGATAATCAGAGTATAACATATATCTATCTATGCAGCGGAAAACATAAATCTGAATAGCGGAAATTTCAACTTATACATCTATCACAACATAATTACAACATTGAGCCATTTAACGTCTATCTGTTTGAGTCTTTATTAACACAATCATTACATAACAATAATGGCTTAACAAAGAATAAGTGACACAAACGTCACAAGCCATACCAAACCTATAAATAGTGGACAACCCGTGGTCCGACAATTACAATTGTCGCGGCGAGCTTCAATCATAATATCCCAAGTACACTGCTACCAACCCATCAACTATACCGAAGTACCTGCAGCCAAAGAAACATCATCTACACGGTTGTGGTGGTATCCACATCCGCATAGGTGAAAGAATGAGTTCACCGCCTTAGCATGAAACACACTAAGATCTCAATGGTATAAGACTAACTGAGTTTTCACAAAGAACCAACCTTTATTTTATTTTTAGTCGTGCGAGCACTATATTAGCCACAATTTACCAATAGCTAATGCAGCAAACACCGACTATTTAGAAAATATTTAAAACATACTATATAGCTGTGAACATATGTAGAAGTTCCAATCTACCGCTTGGAAGATTTTACATATAGACCCCTCTATAATAATACTTTTCATAGGTCGCTTGGACATATGTGCACACGATCACTCCATCACAGATATCACGTATACACATAAGTCTTAAGCAAGGAACATGGCATCTTACTCTTCCATACTAGGACAACATCCGTCAACAAAACACTCGCAACACCATCTCTAATCGTATTTCAGCTTCGTGCCTTGAACGTAAGTAGATCATGAGAGCACTAGAGCTAAACTCAATCATGCTAACACGTCTTTCCTGAAGAACAAGAATAGTCAACCTTTCTACTCATAGACATGCCATTACTCGCACCCGGGCAATCATGTATCCATGTACTTTCAAGTTCAATGTATGATCTTAACACATGACTATCCGATAGAAATATACATAAGCGCTTTTCATTTAAGACACTTATGCATACCAACACGTCTAGTAAAATCTACTCATAACATAAAAACATCACTCATTAAACAATGTTATACATGATATGCATGACTGGGTCTACTGGGGCTTCGGTCCCCCACGATGCTGATAACTACTGTTTAACTGTGTATCCTGCTCCTTTACTGCTGTACTACTGTTGATGTATGCTCTATACTACATGCTCTATGTTCCGTGCTTGACCAGTATAAATTTCACTACTGTATCATGCTCAAATCATGCAGTTGTTAGATCACGTCCTCTTAACACTAAACAAATCCAACATTTTATCCAACACTTTGAAATCATTCAAAACATATTCTCTTCAAAAACTAAACAGTTTCAACATGACATGTTCTCAAACAATTTTACACAATTTAAATCCCAACCAAAGAACATAACACTTTAAATCAATTCAATACTTTTCACTCTTACACTATTTCTTAAACATCATTGATATAATTTAAACATAATCGAAACTAATCAAATCATCTCAAAGCATATAATTCATCATATGGTTGGCTCGGTTTCATAAACAATATATATATATATTTTTATCAACCCAATACATATAAAAATATATATTTTCTCAGTGAGTGGAATATCCACCTTGGCTGTATTAGACTTCTGACTCGAACTTCCATTGGATTCCAATTACTCGAACTCTACATTGGAGAACAAGTCTACGTCTCCAATCACGACACAAGCCTGCAAACATTGGTAGCATTAGACTATGCTATTGAACCTAAACCCTATGACACATAAACTATCTGCATGCTCACACGTCACGTCACTCGCTTCTAAAGCTAGCTAAACACCTTAAGCTATTATTAGATTAGACGTTCGTTATAGGTTTGCGTCCTATCTTATTTATTAACTAAAAGACGCATCTATTATTTAATTAGCTCATTTATTATTGTTGTGTCACATTATTATTCCTAACCATTTTTATAGCTTGTTGCTTATTTACTAAGTTCACAACATATATATTTAACTCATACATATGCATATGCATATGTATATATACATATATACATTCAATGCTTAAACATAATCCGATGATACACTAAAACACTTAGTGTACATGGATAGGTGAATTAGCTATTAAGTTGTCACATAATGAATTCATATTACACTTGTGTTTCTATAAGCTTACTAACTTATATTTACCAACATAAGGTCATTTGGGAAATCTATAACTCTTTGACATTCTTATTAGATTGTTGTCTCCCTTTGATATAAACCTTAGACTTTAGGTTTGTAACATTATTTCGTTTCTTAACCTTAAATACCATTACTAATATGTTCGATACTTTATCTACCTATTCCTACATTTAACCATTACATCAGGAGGCCAAAACATAAAGGCCTAAACCTCAAGCTACACATCAAGAACCAACCATTTCCCTAGATATTATCGTTTACAATATGGAATAGATCATCCAACAAATAACAAAGGATTAACTATAATTATTTAGCAAACCATATTTATACCTTCAAAATCTCATTTACCACAACCTAATTTCTACCAACTCTAGCCAAGCTTCACCCTTTACCAAAGACACCTCCTTAGAAATCTAATTACAACCAACGCCAATAGATCTTCCAACAACAACAATCCATTCCAGCACACACGGCCACAACAAATCCAGAATTTCTAACTAGATTAACCCATAAAATTGCCCCCACCATTCCAAACAATATCCCACAAAACCACTCCTCAATCCATACCCCAAAACCCAAAGAGAATAAGAGAACCCATCCTAGAACCACAAATCCAACCAACTGAACATCATCAATAAAATTTAATAAAGCACCATCAAAGAATTATAACATAAACCATATAAAATTCCAACAATTCTAGCAAATCAACCTAGCCAATTTCAGCACCCATACACAAGCCCTCTTCGGATAATACCCAAAAATCACTTAAACCAATAATTCATAACAAATTAACACAATTAATTCACTTAGCCTTCAATACCCCAAATCAGCCCTCAAGATATACTAAGACACCACTAAAATGCACATCTTCCCTTAATCGATAAACATCAAAACAAAGAAACTAAACCAAGCTTCACAACCTACAAAGATCATCCAAAACCCCACATAACTGAAATCACTCAAATATCCCTCCGATATAACATTAATAACCACAAACAATAACGCATAGAAAAGACCCTAAGATTATCATCTAAATCCAATCCCATTCGGTATTACCTCCAAAAATCTCAACGAAAATCAAACACAAAAGACCCATTCGGTTCTCAAAGGAAATCCAAGAGAATCAACGAAATCAAAGGCAAAAGAAGAGAAACCTTACCGAAGCAAGGCCGAAAATCTGCTCAGGTTCGTCGGAGAACTCGCCGGAAAACGCACTTAGGGAATCGGATTTCCTCTCAGGTTCAGCGGGTCACGGGTCTGAGGGGTTCTGGGTTATGGGTCTCATGGGTCTTCACCGGAAATCCACTAGAACCGCTAGAAATCGTGCCAGACTTTACCACCGAAGGATCGAGTCACACGGGTTCTCCCGAATTCGTCGGGTTGCACACACGGGTCACGGGTTTCACTCCCGGGTCTGGCGGGTTTGACGGGTTTCCACGAAAATCTCTCTATCTCCATCTCACTCTCTCGTCTCTCTCTCTGTGCGATCGGGTGAGAAGAACAAAGAAGGAAGAAGAATAGAAGAGAAAGAAGAAAGAAAAGAGGAAGGAAAGGGGGGGGGGGGGGGCTGATGCGTGGGGCTTGAGGGGGAGAGGGATATTTTTCCACATCAATCCACTGCCACACACGTGGATGTGGATAAGACCAAACCTTGGTCTTATTCCAATACTAGCCCTTATCCTTTCTAAATTGCAATTTTGACCCCATCTTATCTTATTCATTTCTCAAATAATTATTATTCAACCCCATTTTATTCAATATCATTATCACTTAACCTTATAATTAATCATACATTACATTAGAACTCATTATTGTTAATATTTATTTTAACTCCATTATTTACTTTAAACTCATTTTATTCTTTCATAATATAAATGTTATCACCTAAAATCTATTATTGGTCCATCCTATTTAATAAATATGATTTACTAATTGCTAAACTCCTTGTTTAAATTCTTGGTCTTTACATTCAGACTCCAAGGCAAAGAAGAATTCATGTTCCGCGGATCTCCTGTGCGAACTACTCCACCACTTCTCTCTATCGTTCAAGCAATAAAGAGTGTCAGAGAGGGTGCACAAGCTTAGTTGTCTTATGTTCAATATTTGGCTTATGTTCAAGCCAAGCCTGAAGTTTAGGCAAATTTGGAAGACATTCCGGTGGTATGCAACTATCCGGATGTTTTCTTTGAAGTCAAGAAATTGCCTCCAGATTGGGAAATTGAGTTCTTCGTTGACTTGATATCAGGAACTCATCCTATTCACAAGGCACCCTACTGCATGCCTTCGATAGATTTAAGGGAGTTGAAGGAGCAGCTTCAAGAGTTGCTTGATAGGGATTTTATTCGCTCAAGCGTGTCACAATAGGAGCGCCGGTGTTATTTGTGAAGAAGAATGACGGGTCTATGCGGATGTGCATAGATTAGAATGAGCTAAACAGGGTGACAATCAAGAATAAGTATCCCTTACAAAGAATTGGCGACTTGTTTGATCAACTCATGGGAGCTTCGGTATTCTCGAAGATAGATCTTCTTTCGGGATATAATCAACTTAAGGCGCGAGAAGAAGATGTTCCAAAGACAGCGATCTAAACCTGGTATGGCCATTATGAGTTATTGGTGATGCCATTTGGATTGACTAATGCACTGTCGGTATTCATGGATTTGATGAACTGGGTATTGCATGAGTACTTGGATTCTTTTGTCGTGGTGTTTATTGATGACATATTAGTCTACTCGACTAATCATGTTAAACACAAAGAGCACTTGAAGACAGTGATGGAAAAGCTGAGAGAAAATAAGTTGTTTGCCAAACTGAATAAGTGTGAGTTTTAGCTTGAAGAAGTGTCCTTCTTGGGTCATGTGGTGAACAAGAATGGACTTGTAGTGGATCGTTGTAGTTGAGTGGGAGCGATTGATGAGTGTTTGGGAAATCCATAGTTTCCTGGGGCTAGCAGGTTACAACTGGAGATTCATAGAGGGATTCAAGGCCACTCATCGCCCTTACAAGGAAGAATGCCCCATATATATGGAACAAAGAATGTGAAGCAAGCTTCCAAGAGTTGAAATGGAGACTAGTGAGCATTGCACCTGTACTTACGCTACCTATGGAGTCTGTTGGGTATGTAGTTTATACAAATGCCTCGAAGAAAGGATTGGGATGCGTGCTTGTGCAGTAAGGCCGAGTTGTGGCCTATGCCTCAAGACAACTGAAAGATCATCAGAAGAACTATCCTACACATGACCTGGAGTTAGCAACAGTTGTCTATGCATTGAGGATATGAAGGCACTACCTTTATGGTGAAGAGTGTGAAATTCACACTTATCACCAAAGTCTAAAATACATTTTCACTAAAAAAGACTTAAATATGAGATAGCGCAGATGGCTTGAAGTGTTGAAGGACTACGGCAGCAAGATATTTTGTCATCCCTGCTAAAGCTGATGTTGTGGCTGATGCTCTTAGCAAAAAGTCTCGTGATGATGAGACCAATCCTGAAGTGCTGATGGACCAGCTATCGCAACAGTTTGCCATTGTGCAGAATGATTAAGTGATGACTGGTGATCCTCCAATCATGGTAGCACTTGCAGTACAGCCACAGAGTCTGGATGGAATCAGACAAGCACAAGAAGATGATCTTGAGCTACAGGATCTCATTGATAGAACCAGACATGAAGAAGCAACTACGTTCAATCTCACAGGAAAGGGAATGCTGAAAACTAGCAGTGGGAGAACAGTTATCCCTAATGATGTTGAGTTGAGAAGAGACATTCTTGATGAACTCATTAGACATGGTACACTGTTCACCCAAGAAATAACAAGATTACCAGGATCTCAGAAAAAAGCTTTGGTGGTGTGGCATTAAGCGAAATGTAGCTGAGTATGTTGCACAGTGTCCTTCATGCCAGCTTGTAAAAGCTGAACATCAAAGACCAACTAGGCAACTTTAGCCTCTCGAAGTGCCAATGTGGAAATGGGGATCAGATAGCTATTGATTTTATCGTTAGTTTATCAAGAACACCAAGCAGACAAGATGCCATATGGGTAATTATTGATAGACTCGTGAAGAGTGCCCACTTCCTCCATATCAAAATCACAAACTGGCAGATATGTATGTGTTGGAGATGGTAAGGCTGCATGGAGTGCCTGTCTCCATTGTGTCGGACCGTGATCCACAGTTCACTTCAATGTTTTGGGAGAGGCTATAGGGTGCAATGGTAACCAAGCTGAATTTCAGCACCGCATACCATCCGCAAACTGACGGCCAATCTGCAAGAACTATTCAGACACTCAAGGATATGCTTAGGTTGTGAGTGTTGGACTTCAAGGGAAGCTGGATATGATATGATGTGCAAATTTTAATACTCACAAGCGCACGAATCGTCTGTAATATAGTGTATGTGCAAGTGCGAGATCGTATCCACAGGGAATTGCGTTTTGGCAAACAAAATTTAAATCCAAATTAATTTAATCCTAACCTAGTTCCAAAAATTAAGAGACTGTTTTTGTGAATAAAAATCAAAAGTATAAACAAAATTAACTAGAGTGAATGTAAAAAAAAAAACACTAAGGTATCGGAATCCGCACTTACAAACTCATAGCAACGTATTCCCATGATCAATAATATTTCCCAAAGTTCTCACAGTAAAATCTTAAGTATGTTTTACTTTTGCTCCAAATAATTAATCAAAACAATCCCATGTATCCATTATTTACACAAATCACAAAAGAAATCCAATTTAAATTAAATCATCAAGTGTATCTGTAAATCACAGCAAGATATCCAATTTAAATCAAATCATCAATTGTATCCGTAGAATAAATCACAAGGGATATCCAATTTTTTTAAACAAAGAAAACCAAGCACAAACAATTCTATGGAACTATCTTAAATCATCAAATGTATCATTGAATCACAAAAGATATCCAAGAATCATTCCACAAAATTGAATTGAAGTAAAACAATTGAAAATCAAACTCATTAAAATTGGAAAATATTACATCACATGAGAATATTGTTGCTAATCATAAGTGAGGCTTCATCCTCAACCTTAGTTGAAGGTTTAGCCTCTCATGGCTAAAAATAACATGCTAACTTGAATTGAAAACATTAAAAATTAAAAGAACTTACAAGAAAAATTGTTGCAAGAAGACACCCAAATTATGCTCTAGCCTCACACACCTCTCTTTTAAAAGAGAAAAGGCTCATATATATAGTGCTAAGTAGGGTCTCGGCTGCTTGGATTAATTGGAAAGAATCATGTTTTCTTGCCTTATAAAATATTGTCCGTGTCTTGCTTGGAGTAGGTCTTGACCTGTTATGGAAAATTCTCATGTTCGATGTTTTAAAATAAGCTGGACTTTCCTTGTTGGGTGCTGCATGTCTACAAGTCATTGTCGAGCCAAGCTTGGAAATAAACGTGTAAGGGCTGCTTTGTTCAAGGATAGAATTACATCAAGCAATCTCACACTACCACGCACAGCTGCTGGCAAACTCTCTAAGTCGGTGCTGCATGGGATTGGTCCTTGTTCTGGACAGCAACGTGCATGGGTCTTTTGTTCGGCCAGTTATGGAAGGAGTTCAAGTATTGGTGCTAGCATGAAACGTGGCTTCTATCACTCATGCACGGCTACTAAATTTCTTGGAAAGAATCTTGTAAACCCAGGTATGGTAAGGAATCAACACGTGCATGGCTGGGTCAATTAAACATGTATCTCTCTCCCACAGGCACGGCTATACGTGTCTCTCGGTGCTCCAGCTGCATGGGAAGATATAACGTGTCTAAGTCTCCTTGTACTGCCAGGTTTTCACGTGCTGCCAGGTTGCTACTCCTACTAAGGAAGGTCGGTGCTGCCTTGTTTCGGAAGGAGCTCCGTGCTACTTTGGTCACCCATTGGAGAGAGACACGCTGCTTCTGTGTATGGAAAGTATCAATTGTCTCCAATATTCGGTGCTGTGAAGGTGTGCATAATTTGATCACTGCTGTCCAGCTGGAAATAAGATGTGCTGAACCGATGCTGCACCTACTTAAGGAAATAAAAACTGGTCCCTAAGTGTCACGTTGCTGCCTTTGCATGAAAAATATCCTGCATGTCCAATTTCCTAGCACGTAAAGAATCTGTCCCTTTTGTAAAGAAGAGACCTAGCCGCATGACATGTGTTCAAGAAAAGAGCTGCTAATCTTCTTTTGCTTGTTTTCACATTTATTTGCAATTTCACCAAAAGATCATCATTTTTTTATCAATCACCTACAAAAAATATCAGAACACCAAAACTAACCAAAAATATTAGAAAATAACAAAGCTAAAGGTTTAGTAAAAGTAAATTAAGAGGTCCACATATGCAATATTTGGCACTGATCACGATACCTACCATTAGTTGAATTTGCTTACAACAACAGTTTCCAAGCGACTATTGGCATGGCATTATACGAAGCTTTATAAGGGCGCAAGTGTAGATCGCCATTGTACTGGGATGAAGTTAGCGAGAGACAGTTGTCAGGGCCAGAGTTGGTGCAAGACACAAAGGAAAAGATTGCACTCATCCGGAAGCAGATGCTCACCGCCTAAAGCCGACAGACAAGATATGCGGATAAGCATTATTGTATGCTTGAATTTGTAGTTGGCGACATTGTATACCTCAAGGTGTCGCCAATGCAGGATGTATGCCGTTTTGACAATAAAGGCAAGCTCAGTCCAAGATATGTTGGACTATTCCAAGTGCTGAAACGAGTGAGCCGTTTAGCCTACAAGATCGAACTCCCTCCAAGTTTGGCAAGCATTCACGACGTCTTCTACGTCTTCTAATTGCGGAAGTCATGATCCATCACACGTGATAAGCTATGACCTTCCTGATATTCAGCCTAATCTGACATATAAAGAGTTGCCCGTGTAAGTATTGGATCACAAAGAGTAGTAGTTGAGGACCAAGACTATCCCACTAGTGAAGATTCTATGGCGGAATCACTGTGTTGAGGAAGCCTCGTAGGAGCTTCAACAGCCAATGCTGGATTGATATCCCCACTTGTTCGAGTAAACCCATGTATGATCATATGATTCATACCGTTTCCATATTTCTTTGAGTCAAATGCATGCTGAAATGTGTGTAAAACGACTTAGAGTTTAATTTCGAGGACAAAATTTTTATGAGGGAGGGATGTAATGTCCAAGACGTTAATTAGGTGTTTAAAATGTGAATTAGATTAACTAAATGATTAATTAGGTAAAGTGTGAAGAAAAACATTGAAAACACTTAGAAAACGTCCAAAAATCGAGTTTCTTGGCGTTGAGTCTAGACGAGCCAAGTTGGTGTCCAGACAGGTGAAGCAGGAAGTGAAAATTCAATTCCTGTGGGTTGTGTCCGGATAGGGCACTCCCAGTGTCTGGACATAAACTCCAGGGAGCCCCAGATGCGACTTCCTGAGCGCGTGTCCAGACAGCCTCTTTACTTGTCCGGACAGCACTCGATTTAAACCGAAAATGAGCTTCTTTTAAGATCATTTTCACACACCTCTCACCCTTCACCGTTTTGTTTTGGGTTTTCATCTAAAACCCATATTACTTGAAAATTCAAGCCTGTTAACTCAAATCCAATTTCAGAAACGCAATCTACGGGAAGAGATCTACGTTTTTACTGATTGATTTAAGGTAAAATTTGAAATCTCTAATCTCTCTAGTTTTGGGTTGATTCTTGAGAGATTGTGTTTGATCTTCTATTTTTCTTAGGTTTTGCACACTTTGGAGCTTCCTAAACAATCTCCAAGCTCCGGGTTGTGTTTTGGTAAGGTTTCCAAAACGCTAACTTTGAGTTATTGTTTAAATTATAGTTTTAAGTGCCTAACCCTAAGATTATCTTATGGGCTAGTGTTATTTGTAGTTGGGTTGTTGAAGGGAACCCTACAAATTCTATGGGAATTCTATGGGTATAGCCCTTGAATGATTCAAGAGCTATTTGAGAATGTAGAGTTAGAAATGCTAATATGTCATGCAATGTGTTAACACAGTGGTACATAGCAAGTCGTTGGCTAGGAATCTATAGTTGAGCCTAACATCCGAGCAGCCATTGTTAGTATTCTACTCACTGAGAAATGTTACTATGCTTTGTGTATTTTAAAGTTATGCTAAATGATATATTGTTTTAATTCGAATCGACAATATATTAATAATATGTGTTTGGGTGATTTCAATATTTTCAATTATGTTGAAATATAATGATGATGTTTGATGAGTTTAAGATATGATTATGAAAGTATGATTTGAGTTATGTTTTGATGAGTTTTAAAGTATGCTTGGGTTGAGGTATGAATTATGTGAATTGTGTTGAGAAAAGGACCTGATGAAATATTTATTTTTTATGCAAAAGTTATGTGTTGAAAACATGTTCATGAAAGTAAATGTATGATGATTTGAGCATGAAGCATGAGCATGGATGTGATTGAAATGCATAAGATATTAAAGAATCAAGACAAGTCTCCAGCATCACACTAATGGACAAGTCCATAAGGGCAATCTCTCTATGCTGTAATGGAATGTTAATAATGTTATGAAGGACAAGTCGTTAGAAGGAGTGAGTTGCAAGCTCTGACTGCGTCGGAGCAAGCCCCATAATGTTAAGTATGTGTACACGAAAGGAGATCTTAGAAGCTGTCGGGACAAATCCCATAGTAACACAAACGATGTACATGAGCATGCATAGCAAAGTTTTATGAGATGTTTAAGTTGTTTTCATGGCTAGATGTATCAGTATGCCTATGAGGTAGAATGAAACAGCACATATGTATACATTTATAGCTAGAATGGATTGATGAGTTTTCATGTTGGACATATCAATATACCTATGAAGTTGAATGGAATAGCACATATGTATATGGTTACGGCTATACTGCATAAGATGTTTTATGTGCGCCAAGCTTGATTGTGCTTAGATACTTGTGTTTCCCAAAGGTTTGGAAACATTTATATATTTGTATAGTTAGGCATGATGCCACTTATTTACTACTTGGACGTACTTGTATGCTAGTATTTCCCAAAGGTTGGAAAGCTTGTATACATTTATAGCTGACTTACCTATTATGAATGTAAAAGAAAGATAGTATATTGTAGATGGACTTGTATATATGTACTTCCAAGTAGTAGATTGGAATGCGTATATATATTCCCAGCTACATAGTATGATGTTCACTTGTTTATGAAATATCAATGTTTACGTTATCAGCTACGAAATGTTTTAAAGGGTAGGATTTTCTAAATGGTAAGTATTATTGTAAACATATGATAGAATAATAAAATGTTGATTTAATACGAAAAATTAGTGAGTATTATACCACTGAGTTGGTGAACTCACTTTTTCACCAATACGAATGTGGTTAACACCACGAACATATAGATATTGTTCTTTTGGCTGCAGGTACTCCGGATGTAGATGATGACCTAGTTGCCTTGTATTTGAGGTATTATGATTGAAGCACATCGCGACAGTCGAATGTTCAGACTCGAGGGTAGTCCGCATTTTGTAGACTTTATGGCTTGTGACGCTTGTGTCACTTATTCTTTTATAACGCCATTATTTGAGATGTAATTAATATTTTGATAAGCTTTAAACAGATAGACTATTGAATGGCTCTTTTTTGTTGTAATGAACTTGTGATAGTTTTATAAAATGTGATTTCTGTTGTAAATATGTTTTCCGTTGCATAGATGTATTACTCTGAATATCTGGTAGATATTATGGGATGTGTACCAAATATTGGCTATGTGACAAATAGTCATACCACTATGATGATCCATTTGTATGTTACAAAAAAAAAAAAAAAAAAAAAAAGGGTCGTCATAGATTGTATGGTGGTTGGACCACCTTGGGTAATGTAATAAACTCAAAAAATAAAATGTATTTTAAAAATATAAATCTTCTAGAAAATATGCATGGTTTTCAAACAAGTATATTTGACATGGATTTTGTGTTCTTTAAAAAAAAAAAAGAAAAGGAGAAGATCAATTCTCCCCTCATCGATCCTATTAATGATTCTCCTCTCATCGATTGATGATGTTAGAATAACTATTATAATTTTCATTGATTTTCTTTGAGTTGTACATACTCAATCATCATTTTAAACGAACACAATCATACCCATCAATTTATTTCATAATAGTTTTGACTTCTTAAGGTAATGAAGGCAAAATTCTTGATGATTCTCGTATCAAGAGCTTAACCTTGACACCTAAAGATTATTCTTGGACATTTCCATGTGTTGTCGGAACCCTAGGGACATTCAGAATGTTTGGATGCAGATTTTGGGACTCGAAAAGGCTCAAAACTAGTGCTGGAAAGCACCAAGATCGATCCCATCCCAACAAGATCGATTCATGCCTCGCAGGATCAATCACAAGCCCCTCATTATGGATGTCAGCCCTATTGTCATGATCCCTGGTCCCATAGGATCAATCCTAGACAGCCGGGATAGATCCCGAGAACCCTTAAGATTGATCCTAACTGCCATGGAAGCCTGTTTTAAGGTTTCCAATGTGTCGTTTAGGTTTCTAAGTGTGTTTTAGGTTTCTAAGTATGTTTTAGGTTTCTAAGTATGTTTTAGGTTTGTGATTAGTGTTTGGCTAATTATAGGGTGTTTTGCACTGCATGAAGTTAGGATGTCTAAGGAATCATCCTGTTTACCCCGAACATTAATTACGGTTAAGTATGCTTTAATCATAACTTAAGGATCTAGGGTTGGTTCTCAGTTGGTAAGGTGTGAGATCTTGGACTTTTAAGAATCTTTTGTCTCTGGGAATGTTCGAAGTCTCCTTCAAACGATCGCCAATGAAAGTTCAAACTTTCCTTCGAAAACTCGCAAGGGAACATTTGAAGTTTCCTTCGAACAATCGCCAACGAACATTCAACAGTACATCCAGAACATTCAATGCATGTTAGTAGTGCAATGTCCAAGACATTTTTAGTAATGAAAATACGAAAGTTGAGTAAATAATTGACTAAAGTTAATTTAGTGTCCTTAAAAAATGCAAGAGAATATTTTAGGTCCAAAGAAAAGAAATTGAAAAAAAAAATGAAATAAGAAAAAAAAAATAAAAAAAAAAAGGAAAAAGGAAAAAGAAAAGTCAAAAGAAAAGAAAAGAAATAATAATAAAATACAGATGTGGGGCGACTTGCGCCCCACATGCATCACAAAGTGACGGGCCGCCTGGCCCTTGACAAAAGAAAAAGAAAAAAATGATAAGGCACCCCTGCGCCTTATCTCGTTAAAAATAAAATAAAATAAAATAAAAAGGGTTCTTTAGTTTCTTTTTTGGGTTTTCATGGAAAACCCTTGATCTACGAAGATCTAACTGTTCAATCTCACATCCAACTTCGATAACGTGATCCACGAAGCCTGATCTATGTTTCTACCGATCGTTTTGAGGTAAATCGTTAAACTTGTATTTTTGAGATTTTTGGTTAAATCATATAAAATATGAGTTTAATCTTGAATATTTTTTAGGCTTGGTATTACTTGGAGCTTGCAAAGATCCCCCAAACATCGGATATTGTTTGAGTAAATTTTTGGGTAAGTTCCTTTAAACCCTAATTTATGGATATTTGATTTAATTGGTATTTTATGAGTTTAACCTAAGATTTTCTTATGGGTTAATGTTATTATGATTATGTTAGTGTTCTATGTTAATGGGTTAGTGTTTATTGTGACTAGGTTAGTAAATATAATTTATGGGTTAGTGTTTATTATTATGGGTGTTAGTTTGTAATTGGCTTCATTCTGTTAGACAAAATCACTTCTTTATAATGATGCTTTTAAATAAGGTTCCGCTATTCAGAGTGCTTCCAGAAGATTCTTCACAGTCTACAAGTCAAAAAAATCGGATCCCCAGCAGCCTTCCGGACGATGTGATATACCGTCTAGATGCCCAACTGTTCAAAGCATCATCCATCCGGATGACGAGAACTTTCCATCCGAACCTTCCTTTGTGTCGAGAAGCTTCGAACTACTCCAGCTTGCATCTGTCCGGACGTTTCAGCAGCACGTCCGGACGACACTCAGTGTTCAACTAGCTATGGAATTTCCTTCCAAAACATAGATATGGCAAGATCACTGCAACCGTTCAGACGATGTGGATTCCTGTCCGGACGCACTCATCCATAAGGCAAGTCACGCATTCAAAATTCAAACGTACGAACGCCAGTTTTCATGGTCCGGATGCTTGAGCTATTTATATGGAAATTGTGTGCATCAAATCAACCGTCCGGACGACCATTCCCTTGGTCTAGAAGCGCGAAGCCTCAATATGGAAATTGCGTGCAGCTGAACTGCGATCGTTTGGACGATAGGGTAACAAGTCCGGACGCAGCTCAAATCAGGAAAGAATTTCAGCGAAATTTTGGAAAGCGGATGGCACAGTTGTCCGTCCGAACGTCCTATGACTACCGTCCGAACGCACCTAAGTTTTATCTAGCCAGACGCTCATTTGAACCTACAGCTGATAAATAAAGGTCCCTAGGCTTGAGAACAGCAATAATTCTGTATTGAATTCCTTAGTGCTTAAAGAGTTATATTGTAAGGGAATTGTGCTGAGTTAGTCTCTCTGAAGCCATTGTTGTGTGTGCTATTGCTGCGCTGATCTGAAGTCTATCTTAGGGTTTGACCCTAAAGTAAAGGATTCCATTGAAGACCCCTTCAGGTAGGAGACCTGGTTGAGAGGCGTTGTTGTTAGGTTACACGTTAGAGTGCAAGGTACGACCACTACATTAGGGGTATGTGAGTACTACTACTTTGTAACTAGTCTTGTCTTCTGAATAGTGGATATCCTGGGTTTGGCTGCCTCGAAGTGGTTTTTCTCTTATTGAGTTTCTACTTCGTTAACAAAATTCTTGTGTTGTTTAAATTCTGCATTGATATTATTTTGTTAACACTTTGTGCACACACACACTTGTTTATATTAAAAGTCAATTTAATAATTTTTCAAAGGGTATTTGTTTAGATTGTGATTTTTAGTGTACAACCCTAAGCAAATATTTTGGGGTTAGTGGTATTTGTGACGGGTTAGTACTTTTGGGTAGTGGATTGGAACCCTAGAAAATTCTATGGGTTTTCCATGGGTTAGCTCTTTGGTAAGTTAAAAGCTAAATATTAGTTTGTGTTATAGAAATATTTAGTAATTGCAATGTGTTATTTTTACAGTGACACATTGCGAGAAGTTGTTTAGGAAGCTTAGTTGAGTTTGTTATCTGCGCAGCCAATGTAAGTATTCTACTCACTGAGAAAATGATACTACATTTATGTATTTTATAGAAATGAAATAATATGTTGACTATATGTTTTGTAAGGGTGGGCGCGGGCCGGATTGGGCCGGATTTGCATGTTTTCCACAATCCGCCCCGCAGTGAACGGGTTTGAATTTCAAGATCCACAACCCGCATAGTGAATGGTCAACCCACTGGGCCTTGGGTAGTGCGGATTGGGACGGGTTCATGCGGGTTCGGGTATTTTTTTATTATTTTTTCTGGGCCCAAAACTAGAAAAATAATTCACAATCTTGTTAACCCAATTTAAAATTTGAAAATCCCAATTGAATCAACCTCACCAGCAAACAATTACAAGAAGAAAGAACCAGAATTACCAACAAACCTAACTGTAAAGAACTTTTTTATTCTTTTATGTGATTGTAGATTGAATGAGTATGTGTATGTGAGAATGTAGAGATGAAAGTGTATATAAGAATGTAATAAGAATAGAGATGAAATGGATAGTGCAGAATTGAATGAAATCAAAGGTACACAATTTGGGCAATTCGTGACTCTTATAATATTTTTGGAGAAAATTTGATGAAATCAAAGGCACACCCCTAGTCATGATTCTTACAATTTTTTGGAGAAAATTTGATGGTATGAATATAAAGGGATTGCGGGGCGGGGCGGGTGAGAAAAAATTTAATACTGCAACCCGCCCCATAAATCACGGGTTGGCATATTTAGGGCCCGCACTTTTTTAGAAATGTCTTATATCCGTTATTGACGAGACGGGTTGGTGTGGGGCGGGGCGGGTTAGCGGGTGCGGGTGGGTTTTGCATACCCCTAATGTTTTGGATGATTTAAGTAGTTTCAATTATGTTAAGATATAACAATGTTATTTATGAGAGTTGAAGTATGATTGAAAACTGTGATTTGAATTGTGAATGGAAATGTTTGACTGCCTGCTGTTGTTGGAATTTAAATTATGCGATTATGATTTAGCAAAATAACATGTTGATTGGTTACTGTTTTATAACGAAAGCATGTGTTAAAGGCATAGTTCTTGAAAAGCAAAGGTATATGGTTTTGAGCATAAAGCATTGGGTTGGAAAGACCTTAGGGCCGGTATCCCCTTTGGCATAGTGTGTGAAAGACCAATGGGCTTGTATCCCCTATGGCTAGGTTAAAGACCAATGGGCTTGCATCCCCTATGGCACAACTTTAAATACCAATGGGCTTCTATCTCCTATGGCATAGGATTAAAGACCAATGGGCTTGTATCCCCTATGGCATAGGTTAAAGACCAATGGGCTTACATCTCTTATGGCACAACTTTAAAGACCAATGGGCTTGTATCTCCTATGGCATAAGTTAAAGACCAATGGGCTTACATCCCTTATGGCACAACTTTAAAGACCAATGGGCTTGTATCCCCTATGACATAAGATTAAAGACTAATAGGCTTATATCCCCTATGGCATAGGTTAAAGACCAATGAGCTTGCATCCCCTATGCTACAGCTTTAAAGACCAATGGGCTTGTATCCCCTATGTCACAGCTTTAAAGACCAATGGGCTTGTATCTCCTATGGCATAGGTTAAAGACCAATGGGCTTTCATCCCCTATGGCACAGTTTTAAAGAAGAATGGGCTTGTATCCCCTATAGCATAGGATTAAAGACCAATGGGCTTGTATCCCCTATGGCATAGGATTAAAGACCCATGGGCTTGTATCCCCTATGGTGCAACTTTGGGTAGACCAATGGGTTTGCATCCGCTATGGCACAATTAGGTTAAAGACCATTGGGCTTGCATCCTCGACCGGCATCTGTGTGTATTCAATAGTATGCATGTAATTGCAGTATAGTGTTTTCACGGGATTCCATTGACTATTGGGCTGACATCCCCTTTGGCACTACATTGCTTTGTATTGGACTGGGTTGGTAATTGAGCATGCATAACATTGTTTTAACTTGTTTATGATATGTCAATATAGTATGAATTGTTGATTGAGATATCGTTAAGAATTGATGATTGAGATATAGTATGAATTTGTATGTGAGCATGTTGGAATAAGAACAATATTATTATGTTTTGTTTGTTTTTACTCTATCTACTATGATGTGATTTCAAGAGACATATTTTCATAACCAAAACAGTAACTGTTATTATAAACAAGAGATTAAGTAAAATGCCGTTTTATGTGAAAACTTAGTGAGTCTTATACCATTGACACCTCAGTAATTTATTACTAAGGTGGTGAACTCATACTTTCACCTGTACAGATGTGGTTAACACTACAATCGTGTAGATACTGATGTTTTTGGCTTCAGGATCAGCGGATCTAGAGGATGACCCCGTAGCACGGTACTTGGGGTACTGCGACTGAGGCATATCACTGGAGTCATAGCTACGTGGACTTGGACGTCCCATTTTGGTAGTTTATTGTTGTTGGCTCGTGTCCTACGTGACACATGTATTTTGTAGAGCTAGTCTCTTGGTATGTAATTAATGTTAAGTTTAAGCCTTAAACAAATAGACTTATGTATGGCTCTTTTATGATTAACAGTTATGTTATAGAAATGTTTTTCCACTATTCAGATTATGTATAATTGAATGTTCCACTGCATAGATATATCTTTTAATATCAGGTACATATTATGGGATATGTATCGTATGTTGGCTGAGCAACAAGTAGTCGTGCTACTGTGATGAATCATTTATGTATGTTTTCAAAAAAAAAAAAAAAAGGAGTCGGCACAAGTAGGGTTTTTTTAAAGAATTAGGACTCGTGTGTTCATAGAGTCCTATAAATAGGACCCCTACAACACTTAAGAAGGTTATCTTGGTCTTCTCTTCTTCAAGAGGTAATATCTTAGCCTTTATTTATTTATTGGGATGAATTAAAACTTTTATAAAACCAAACTCAAACAATACAACCCTCCAGTAAAAACTGGAACATATCCAAAAGGAAACACATAAACCCGTAATCACTACTGCATCGACCAGAAACCAAACCAAACTACATCAAACCAGTAGCATTACAACAATGAATGCAAATTCAACCTATACACAAGAACTAAGTTCTTGTTTAAATTCTTGAATTTGCCCTTAGCCAACACTTTGGACCTGACTTCCCACAAGATATTAGCCACTAAAGCCTCCTCCGTTCTAGGGGTATTCCCATGCTGAAGATCATTTCTTTGCTTCCAAATGTGATACACTACAGCTCCTAAGCATAACCTTCCCAAGCAAGACCTCAGATTTCTTCCGTGCAACATAGTAGTGCTCCACTCCACAATACTATCCCAAAATAGAGGTGGATCATCATAAGAACAAGCAGCCATAACAACCCTCCAAATCCTCCGACTAAAACTGCAACTAAAAAAGAGGTGCTCCACAATATCTTAGCCTTTAACTCATTTAGTTTGATATTATCAGTATGTTTAGCTTCTGTTCATGTTGTTTTTATGGGTTTGTATTTATAGGGTTGTGTTAAGCAATAATATGAGTTTAACGATGGGTTAGTGATTTAATGATCTTGGATGAACTTTTTAGTGCGTGAACGTGTTATTTGTGGTTATGACAGTCTTAGGTTTGTTAATAGGACCTTAGATCGTGTTTAGGTGGGTTAAGTTTGGACCTTTTGTCAAATTAGAGGTTCTGCCAGACTTTTGAAAAGCTCTTGGGGGTTGTTGAACGTTCGACACGATACTTGAATGATCGACGGCCAAGCAAAATGCCAATTTTGACCCCTGTTTAGGTTTTAGGGTATTTTCATCTAGATCATGGTATGATGTGAGGTATTTTATCAGGTTTCGAGGTCGAAGAGTCTCTAGGACTTTGTTCGGAGGAGCCATATGACTCAAATGAATAAAACTCATATGGATACTTATTGTTACTTTTCTGCATAGCATGAATATTTATTGTATCAAACATGCATGTTTACAACTCACATGAAATACATTTTAGAAGAATGTAGGCTATATTTTGTGAAAATGATTGATGAATAATAAGATAATGAAATGATGAATTTATAAAATGTGTGGTTCATCTCTACGTGCTCATACATTCACAGCTAAATATGTATGTTGTACGAGGTTTTATAGCTCTTATAAGGTATTATGGGCTAAAGTGAGGATGGAGAATATTCAAAAACTTGTCAAGCAAAGCCCATTAGATGGAAACTTGAGTAAAGAAAAGGCGAGTGTAGTCAAAGAGTATGATGATATCAGTAAGCCGAATAGAGCTTCTTCAAGTGAAAGTTCCGGGTGCAATGGCTAAACTTGGGGGACTACAACACTAAATTATTCTTCAGGGCTACAAAAGTTGTTTCTTGTTCTTACGCACAACGGCTTTCTAAAGCTCAATTTGTTGCTTGTTCTGACGCGTACTACGGCTTTTCAGCCACCGTTTGCTGGGATGAAGGGATGAAAGATTTTAGTTCCATATAGTCTTTCAAACGTCTATTGCACTCAAGCCTTTCGGCCCATATTTGAAACAATTTTATTGCCTTGGGTTTTAAAAAATAAGATAAAATAATCTGTTCATTTCTCAAGGGTCGAGTGCTCCTACCCCTTTCCTCTTTAGGGCTCCTACGGATGCCTAATTCTTTTGTCATTTTGAATAGGAACAAGTACAACCCAGTTCATCCGATTACTACAGGGATGAACCCATTAGATGGAAACTTATGTAAAGAAGAGGCATGTGCAGTCCAAGAGTATGATGATCTTAGTAGAGCCGAAGAGAGCTTCTTCAAGCAAAAGTCCCGGGTGCAATGGCTAAACTTGTGGGACTATAACACAAAATTATTCTAGTTTTCCAATATGACTCTTGTAAGCTCCTCCAAAATCTCGACGTGAATCGGGGGTCGCAATCCTATACTATTGAAATTGTCACACCGAGCAAACGAACGATTTCATCCACGTAAATTTGACTCAGCTTGCTACCATGAATGGTAGTTCGAATCAGTAGAAAATATGCAGTCTTGGTTAATCAGTCTACAACTAGCTACCCAAATAGCACCAAAAGGAGAAACTTCCTAGTAAAGTAATTTTCTTTCCAAATGTTGCACAATATATATATAGTCGGCTTCGTACGTTTCTCTCGACCATTTTATCCACCAAACGTTTTTTAAACGTTTTTAGTTCTCTTATTTATTGTGTGTAGATTTTGCCTTGGCGACTTTTTCGCCTAGAGTACCATGGTTTTTTCCTGTGTGATGGCCCTCATTGGTGTCTGCTTTGGTGCTTTTTACAAGGTGGCCGTGACTCTATGGGGTGGATTAACGAAACCAGTATTGATTACTACAAGGATTGGGCTTCTAATAAGGCCTTCTATATATCTTCTTGATGTTAGCTAGGCTCCCCCTATAGTTTCCACAACGGTGCACAGGTCATTTTCAACCCACTTGCAGTAGTGGACAATCGATAGACTTCTCACATGTTGTCTGATGCTGAGAAAGTGAGAGGAAGTCAAGAATCCTACGTGTACACTTCAACCACTGTGTTCTGAAGAAAAGATAGCAGAGGAACATGCAGTATGACTCGAACACTGATTCGAACAGATGATGGTCTGAGATAAGATCATGCAGCAGATGATCGAAGTTTGTTTTTCCTAAGTTTCCTCAACAGAGACATCAACAACTTGTGAAGTTAACTGATGATAGAGTTTGTTTCGATAGTTTGAATATATGTAAAGATATACCTTTTCAAATCTGATGATTAACTTGTTCGTGATATGATGCACACGATACTTTTTTCTACAAATAAAATTCAGACAATTGCTGTTTTAATTTGGTCATCAAAACCAAAACACGCACACTTCCCAAAGTTCTGCAGAAGTAAGGGGGAAAGCCTCGTAAATGACCTATCTATTTACAACAATTTACCAAACCAGAAATGGGTGTGCTAATTATGAAATTATCCCTTTTATTTAAGTAAGGTGACAACTATTCGGGAATCAGCTGAATGCATGGACCGTGTAAATCCAGTGGTCCTTGTAGAGTCAAAAGGATAAACACAAACAGCTCTAATCCAAAAGCCTGTTTAGAATTGTGTCGGTAAATAGTACTTTTGTTTATAGAAATGCTTCATTTTGAAGCTTTCCTTAAAACACAATTTTGGGCATTTTTTTTAAGAACAAGAAAGTGACTTTAAGTTTTTTACTAAACCGACCCATCTTTGATTGGTACAACTTTTATATGCTAAAATCACTTTTTAACGCAATTTCAAACAGGCTCAAAGTCTTATTCTAGCTTTAAACCTTGGAAAAGCCAATGTGGCCGGTTTGTTTCCTGATCAAATGTGGCACTAGAGCTACTCATGGGGGTCGTGGGGTCACTGAAATCCTCTCCTCGATCTGATTTAAAAGAGGCCAATGAATCAAGCTCCCTAATTCCCATATGGGATGACTCACAGATTCCTAGTTTGGGCTGGTAGGATTGCAGTGCCTTCTTGCTCAATCTACCACCAATGCTTAATGTCAGCTCCACATCACTATCTTCATCAGAACCATCAATGCTCAACTTATGAGTACTGGGTGGCATATTGTGGAAGTTTGGCCCTGCAGCTTGGTCTTCATCGATGGCGGCACTGACTCCTGTTGAGATGTCTTCCTCAGCAGGCCTTTCAAGATCAAAACCCCTTGCCATTCTCATGGTGTCTCCAGAGCAACTGCCACTTCTCTCCCTTGAGCTTGGATCTTCTCTCAATCTTTGAAGATTGAAACTAAATCCACAAGCCGTTTGTGTTGTTGGATGGTGGGGATTAATGAAGTGAGAGTGGTTTATATCTGAGTTGTTACTCATGGAAGTACTCCAACATCTGTTTTGCTTCAGTTCTTTTTTCAGCTCATCCATTTGCATCTTTTGCAGACTGTAGAGCCTGTGGAGTTCCCGTACCTGCAACTTTCACTTTGTTACAACATTGCTATAACTTGCATCAACAACAAATTCCTGCAATTACCATGTTCGATTGATAGGATTAGGCTTAAGTGCCGTAAGAAAAAAGTACGACACTGATGGTAACAGTTGTTTTAGAGGTCCAGATTTAATTTGAAGTGTTTTATGAAAAAGAGAGAGTAAAATTAAATCTGAACTCTTAAAACAATTACAATAAAGGCGTTATAGTTTTTCTTTTTACAGCATCTAAGTCAAATCCAAATTGATAAATGAAAATCTACGGATTAGTTAACCGAACATTATCAAAACCTTATAAATTAAAAGGTGGTTGGTGGGGCTCTTAGAATGATGGGGAAACATCAACAAGAGTTATGTTTTAGTATAGCTATTGATGCCGTCGGATGAAAGACTGGAGTGTCGTTTGTAATGTCAGTATACGCAATAATTGAAGTATTTCACAAAATATTAATGAATAAGATGTGAACAACTAATAACAACAATCCTGGCACAGTGATTATATATGTGTGAAAGCATGAAAGGGGAAGCATCTATATATTCTTTATTTCAGAAATAAAATACAGAATCCACCGACAAAGCTCACTTAATGTTCATGGCCCCATAACTGATTGAAATATTTGAAGGAAAAAGGTTAATGCCATTATTGATTTCTTAAGAGGAGGAAGACATGGTAAGTACGGATTCATGGTACCTGGTATTTGAAGACATCTTCATGCGTTTGCATTGTCCTTTTGATGTGTTCTATGTTGTGCTTTCCAAGCTTCTTGTCCATGGAGTCCTCAAAGTTGTCAACTTCAGTCCTAAAGAAGTTTCCCTTCAGCCCTTTATTCTGCAAGTGCTCCCAATCATCCACACAATGCACAGTAAAGCTGTTGTTGTTTAGTGAGGCTTCTAAGATATTGACTGCGTATTCAATTTTAGTTCCCATGCCTGAAATAAATATATTACTGTCAACTACTTTCCAATTAAAACATACATTTTGAGACACCACCAGGATATTAATTAATTACCAAAAGATAAGGATAAAATTGTGGAAAAAAGCAGGGAACTGCAAGTAATTAAATCCATGTTTTTTGGCTTTCTTATCCTTTCTGATTTCAGTGGGGTGGGTGTGATTTATAGGAAGTCACTACATGTAGGTGGAGACACAGTTTGGTTGACCCTAAGTCTGTGTCTGATGCGAAATTCAAGCACCAAAAATTACCGGGAAATCTGATAATGTTGAGTCATCTCCAACCTCCCCAAAACCAAATACAATTGCAAGAAACAATTTCAAAGCCATCTATCCAGTGGAATTCATCCCCAAATTCACTAACAAACACTTTCTTTAACATACTAAAATTCCCCCAGTTCCCTTTTTGGGTGTACAAATGCTGGCTAATTTTAGGATTGAGACTTGTTTGCTACACAAAAGAAGATGTGGAAACAAGAATTGGAATATACAACAATTACATGTCCGAATCGCTATCAATTTGGAGAGATATTGTGAGAGAGCTTATAGTTATATGGTATCCATCTGTCTAAATAAATTTGGGTTATCTAGCCACTTATCTGAGCAGGTGAACAACATATGAACTCTCTCATATTACCTACTCTAATTGCTAGCAATTCGAACAAACATTATGAAAGATTTTATATGGGATAAATTTGAGCAGATAGATTTCATATAAACTCTCTCTTATTGTTACATTTCCAAATTACTAGTAATTCGGACTATAATTGCGGTGAATCCTTGCCCCGAAAACGGAGCTTTGGGTGGTACTAAGCATAGGTGGAACAAAAAGGAATTGTTCGAAACTGCATAGGGAGCCCCGAAAGCATGACTGAGAACAGTAGGCAGACAATGAGGAAGGATGAAAAAGAAGATGGGATGTGGGCAATAAAGAGACCAAATTTGGGATGTGGGTCTATCTTCCCCTCTCCCTCTCTCTTTCTTGGGTGCCACAATCACTTGGCCATAAAAACAGTGGTCTTCATCTCGGGAAAATTGTTGTCAAAAAGTCTCCACTTCCTCCTGTTTCTTCCACATGAATATGATGAAATCACACGACAGCCAAAAATGCATACGATGATGCTCAGAGAGGGACTTAAAGCGAGCAAAAATTATTTAATTACTAAACAGTAAAAGAGCATATGAGACACAGACAGAGACACACAGAGAGAGAGAGAGAGATTCAGTTCTAATAGCAAATTCACTGTTCAAGAACATCAATTTGCACTGCCAATTATTTAATAGAAAGACATAAAAATTAACAAGCATGAAGTTGCATGAACCTGTGATATAAACTGGCCTGGTTCCGATTCTCTCCCACGAGGCTCATTGGGCTTCTTCCTCCCTCATGCCACTGCTTTCACCCATAAGCAGTGCAGCTATGGTGAAGTTGAAAAAAAAACTCCTTTACACCAGCAAATCTCCCACTTTACCTGGAGAAAGCACAAAGCAAACCCGTCACTTAAAAAATCATAAACATGCTGTTAATAATTCAGGCTTGACAGCCTGTGGAGCGGGGGAAGCTAGCAGGAGAAAAAGACAGACAGACAGACAGACAGACAGAGAGAGAGATATGTTATATTGAGTTAAATTTTTTATATTTGTGAAGCACTGGACTGTGGGAGGAAGATCAGAGAAGGGGGGCCACAAGTTTTATATAAATAAGAGAAAATGGAATACTAAACATATGAAGCAAGCTAAGGTAGGCCAGTGAAGAAGATATTCCAAACAAAGTCTTGCAGACATCAAGATATGCATGAATGACGGAAAGTTGGTGGCTACCTTCTCTCTTACAGCAATACCAATCTTCTTCCCACACCTTTTTTTTTTTTTTTTTTGGTTTGTTTTAAATTTATTTTGAGTAAATTCAACGATTCCAATACCCAATTATTCTCTCCGTACTAAAACAACCATATCTAGTCCAGTGATTTGATTGAGATTTCATCTGAGCACAGAAGTTTCAGGTGTTGCCATTCCACAGTTGTTGCTCCCTTGGCAACTGTAAAAAATAAAAATAAAAAATTTGGCCTATATATATTTTCCTCACAAATTAATGAGCAGCAAAAAAGGTAATTAATATTGTCAATTTTTCCTTTTGCATGTAATGACATCCTAGCTGATAATCTTTAATTGAATATGAGAATTTATCTGGTTTTTTCTTTTCGATCGCATCTTTTTTTTTTACTTTTCAAAGTCCTTTTATCACATTAATTTGCGATCTAATCAGGAACGGAACTAGAAACTTAACTAATCTATATGGACATAGGTACGTGCTCCCAATCCCTCTTTAACACCGTCGCTAATTATAATGAATAAATATAAAGATTAGCATTTATAGTTATGCGAATGATTCAGAAAAGTAAAACTTTTCACACTTGTCACAGTACTGTGTTTATTTGCAAACTAAAAAGCATAACTTAGAATTGTCTAATTTGGATGGGCTAATCGTTACTCTAGTTGTTTTTATATACCTAGTAAGAAGAGCACAAGACAAAAGTTTGTAAAAAAAAAAACAAAGGAACCACCGACATTACATTATCTTGACTGATTAATTAAGAAGTAAAAATAAATAAATATATAAACTGAGGAAAGAATTGAAAAAAAAAAAAAGCATTGAGATTTGAGATGAAGAAAGGAAACTTCCCCACACATCGCTTTCCTTGAAAAGCCAAGGGGCCAAAGCATACCTGTGGAAAGATATTAAAAATCCTAAACCTAGCTAAGCTTACAACACTCCAAGGTGTGATCCAGGGAAATCACAACCGCACAAACCCACATGCAGCCATTATATAAATATATAATATAATATAATATTACATGATTTGCTTTTTACAATTTATTCTATATCTTCGCATGCCCTTATCTTGTCTTCTACTTGTTTATTTGTCTCCTCTCAAATCCTAAGGTAACATGCGTTTTGGTCATACGTACGTACCCGGTCCCCATTGCTCCACATACGTGTGCACACGTATTCACGCACACACGCAAGTGATCATGCCATGCTGCTCAACCAAATTAGGGTTACTTGACTATGGTTAATCAACTATATATGTTCGATCTCCACATTTAAATAAGTTAGCCCCACATGCAGAAACAAATTAATTGAAGATGCATGGGAGCTACCTATACATTCCTAGATTTCTTGGATATAATATTATAAGGGTGGGTATTGACTCCAACGGATCGAGTTGGAAATACTCCTTCCGACTTCTCACTTTGTCGACGGAATTAGAACAGTCAAAAAATTCTAACAACGGTGATTTTTCGAACTATCTCCAAAAATTCAGAGACGGTCGAGGTGGTTGAAATGGTTGGATCAAAGTAGAGTCGGGTTCCAAGATGATGACAAAGATGTCGAGGATCTCATCGTCTTTGGCTTTGCTAGTGTCGTCATCTTCATATATCTGTCAAAGACGAAGAGGTTGATCGACCGTCACTTTGTCTTTGTCCAGATTCGTATTCATCAAAGAGAAAGATTCAAGAGAGCTCACTACTCAAGAAGATTAGAGAGAGAGAGAGAGAGAGAGAGAGAGAGAGAGAGAGAACAGGGCTTAAAACGACGTAGGCTCAGCCAAATAGCGCTTCGAACGAATTTATCACTTCTTAAAAATGACGTCATTTTGGACTTCAACATAAAGGGTGCCATTTTATATTTTTTAATTTTTTTTTAAAAAAAAAAAATTGAAGTTTGGTTGGGTTGGAAAAAGTAGAAAATCTGAAGGGGTTTTCGACGTCGACTCTAACTTTTGTCGAAAATCTAAAATGAAATCCAATGTCGCCTTGCCTACAATCGGAAGTCGACCCGTGCTGGCCAAAACCTTTGTTGGCGTTGGGTCAGCAGTCAGAAAATCGGTGGTTTATACAACCCCAAGAAGATCTATTTTATTTTCTAATTTCCATGTATGGTAATAATTTGAAGTTGAATTAGACCATCTTTTGTAATTATCATTCTACAACAGGCAGCAAGATTTTTTACCATATAATTTCGTGAGACGAGTTAGAGTAACATATACATGATTAGAAAACCAATTTTGATGTACGTATGAAGAAAAATTTGAGGTCCAGAAGAACAAAAACTAATCTTGGTAAGTGTTTTCAAAAAAGGTTTCCTACACTTGAAAATGGAAAACGCGTGTATACTTCTCGAAAACCATTATTCAATTCAAACAAGTTTTCAGATGTGGCTTGGCCTATACAAAATAGTTTTCATTTTTAAATTTCACTAAAAGATTTCTAAACTCAAAACTAAAAATACAAAAAGGTTTTTAATTTGTTCATGATTTTCTTAAATACAGGTTTGGTAATATACATGTCTGAAAACTAGTATTAAGAAAAAGAAAAAAAAAAAACATGAGAACCAGTATCACATATATGTAACTTCTCGCCTAAACTAGGGTTAAGAAAATCCTTAATTAATTTGGACCTAAACGTTAACGAGGATCAAGATTTGGCTTAATGGATGGAAAAATGGGCTTCAATGGGACTCTTTTACCAGTTTTTGACAAAAGTTTAAATTTTTTATACGTGACGCAATCATCTACAATAAATTCACCCATGTTGAGGTGTTATAAGTAATGTTAAATCACCACTTACGCTAAAAGTTTAAGTTAATAGGAACTGACAAATTTATTAATTTAAAAAATGACAGAAATTTCCTACAAAATGGATTGAAGAAGTTTCTTACAAATCAGCCTCTAAAAATGACATGTGTCTTTTAAGAATGTGACAAGCACGTACTTTTTCAATAATGCTATTAAAAAAGCATGTGAAAAGCATATGCTTTTGAATAAACATATATTTCTCACATAATAAGATACATGTCACTTTTAGAAGCTGGTTTGTAAGAAATTTATATCGTTTTATTAATATTAATTTGAACACTTCTACACACGTGTGCGAGTGATACATTCGTGAAATATTTTGAATTTAAGATCTTTGCTCTCATACCATATTCCATCACCACTTATTATAAAAACTTAAATTCAAACCAACTTCTAAAAGACATAATGAGATCAAGAGAAAACCGAACAATGTATTCCAATATATCAATCACTGAAATTTGTTTGTCTAATGCTTTGGAAAATTTTCCAAGAGATGAATGAAGATAATCCAGCATAGGACTGAAAGGACGGTTACGGTAACCGGTTATCGCCTCTAACCGCTAATTAACCGTAATCTTACCGTAACCGCCTTAGGCGATTAGTCTAATTTGCTAACCGTCTCCGCACCGCCCAAGGCAGTTAGCAATTATTTTATAATGAGCAATGATTCACTACCACCTAAATATACAACTTTTCACCACCTTGTCTATGTGGCAAAGTGGTCCCCCACTTTAATTTATTTTTAAAAAATAAAAAAACTCAAAAAGTAGTGGGGGACCACCTTGCCACATATGCAAGGTGGTGAAAAATTGTATATTTAGGTGGCATTGAATCATTATTCTTTTATAATTAACCACCAATTAGGTTATTAAATCTATAACCGCTCCTCTATTGTCGCTTTTAGAATTTGGACCTATTTTGGGTGTTGGGCATGTTGTTTTGGCTCACTTTAAACGTTTGTTGTCCTTTTTTTTTTTTAATTTTTTTATTGGACCTTTTCAAGGTCTTTTTTTGACTTCTAATCTGTCTCTTCCACTGCAATTTTCAAAAAGCTCTATAAGACATTAGATACTACATTACTACATTAATACCACACACTGATAGTAACAACAGCAAAATAGCATTATTAATCACATAACCAGAACCGTAATAACTTTTCATTACCAATCACTTGTGGGAAGAAATTTCAACTCCACATATCAAAATCATCAATGATTAGAACCAAATTGAAAGTATCAATAGATGCCTAAAACTTCTAGTTTCTCCCAAATGAATTTTTTGATCCAAATGAAATTCTAGATTTGATTTTCAAAATCGTCAAGATTGATCTGTCAAAAAAGTTTCAGGGTTACAAATGATAAAGAAAAAGAAAAAAGAAAGACACAAAGATTCCATGTGTCTTTCAGATCAAGAAGAAGATTAACAACTCAAGAACAAGTCCTACAGATCCTGGGAATCTACGACTCCACGGCTTAGCTTTTGCCATCAATGATAGCAGAAAATGTGGAAGAACCACAATGACAACCCGCGGCAACAACAAGAAATCCCTGCATATTTACACAATATAAAATCAGTTAAAAGCAAAAGGGAAAACAAGAAGCAATTACCTAGCCTTAAATGAACAATGTCATGCGGTATTCTTTTTGTTTGCTCAGGTTCGATCGTTGCTATTTCGAACATTATTACCAAGCGACCCTTTGTTGCTGATACAGTCCTGAACTTGTTTTAGGAAACTAGAGGATTTAGAGAAGAATTAAGAGAGAATCGAAGTAATATTCAAGAGAAATGAAGAACAACTGTATTGAAACCCTTGACAAAAGGTCAGCTAGACGACCAGAATTTGCCATAGTAACCGAAGCTAGACCAACGTCTGCGACAGCACTTATCAAATGCAACAACACTACCTTACTCTTCTGTGAAGATAACTTGAAGGTGGAAGGATCCTCCAAACACCAATTGAAGCCCGGTTGAATGCCTTTCAACAAACATTTCTTACCAATATAGATGAATTCCATAGTGAGGGCTGTAAAACCCCACAATATGGGTCCTAAAATTCTCAGCCAGTGTATCCCTAGCACCACATCACAACCAGCTAAGGGAACCACAAAGAAATCAATGTGAAACTGAGTACCTTGCAATTTAAGGGGCACGCCGTCATTTCTTCCTGAACTCACAATTTCCTGCCCATTAGCCACCTTAACCCGAATCACTTCCTCACTTTTAGGCATCAGACCTAGCAAGGCAACAAGTTTAGAATCCATGAAATTATGCGTACTTCCTGAATCAATGAGGATAATTACTTGCTGATTTTTTAACACACCAATTAGCCTCATTGTCTTGGGTGTCAGTGTTCCAGTGATTGCATTCAGGGAGATTTCTGGATCTGTCTCCGTGTTATCTGCATTGCTAACCAGCTCTTCAACCACCAAAGAAGCAGGATCAGCATCCTCTACCTCTTCCATCTCCTCTAACAAAAAGAGCTTTGGTCCACCCTCACTGACATGACCCCTAGACCACTTGGCATCACGTGAATAACAAAGGCCTTTCCGACGCCTTTCCTCCATTTGAGCCTGGGATATCTTCTGCACTGGAACCAATGCTTTACTAGCACCCCCGGCATTACTACTTTCCCCAACATACCTACTGCCTCCAGTCAAAGGCAACTTAGGACTAAAGGAGCTATTAACAATCCGAGAAGTCTATGATTGAACAGAGGTCCAGGAAGGTTTAATAGGCTTCTTATTGGTCCAAAGTAGTTCCTCCTGAATTTTTGCCAAAGAATAGGCATCAATCATTCGACTAGGATTGAACATCCGTACAGGAAGACGGATTTCATCCTTTAAACCTCCCAAAATACAACTTAATTTCAAGTGTTCAGGCAAATCATGGACACGATTGGCTAGAGTCTCAAATTTAGATTTGAATTCTTCAACACTACCGGTCTGTTTCAACTTAACCAAAGTTTCCATCGGATCATCATATGATCCGGTACCAAACCGAGCTTGGAGAGCCTTAAGAAACTCATTCCAAGTGGTTAATCCATTTCCACTATGTAACTCCTGAAACCATACCAACGCTCTACCCTCCATATGAAAACTAGCAATAGTAAATCTCTTCGGATCAGGTATTACATAGTATTCAAAAAATTGAGAAGGTCTATAACACCAACCTTCAGGATCCTCGCCATCGAAGCGTGGAAAATCCAGGCACAATGTGCGAGTGTGGAACGGATCCGCATGCTCCCACCCCTGGCGAGTATGGAACTGATTAGCTTGCTCTGTAGCCTGACGAGTGTGGAAATTCTCAGGAACAGTTGTTTCTGGATCCTGCGGGGCACCAGTATGGCGACTAGTCTCACCACGTGCAGTCAACGTCTCCTGTACTTTACCTTTGAGCATGGCAAGAAGCTCTTCCTGATTCTTCTGCATTGCGGCATGATTCCTCTGCAACTCTGCTTGACACCGTTGCATTTTAGCTTGATGCTGACGCATCCTTTCATCTTGAGACCGTAATTCTTCATGAATTCCGAGCTGATGTTGACGGACTTCTCGTTGAACATCATCAATCTCGATTTGGATCCGAGATAAACCTTCCTGTAGAGCAGCACACATTCCCTCAGCGTTCGCAGAATCTTCAGCTGTGGATCGAGTCTTCGCCATTACAATGAATCAAGAATAGAATAGAACGAAAATTTCCCCGTAGATCTAGGGCTCTGATACCAATTGATACAGTCCTGAACTTGTTTTAGGAAACTAGAGGATTTAGAGAAGAATTAAGAGAGAATTAAGAGAGAATCGAACTAATATTCAAGAGAAATGAAGAACAACTGTATAGAAACCCTTGACAATTCGAGGAGTCAAGGAAAACCTCCTGTATTCAATCTGTTAATCCACAAATTGAATGAATGATGATCGGCCCAAAGCCAACCTATTTCAACAACTCCCCTTCCTGCCTACGCAACAGAATAACAAAAGTAAAATGACAATTGTACATGCAATTCCTTATTAAACGACAACGTATTTACAATGGAATGCACACTTAGCCAAACTTAGACTAGAACCCTCCAGGTGTCCGCACTTCCAAGTGTCACCCGCTGCTTCTTCCAGCTGTCTTCCAGCTGTCCACCAAGCGGGTCATGTGACAGTTGCTCCCTCCGGCTCTGTTCCCTTCTCGCTTCTACGATGACGAGATCGAATAGCTGACCAAATCCAAACACGATGACGGACTTGGAGGATCTCTGGAGCAAACAAACCGTCAAGACGAGAGGAAATGAGGTGGGTATGGTTGTGCGGCGTATCTCGGACTGGAAAAATAAGACAGGTCAGGGACCATATTAGTGTTTAACTTAAAACCGTAGAATCAAAACGACATAATTTTGTGTGTGTGTGTGTGTGTGTATATATATATATATATATATATATATATATATATATATGGGTAGACTGACCGCTAACCGCCTACTTCCAAAACCGCTAACAGCCACGCTATAGGTGATTAGCGGTTTTTTCTAACCACTTCTAAATGAGATTAATTAGGTGGTTGGTTAATGGTTAGCGGGTGATTAATAAGCGCCCGTCTTTGCAGCCCTAACCAGAGCAGTTATTGTTGTCAAGGTTCAGCGCATGCTAGTTGGAGAGACAGCACCACATATTTGGAAAAGTTGTTTATATATTGGGATTTAGCTCATCTTGTACTTAATATATAGTAAAAGGCTGCTTTTGATAGAAATATTTACTTTCTCGGTACCGAAATAGTTCAGGACGTGATATAAAGTATATATAGAAGTATTTGCTTTCTCGATCGGGAACATTGCAATTGTTGATGCCTGCACTGCAGGCTGCAGCATGTGTTATCGTCATTCACATTTGTGCCTTAAGCGTCAACGATCTTTATTACTCCTGGTGTACTTTTGGTACTGAATTGTATGAAACCAGTTACTCCAAGGGATATGCGCGAGAAGCATTGAGTTCATGGAGAAGGCCCTACGCATATGCGCCATCCTACAACGTAAACAAGCAAAAATGTTGAGAAAATTGCTTACCGTGGCCTTTGAGAGTGCAAGGATGATAAAGAATATGATATCTGTTACGTATATATCCATGACCTAGATATGCATACGTCAGTTGCCTGAACAAACAGGCTTGAACAAAACCCAGCTTGCGAAACGCACGAACGGAACTGCCAACCCTCTTTGAAGGCCGACCCTTTTCCAACCAACTAAACTAAACAAGTAACCCAACTTGAAGAATGAATTGGTGGAAAATGATTTGGTTGAATCTAAACCGTGAATGAGAGGAAATTGGTGCAAAACGAATTGGTGGTGAAGGATCCCATTCTATTTTATAACTTTCAATATTTATGGTGTGACTGGTGAAAGTTTTTTGACTTGTTTTGTTGGGTTCTTCCCAATTACCAACCAAAAATTCAACCAACACAGAGTCATTTTCAATACAACGTAAATATATAACAAAAAAGAAAAAAAAAAAAACCACGTTATCGTTTCCTTTTGAGGAAAAGTCCCTCTGCTCCCTGACGTGCCTTGCAGTGGTTGGCCTTGACCAGTTTTTGGTGCTGTTATTATACACTTCATGACATTTTTGGGGTCTAAAGTGTAAGAGTTGATCTTTTCAGCTTGCTTAACCTCAACCTCTGAACATCCTTAAGTATTTATAGGATGAAAAGAAACCATTATATAAAGCCTTCAGCTTTCTACAAAATTTCGTGCGGCTTCAGGACGTTTCAATATCTCATTAGGGTTTCGTCACTAACGTCAGTCGACTGACGTTTGTGATAGCTCATCAACATCAGGATGTATTGCTTACGGTCTTCCTAATGTAGCTCTCGGGTAGGAATCTTCCATGAGTAGCTTCAGAACAGTCTTTTGACTATCTTGCTGATGGTAGCCTCCGGAGTCCCCCTTGTCAAGCAGCATCAAAAAGTCTACCCAAAGGTCCTCTCGGGTAGGCTTTAAAGTCATGTATCACGAATCAAGTAAAGACATATGTGACAAGTAGGGATGTAAATAAATCAGTCCGTTTGACAACTCGTTCGATACCCGTTCGGTTTAGCCCAATCCAAACTCGAGCTCGATACTGTAGAAACTCGCTCATTATTGTATAAACTCGCTCGATTAGTAAGTAATACATACCCGACTCGCTCGACAAAACTCCATAAGGGCTCACGAGCTTAGCTCGTTTAAAACTTGACCGGATCGCTCGCCCGGCTCGTTAGTCCAACTCGTTATCTCGTTCATATCTCTTACATATTACTAAAAATAAATTATATAAATTTAAGCATGTATATTAGTAATTAAGTAACATATATTATATATGTTACTTAATATTTAATTTATATGTGTGTGTATTAGTTAACATACTAACTAGTTAGTTCATAAACTAACATATTATCTAGTTAATTAACATATACTAAATAAATGTAATTGATTATATGTTACTTGATATTTTTTGTATATATATAAATAAGCATATAGTATACTAGCTAAGTAAATATTGTATTATATATTAATTATAATACTTTGATAATAGTATTTCGTATGTTAAACTAACATATTAAGTTATTAATAGTTAGTATGGAGGTTATTCACAAATTCAGGCTTGAACTCTGCTTTCACTACAAAAAAAAATTGCAATTTGCCACATGCACTTCGCCACGTGTCATTGGACACGTGTGCGGCGCGTGTTAGATCTGGCTGTAGCTAAATGCACATTTTGCCGCGTGTACAGAAATATACACGGCCAAGTGGCCACGTGTACTACAGTACACGCGGCTAACAGTTAGCCGCGTGTATTTAGTATACGCGGCTAACAGTCTGCCACGTGTACTCAATACACGTGGCAATTTGTTTTTTTTAAAAAAAAAAAATTAAAATATAATTTTTTTATTTAATTTAAATTTTTATTTAATTATTTTTTAAATTATTGATTGTATTTTTAATTTAATTCTTTTTTTTTAGAGGAAAAAAAAATTAATAACTGAAAAAGAAAAAAATAAAAGGAAAACCACACATGTGGTTTTCCTGAACGAGCAAGTTCAGTAGAGAGAGCGAGAGAGAAAGAGCAATACAGAGAGAGCGAGAGACGTCGGGAAGGCCGGCCACGCGGTGGTCAAGGAGCTGGCCGGTGGTGCAGTACTGACGGAGAGAGAGAGAGAGATAGAGAGAGAGCGATACAGAGAGAGAGTGATACAGAGAGAGCGAGAGACGTCGGGAAGGCCAGAGGGAAGGCCAGCCACGCGGTGGTCGGGGAGCTGGTCGGTGGTGCAGTACTGACGGAGAGAGAGAGAGAGAGAGAGAGAGAGCGAGAGATGTCGAGAAGGCCGGAGGGAAGGCCGGCCACACGGTGGTTGGGGAGCTGGCCGGTGGTGCAGTACTGACAGAGAAAGAGAGAGAGAGAGAGAGAGAGAGAGAGAGAGAACGCGTGCAGTATTTAACGAAAATTATTTTCCCTTTTCAAATATTTAAATATAATATATATATATATATATATATTATATTTGAAAGTAATGGTCAGGTGGCGTGCAGGACAATTCCCGCGCACCTACCTACACAAATTTTGGCCACGTGGCCAATTCTCTTATACATATGCATATATATTTTTTATCAATAGTGTACAAAACCTTAATAAAATTTGTTTTTATTAATATATATTTGATAAAAACAATTGGCCACGTGTATTAAATACACGTGGCCAATTTGACGTGTGTAAAAAATATACGCAGCCACTTGTTTTTCTTATACCACCAGCCACGTGTCTTCATTAGACGTGGCCAATTGGCCGTGTGTCTACAGTAAACTATAGCGGTTACTGTAGACACGCGGCCAGTTGCACCTTTTTTTGTAGTGTTTGATCACATATTGAAAAATTTAATAGCCTACCTCGAACTCTAGTTGAGCCGAGCTTGTTGAGTAACCCTGCTCGGCTCGGCTCGGCTCAGCTCAAATATCATTGTCAACGAGCTCGAGTTCACTCGAGTTTTAAACGAGCCGAGCTTGAACACGCATTTTATAACTCGGCTCGAATTCGAGTTCGACTCATAAACAAGCCAATCTTAAAATCTTAAAACTTTATTCAACTCGGATCGGCTCGATTACATCCCTAGTGACAAGCTTGCTAACAGTAGTACAAAAAAAAAAAAAAAAAAAAAAAAAAAAAAAAAAAAAAAAAAAATTAAGTCTAAGCCTAACTGTTTAGGCCTAATCACTTGGGTGCTAAAAGTTAACAGCCGTAGTGTTAATCACTGAAATGAGCCGGTATCGAAAACCTAACTCTACTGACTTGCATCGGAAGTGTCCCCGCCAATACAATTGACAAGCCTCTTTTGCTCACTTTTTGTCCAACTGCAAGTTCTGTTAACTAAACAACCGATGTGTGGCCATTTGTATCATCAATGACCACTCATTGTAGGAGTTTGCCACAGGCAAAATTTTCAAACTCTTACCAGCTATTTAAATATTGATATCCGTTGAAGAATTTTCAACTCCAATATGTAAAAATATTAGTTAAATAAATTAATTAACCTCTTCTTATAACTTTAAACTTTCAAATACTTGGTGTCCCACATGTGAGGGAGAAGTATAAAAATGTTAATTAAATACTTAAACTCATCTATTTTTATCAACTTACGCTTTGAAATAAGTAGTATTTTAACACAATATATACGTGCCACTATAACAATCTTACCAGATTATGAACCTTCTTTGATGCGTATAGAGTAGACCATAATTACATAAACTTATTATATATATGCCACATTGATCTGCTTTATGTCCCGGCCCCTTTCCTGTATTGATTGCTTTTTTTTTTAAAAAAAAAATGGAGTATCTAGATTTACATTTTGTATAATATATATGCAGAGATTGAGGAAACGATGAGGAACCTTCCCTCAAGATAGAGCTAGCAGTACCCGAATAATTATATTTATTTATAGCTAGATAAAATAGTCCGACCAATTGGAAACTAATAACAAAAAAGTAGAAATAATTTAATATATCTAAACAAATTAAAGGATCGATCAATGGATCGGAGGGAAGACAAAAAAAAAACTTCCCCTTGGGAATCCCTCAGCAGTCAGCACCGTACCGGTTCAGTTTCTACCCATGCATTCATTGCATCAGAACTATTGGGAGTATGACTTTCCAACCAATAAAAATAAATAAATGTTAAACGTACGTCATAAAGCTTTAAAATTAGTATAAAATTGGGTTCGTAAAAGACCAAAGGAATCTCCCTGTTGTCGGCCTAAAGCTTATCTTCCAACATTTTTTACAACAATATCCTGGCGGCCTCATCCCCCACGTTGTTCTAGTGCATGCTTCTTTTATTATCATTTGTTTTGGCCCCAACGCCTCAATTATTTCTCATTTTGATACAAAGTGGCCGGATGTACATGTTGGAACGCAAAGAGCATAATTTTAACATATATCGGCCTTGACAGCTTAATTACCAGAACACAAGATCAATAAATAATTAAGAAAGAAAGAAAACACATTGGGCTTCACCTTTTTATTCAAATTTTAATTGTTCTACTTTTTTATTATTTTCGATTTGTGTTGACAATTTGGTTGCTATATCTATAAGTATTGCATGTTAATTTGTGAGTTGATCTGCTGACGCAATGAGTCTGCCCTATCGGCACCGGCATATATATCTGATTGGGTTTTCTTTAAATATTGACCAAAATGCTTTACAAAAGTAGGTGTGTGAATCATTACATGCACCATCCCCTAGCCTGTAGCCTTTCCCTTTATCAATCAAAAAAAAAAAAAAAAACTCATTAAAAGTTGGAAAAGAACATAAAAGAAGAGAAATGCTAGAAATTTACTACTCATCCCCCTTTGTCTCACTTTTTCCTTTAAAAAAATTGATTTTAAGGAAAAAGTTGTCTCTGATGTCACATCAGAGACAACTTTTTCCTTCAAACCAATTTTTTTATTATAAAGGGAGGATGAAGGGGGATGAAGGGTGCATGTGTAGCATCCCTCATAAAAGAATCATAAGCCTGATTGCAATGGTCTTAAAATAATAGTGGCATATACTTAATATTCAATTCTCTTCTTTATATATAGGGAAAATCTTTAAAAAATAAAAAATAAAAAATAAAAAAAAATAAAACGAGAGTTTTGAGGCTCTAAGAGATTTGGAACCGAGGGACTAGTTTTTGCTCGAAAGGAAAAGGAATTGAAAGTCAAGAACTGATAGACGGGAGAGGAGACAGGAGAGAGAGTACAATTTTCTTTTATGAATATAGTAGACCATTGGATAGCTACAGTGATACCTAATACATTGGGTAACACTGTAGTTGCCAACGGTTTAGGGAATGTATAGGGTGCCTGCTGCAAATGAGTTTTTGTGAGTTTTTGTGAATTTTTTTTTATTTTTTATTTTTTTAGATTTTCTCTATATATAGAGAAGGAAATGGGCTATTGGGTGTTTGCTGCTGGTGCTCTTTCAATCTTAAAAAAAAAAAAAAAAAAAAAGCTCTCTCCTCTCACATCTCCCAACAACCCCTTTTAATTATTCTTCTTCTTCTCTTTCTTCGTCTTCTTCTCACAACAACCCCATCTACCTCTTCTTCTTCTTCTTCTTCTTCCTCCTCCTCCTCCTCCTCCTCCTTTCTCTCACAACAACCTCATCTCCCAGCCTCCTCCCCTCACACCTTTACACCTATAGATATGGTACCTCCATTCAACTTCCATCTAAAAATTGGTGAAAGCCCACGCCACTAGCCTTAAAAAGCCGACACATGTTCCTATGCCTAATGAAATAAAAAATAAAAATAATAAACTAAGAATAATAAAAAATAATAAAAAACTTTAAAAATATAAGATTTTTAAAAAGAGAGAGAGAGAGAGAGAGAGAGAGAGAGGCGGATTGAGCCACACCTTTGGACAAAATGGGGGTGGCCGAAACCACCCCCATTTTGCTCTTTCGGGGTGACTGAACCACTCTCACAGGCTATGTGACAACTTCTTAAAGGTGTTGATGTGGACTTCCGTCAATTTTTGGATGAAAGTTGGAATGAGCTACAATCTTTGTCTTTAGCCATAAATGATGTATTATCTACGAAACGAAATGAACCACATGACAAAAAAAAAAAAAAAAGTCTTTAAACCATAAGGGAGGAAAAAAATGTATTTAATCCTATTTTCAAATTACAAGGAAATTGTGATTTAGATATTTGTGTATTAACCCAAATAATACATATATCTCACATTTAATGTAACCTATGGACTACATTCATCAAATGAACATACAATGCAAATTACTCATGTAATCTTAGAAAATTAAACACTTTCATTAAATAAATTGACATACAAATTAGTTTTTAGGGCACTATCTGTAACTCCCCAAATTTAAATCCTTAAATAAAAAAGTTTTTATTTTTAGGCTAAGACAGAATTGTAATATTTGATGGATGAAATAATATTTGTAGAATTTTAAGATATATGTCGTTATTTATGATATGAGTTTTGGTTGGTTGATTTTAGTTTATAATCTTTGATTTTGTTATTAAGTAATTTATCCTAGGTTTTAATTTTATCAAGTTGGATTTAAATAAAAATGTTAGGGGATTTTAACCGGACTAAGAGAGGTTTTTGGGAGTTTATTTTAAATTTTAGATAATTGAGAAATGAAAAAGAAATAATAAAGAATATATAATAAGTAATTAAAAAGAAAGAGAAATTCTTAAATTAGAGAATATATAGTGGGGCTTTTGTTAAATTATTGATTCAATGAAGGCCCATTGACAAGATATTCAACCAGTTGTACAATGAGGTCCCGTGGCAGAGTAGGCCTTAAGAGCCCTTGGATACCATAGCTAAAAAAGAAAGAAAGAAAGAAGCACTAGACCTTATAATGGGAGATCTTCTAGATGCCCTACAAAATTTAGCCCAAGTGGAGTAAACCTTCCCTGGCCTACTACAAAGCCTTTTGCTTTTTTAGTGATAAATCCATTGCCATTCTTTCATTTTGAGAATTTGAATTGGGCTGCTTAAAATAGTCGAAAAGGTTATTTTGGCTAACTTCGTATACACAAAATATAGCCCAAGCAGATTGCACCATATTTTTTATTGGGCTAGACACTTGGACTAAGGAATTGGCTAACTCTTTTCGTACTCAACAAGATATGCACTTAGCTCGATAATGCATTAAAAAAAAATTATGAATAATACTATTTAGTAAATTATTATACGACTGCTATACAATTGGGGTTACGTGACAGTAAAAATCAAGTCTTAATTACTTTTTTTTTTTACAAGTTTTGATTTTCATTGTTACATCATTCCAATTATATAGTAGTCGTATAACAGTCTATTAAATAACATCAATAAAAAAATATATATATATGATTCTCCCGCCTCTTTAGGAATAGTGAAAATAAATAAAGAAATAATATTTAATATAAAATAGTAAATTATAAAATAAAAGTTGTGTTTAATAACCAAAAAAAAAAAAAAAAAACTACTTTTGTAAATTATTCATATCGAGACGTCAATAAGAATTGGATGATTCTAATTAATTTTGAACACTAGTTAAATATTTTAGGATAAATAAACTTGCAAAATCTTGAGGTGTTTTTCTTAGAGTGTGTAAAAACTCTAGAGGTAGAATAGATAACATGGACTATGTGAGATTGGAGCGTGTTTTTGTAACACCTCGGTAACGGGAAATGATGGGTAGGGAACGTTAATATGGGTGGGGGACGTCTTACCGTCCCCCAACCGGCTTTTTGAATAAAAAATAATTTTTTTTATTCAAAAAATAACTTCTAATGTCATCAAAAGTTACTTTTGATAAAAAAAAAATTATTTTTTAATTAAAAGGGAGGGCAGGGACGGTAAAATGTTACCCCCCCCCCCCCCAATCACTACTCCCTTGTAACTGTGAAGAGAGAGAGAGAGAGAGAGAGGGAGAGATTGTCCATCCATTATTCCAACGTGGCTTCTTTTCCTTTGAGTAAATCAGCAATAGCAACTCACAAATTCTGTCCACAAACTTGTTTCTTCCAGTTTTCTTTATTTTTATTTTTTTTATCGGCACTCTTCTATATATATATAGAGAGAGAGACAGAGAGAGAGAGAGAGAAGATCCGCCAATCACAAAACACTTTGTACTATCGACATTCCCTCCATAATCCATTCCTGCTGCAAAAATCATAACTCAACTACAAACATTCAGAAACGTAGAAGAGAATTTCAAATTTGTATTGGGTTTTTGAATTCCCACTGTTTCACTCAATGGTGGGCGTGGGTGCACAGGGTCTCAAAGCAACTTCCTTTTTCCCATTTGAAAAGATTTCAGCTCCCAACATATCAGTCTTCAAGGTCCTTTCACCTCTTTCTTTATTCACAATTTCATCCTTGTTTAAATTCTTCTCTAAGCTAATAATAATAGCCTTATTATGTGCAATTCACCATGCTCCAGAACCCCACTTCAGATTCCAGAGGATTTTCTTCCAAACAGAACTCTTTTCTCAGAGGTCAATTCCATACCAAATACTTTCTTGGCTTCTTCTCCAATCGTGCTCCACGAAATCAAGCGGGTATGTTAATGCAAATGCTCACTGCAAATATTGTTAGAATTTTATTTTAATTTTTCCCCTCTTCTAAAAAGCTTTCTTTGGTTGCTACAATGAAGTAAATTTTATGTTGGAATATAAATTAAATGATTAAATTTACCCGTTTCTATCTGCTTAAGCTTTTGGAAGTTTATCATTTCCTATAGTTTAAACTTTTCGGGTAAGGATATGTTAATTGAAAAATGCTCAATGTAAACTGCAAATATTGTTGGAACTTTATTTGAATTTTTGCCCTGTCGTAAAAAGCTTTATTTGGTTGCTATAATGAAGTAAATTTTAAGAATGACAACTGTTTGAATTGTTTGTTTAATGGCAAATGCTCTTCTTATGGAACTCTAAGGGATATTCCTCTGTAAGAGATTGATATATGGTAAGGACACGTTTGAAGTTGATAAAGCAAGATAAGCTCTTCTTCTTGGAACCAAATCAAGGAAAAAGTGATAGTCTTCTTGTTTCACCTACCGATTTCTCTTATTCCATGGATCTTCCTTTGTTTCCTCTTGACAGAAGAAGATTATTATGCTTAGGAAATGTAAGAAAACAAGAAAACAAGTTCAATTTTGAATCCTACAACAACCATGGCTAAGCTAAGCCACAATTTTATAGCTTAATTTAAGGTTATACAAGCCTAAGGTAAGACACCCCCTTGAAAATTGGCTTGTAAGAGAAGGATGCCGAAGAGCTTATATACATAAAGTTAAGTTGTACTTAAGCCAGGAAGGACACTTAGGATCGTAACATAAGGCAAGTTTTCATTTATTGAAATTATGAAGGCAAATAACATAAGATATCAATTTTTTTTTTCTCCAGCAACGATATAAGGGGGGTTAATGAGATCTTATTGAGTTTTGATTTTGGCATGGTTTCCAATTTTGAAGGGCTTGTGGTTTCACCAAGCTGTGTCCTTCCATTAACTGAAGAAAATGTGGAGAAGGTTTTGGACCAAGTACGGCCTGGCTTGATGGCTGATGGAGGGAATGTTGTTTTACATGAGATAGATGGCCTTGTTGTGGTACTAAAGCTACAAGGTGCTTGTGGGTCATGTCCAAGCTCAACTATGACACTAAAGATGGGAATTGAAACTCGGCTTCGAGATAAAATACCAGAAATTATGGCCGTGGAGCAGATCCTGGACACGGAGACAGGACTTGAGCTTAATGAGGAGAACGTCGAAAAGGTTAGATTTTTGTATCAGTTTCATAAAATTGTCTCATAAAAATACTCAATCTCACTACATTTCACACAAGAAGTTTTAGAAATTAATTTGGAGTAGTCCAAGCCACTTGTTCAAACGTACATATAAAGAAACTTTTAACTGATGGACAGTTCCCATTTACATGAGGGAGCTGCATTCAAGATTCATCAAAAAAATCAGAGGGGGTGAGCCCAAATACCTTATTTGCCATATCAGAAAACAAGAGTGAAGTCACTGATCAGAATTTCCATCTTAAAGACTTAAACTAAAGGCAACTTAAAATGGCATTTACTATGAATATTTCATGGGAGTTGAAAAATAAAGTTAACTGCAACAGAACAGCATACACATCTGTGCTAATTGATTTTGGTTGCAAATAGTTTTCTAAACTTCTCATATTATTACGATCTTCGCAACAACTGACTGGGGGATGCAGAATTTGATGTAGCCGAAGGTGGGAGGAGAGAAGAAGTACAGCTTCTTTTTCCTTGACGTCCTTGAATCTACAAAGAATAAACTAGTCTTCTTTTATTAAGCAATTCAATAATAAACTTAAAGATGTCAATCATTAAAATAAGTTCAATACAAGCCTCCATACAGATTGCAATTCTTAACGTAGACAGGAATCCTAAAGCTACAAAAAAAAAATTATAAAAGATAAATAAAACATTTGAAGTTTCTAGGAAACCCCAAAATACGAAGTCCTGAAATGGTTAGGAGAAAGCAAATAAAATAAAAGAAATCATACTCTTCCTATGACATTGAGGGGGTCACTTGTTTTTTTTTTGATAAGTAATTGTAATTATATTAAAAGCGCAGAGGGGCGCAATCCTTATACACGGGAAGTATACAAGAGAACCCCTAAAAGGGACGAACAGAAATTAAATTTAAAAATTCTACAAAAGTAAAAGAACTCGAACTATAATGGGGCGCTATCCAAAAAAATAAAGTATTGAGCCACCGCTTCCGTAGCTCCACCATGGGTGTCTCTACATCTTCAAACAGTCGAGCATTCCGTTCCCTCCAAATACACCACAGAGAGCACACAGGAGCTAACCGCCAAGCCTTTAAAGCATGACCATCCTCAAGCGCCCCCCCCCAACTATTCAGCAACTCCAACACCGTACGAGGCATAACCCACTCAACCCCGAATAGCATAAAGACGTAGCTCCAAAGAGCCCGGGCGAACTCACAGTGGAGCAATAGGTGATCAATAGACTCCCCGCTCTTCTTGCATAAACAACACCACTCAATTACTATCACCTTCCTCTTACGCAAGTTATCATGCGTCAGAATTTTGCCCAAAGCAGCTGACCAAACGAAGAAGGCCACCCTTGTTGGAACCTTAACACGCCAAATATTCTTCCAAGGGAAACACGGAACCAATGGGCCATCCTTCCTAATTTACTCTTTGTAGAAGGATCTCACCTCAAATACACCTTTTGTAGAGGGATTCCACACTAACTTGTCATACTCCCCATGTCGATTCGAAGTGGAGTATAGACGATCGAAGAAGGAAAGGACCATATCCAACTCCCAATCCTGAATTTGTCGTGTGAAGAGAACATTCCACTGAATAACACCATTATGAACCACCAAGTTATCTTCCACCATCGCGTCTTTAAACCTTGCAATTCTAAAGAGAGCAGGAAAGCATTGCTTCAAGGATCTATCCCCACACCACAAATCTTGCCAAAAACTAATGTTAGAACCATTCCCCACTTCAAATCGAATAAAATTTCGAAAATCCTCCCACCCCCTCCTAATATGCTTCCAAACACCTACTCCAAAAGAACCTAAAGCCTCTTTCGAACACCACCCCCCATTTAGACTATCAAATTTGGCATGAATCACCAAACGCCGTAAAGCCTCTCTCTCCCTACCATACCTCCATAACCACTTACCCAAGAGAGCTCAATTGAATTGAATGAAATTGTGAACTCCCAACCCACCTGCATGCAAGGGTGAACAAATTTTGTTCCAATTTACTAGATGAAATTTGGTCTCTTCACCCATGCCACCCCAAAGAAAATCCTTTCTAATTTTATCAAGACGATTAGCCACCCTCACTGGAATAGGAAACAAAGATAGGTAATAAGTGGGAATATTGGAGAGCGTACTATTGATAAGAGTCAACCGGGCACCCTTTGACAGATACATCCGTTTCCAACCCGCTAACCTCCTTTCCATTTTCTCAATAACTACATTCCAAATAACGGTGGACTTATAAGAAGCACCCAACGGCAAGCCCAAGTAAGTCATAGGCAAAGAAGCAACCCGACATCCAAGAAGATTCGCCAGCCTTTCGACATTCTCTACTCCACCAATAGGAACAATTTCTGATTTTCCTAAATTGATTCTCAAGCCAGAAGCTGCCTCAAAACATAAGAAAATACATCTCAGATGTCGAATCTGTTCTTTTTGAGCGCCACAAAAGATCAAAGTGTCATCCGCAAACAACAGGTGATTCACAACTAAAGCCTCAGAATCCCTTGACCCCACTGAGAAACCTGTCAAATTACCCTGATTCAATGCAGCAGTCAGCATCCGACTCAATGCCTCCATAACAACCACAAACAACAAAGGAGAAAGAGGATCTCCTTGTCGCAACCCACAAGAACTACTGAAAAAACCGGCTGGGGTTCCATTTACAAGAATAGAAAATCTCACCGTAGAAATACAAAAACGTATCCACTTCCTCCATTTTTCCCCCAAACCACATCTCTGCAACAAATAAAGCAAGAAATCCTCTAGTTGTCCTACATCAATTCCCTCCTCTTGAAAGAAATCCATCCTCTAATTTTTTTTTTTTTTTTTTGATAAGTAAGAGAGATTTCATCCTCTAGTTGGCTTCAATCTTTCCCGATCCATTGGAATCCCAAATAATGTCTTTCGCCCTCTTTTTCTTCATTGTCTTGCCAAAATCATGACAACATCTCTACTCCAAGTGTGCTAATAAAATACTTGGGTAATAGTCTTGCTCTTGTAAATTGTTCTTGAACTTGCAACATAAGTAATATGTCACGAGGAATGAATCATCATCATCTGTAACCATATCACCTTGTTCCAAAATTGAATTAACCTCGTTCTTGTACCTCTTGAATTCCATAGAGTATAATCCCTTTCTATAAAATATTCCCAAGTATAATCAGTTATCACTTCTCTGGTATCTGAAGTATAGGGTATCTCATAATTTGCTGTCATGTAAACAGAAAAAATAAATAAATAAAATAAAAGTGCCAACCTTCGGAAGAAAAAGAATCAATCTTTCTTAAAATTGGTCTCTCTGAAATTCCATTGAACAATTGAACTTCAAAGGTACAATTATCAGTTTTAGGGCACCTATCAAATATGTGCTACACATCAACATTATACTTTGAAATACAGTCACAATATATGTTGTTGAACTCTGCTGCATCGACTTTATTATCAGAACAATCCTCATAAGTAGGACAGCTTTAAAATCCCCACTTTGTACACAATTCTGCTTCGTCCAAAAGGGACATTGCGCATAATTTGACCTATAGTCTATCAAACTGTTGGGAGATGCCAAATTGTAGGACTTTTTGGTACTTGGTTGAACTGTCACACATATTTGATATTGGTGATATAGTACCAGTCTGTAATTTGAGGCTGATAAACTTTACCTTAATCAATTGTTTCCTCTCGTGCCAAGTCTTGATAGGCTGTTTTTCTTATTGTCCTGTTACACTGCATCAGTTTTAACCAATTAAATATCCTTCCTTTGAGTTTATAAGTGACCAATTTAACCTTTTTATCTTCCAGAATCTCGATATAAGTACCATTCCAGCTCCATAAACCAATTAAGAAAATCTTCGATATGTAATTGGCCATTAGAGGATTACAGATAACCTTCACTCGAAAATCATGTTCTTCTACTACTTCCCCATGTCTTCTCTTTGGTTGAAAGACTATTTTTTACCTCTTCATCACTTGGATCATTATGATTAAGTTCTCTACGAGATTCAAACCCTTGATAGTCACAACTATGACCACGCCTACACCTATTAGGAATAATATTATTTTCCTCTCCGATCTGGTGTAAACCTGCTACTGCAAAGTTTGGGCGATCTCTTGGAGCATTAACTCTTAGGCTTTAATGACCTTGCTCGTTTTTGGAAGTCATAGAGATGGTAGACAACTTGCTCTGATACCAACTAATATAGTGGATGGTGGGAAGAAAGAAGAAAAATATGGTCTTCCTTGAAGTTCTTGCATCCATAAGGAGGGAAAGAAGAAAAGAAAACTCTATGAGAGCTCAAATAATAAACTCAAAGATCTAAATAATTTAAATAAGTTTAACATAAAACCTTTATATACACTACGACAAATCATAAACTAGACAGAAATCCTGAAATTACTTGAACATTTTAAAAAGAAAATAAACAAATCATAAAATTTATACCAAAACCAAAAATACCTAAAAAGGAAATAAAAGAAATCATGAAGCTTTTATGAAAACCCATAATACAAAAATCCTAAACTTATTAGGAAAAACCAAAAAGAAAAGAAAAGAAATCATTATCTTCATGCAACTTTGAGGGGTTAACTTGTCCTACAGCAGAAGTAAAACTTTTAGATAAACTATATAGGACCCTCAGTCGAATTGAATTCAAATGGTTCACTAAAATGCATGAACTAGTCAATTGGAGCAGAAAATCCTACATGTAGAACAAGGTTAAAACCTTTTTTTTCTTGGCCACAACTCGGTAATACGTTTTTAATTAACGCTTTAACTGACTGCTGCTTATGTTTGTAATTATTCATTTATTGATAATTTCCAATAATTTCTGTTGGTTTTCTGATCATATCTTTATGACTTATTATTTCAACTAAAATATTGATTAAAGCAGCCTATGATTTTTTATTTTTTTGTATGTGGAGGGAGGGGGGGCCAACAATCCAGTCAATCAGGGAACCAGTTGGTTATTTGTTTTCTTTTTCATTTTCAGGTTCTTGCTGAGATTAGGCCATACCTAGCGGGTACAGGAGGTGGAATTCTTGAGCTTATTCAGATCAATGACTATGTTGTCAAAGTTCGGCTTAGTGGACCTGCAGCTGGAGTTATGACAGTCCGTGTCGCTCTTACACAAAAATTGAGGGAAAAGATACCTGTCATTGCGGCTGTCCAGCTAACAGAATGACATGTACACTGAAAAACATTGTCCACAGCAAGCAGAAGATAGTTTTCCATTTTACATTTATTGTTAATCTACATTAAGCACTTGTTATATTAAAACCAATTTGGTCAGTCTTCTTGTTTCTTTCTATTTTAATTGCTTTAGAAAGAAGACAGGGTCTAGACCGCGTAACAGGACGTTGTATGCGAAAACTTGCAGGATCAGTCAATTTTAAATGAAATGGATACTATCTATTTTATGGTCAGGATTTAAAGTCGATACATCTAACGGTGCATATGATTTTATATTATTTAAATGTTTAAAAGACATGCCAAAATTGATTTTATATACATCGTTAGATGCACTAACTTCAAATCTTAACCTTTCATTTAAAATAGACAATATCCATTTCGTTTTATGAAATGGAGAGGATCCTATTCCGTAAAGTTTACCTATGATTGCACAAGGACATTGGGAAACGTAAAGATTGAGGTTAAAGAGGACCTCGCTCACAACACAAGCTTGCTTAGTATTAATTCTTCTCTGCCCAACTTATTCTTGATGGTATTATATAGACTTGCAAACCATAGATGGTTGACTCTGAAACAAACTCAAGATAGACGCACAACAAAGACTCCTACTTAGCGATGGACTGAAATATCTCTAAGGAGATAATGTTCTCTCATAAAACTTATTAAACATGAAAAATTTTAAACAAGATTGATTTCTATAACAGCAAATGTTTTTGCTTAGATAACTTCAATAATCTTTAAGGCATGTATAGCACACTATTATATAGTGTTAGTATACAAGAGAGAAAAGGATAAAATAACATTTGTTAGATACAAGTATGGGAAGCATGGTTGCTGCTGTCATTGGTGCAACAGCATGGCAAAGTCTTCATGACTTGCCGTGTGAGGAAGTATAGCAACAGGGCAAGGTTGTAGCAGCAGTAGTTTTCATATGACTTCTGCAGTAAGGTTGAAGATTGAGTTGCAGACTATGTTGCAGTGTGAAGAGCTACTGTGTGGGACTGATCTGCAGGTTGTGGTGCAGTATGGACACTTGTTGTACCTGCAATATGGGCTACTGCAGAGTCTGCAATGTGGACTGTACTATGAGCTGCACTTTGAGTGTTAACAGCCCCCCTCAAGCTAATGGGGGAGAGACAGACCTTTAGCTTGTCACGAAGAAGGAAGAATCGAGCAGAGGTGAGGCCCTTGGTAAAAATGTTTGCAATTTGGTCTAGAGTAGGCAGGTACCGAGTGATAAGGTCCTTGCGAGCAATTTTCACTCGGATGAAATGATAGTCCACTTCAACATGTTTTGTCCGAGCATGGAAGATAGGATTAGAAGCCAAGGATAGAGTACCAATGTTATCACACCACAAAACTGGAGGAAATTTGAGTGGGAGTTGAAGTTCTTGAATGAGCATTCTAAGCCAATAAAGCTCGGCAGTAGCAAAGGCCATGGATCGGTATTCGGCTTCTGTGCTGGATTTGGAGACCACGGGCTGCTTCTTTGCACTCCAGCTGATGAGACATGGTCCAAGGAAGATAGCATAACCAATGGTGGACCTTCTATCATCAGGATTCGCAGCCCAGTCGGAATCACTATATGCATTAAGAAGAAGAGAACCTTTTCCAAAAAATAAACCATGATGAGCTGAGCCCTTTAGATATCTAAGGATACGTTTGGCAGCAGTTCAATGGGATGTTGTAGGATTATGCATAAACTGACACAACTGATTTACAGAGAAAGCAATGTCCGGTCTGGTCAATGTACAGTATTGGAGAGCACCTACAATTTGTCTATATTCTGTGGCATGTGGCAGTAGATCACCATCAAATTGTGAGAGTTTGGCACCGGCAGGAAGTGGAGTCTTGGAAGGCTTGGCACCAAGCAACTTTGCACGATCAAGTAATTCTGAGATATACTTGGATTGAGATAGATATAGTCCATCTGCTGTTCGGTGCACATGGATGCCCAAGAAGAAGGTAAGAGGGCCAAGGTCTTTCATTGCAAATTCTTGCTTTAAGCAAGAGATCAGTTTAGCAATTGTAGGGGCACTATTTCCAATGACAATTATGTCATCCACATAGATGAGAAGGAACAAATGAATGGTGGAAGTATGGAATGTGAAGAGAGAGTAGTCCACCTTGGATTCTGTAAAACCGAGATGCAGTAGGGTAGTGGACAGCTTGGTAAACCAGGCTCTAGGTGCTTGTTTGAGCCCATAGAGTGATTTTTGTAAATGACAAACATGGTCAGGAAACTCCTTGTTGGTAAAACTAGGAGGTTGTTCCATGAACACTTCTTCTAAGGAACCGTGGAGGAAGGCATTGGATACATCTAGTTGTCGGATTGGCCATTCAAAGTGGACAGAAATGGCAAGGATAGTCCGAATGGTTGAGGATTTGATGACTGGACTGAAAGTTTCTGTGAAGTCAATACCATCTTGTTGCTCAAACCCTTTTGCTACCAACCTGGCTTTAAATCTGTCAAGGGAGCCATCAACTTTCTGTTTTACCTTGAAAACCCATTTGTTAGAAATGACATTCTTGTGGAGAGGCCGAGGACAAAGGTTCCAAGTGTGGTTGGTAATGAGAGCATTAAATTCTTCACTCATAGCTTGGCGCCATTAAGGAGATTTAAGTGCTTGAGAGACCCGAGTAGGTGTGGAAGGTAATGTTGTGGAGTGAAGGGCAATGAAGGGATGCTTGGTGGAGTAGTAGAGTGTAAAATCTGCAAAAGATTTAGGGCAACGGGTTCCATCTCGGGACTTGGTTATCATGGGATGAGAAGGATTTGGATTTTGAGGTGCAGAAGAGTGACGATCAGTGGATGAGAGGGAGGTGTTTTGCAGATTTTCAGTGAGTGAAATAGGTGGAGAGGAGCTGGTTGGTGTATGAGTAGGTTGCAAAGGAGGAGACAGGTCATGAGATGAAGAAAGGAGGTCTACAGAAGTTGATGGGGAGTTGTCATCTGTTTGGGCAGCAGGTAAGGCATGAGATGGAGTGTTTGCAGTAGCTGCTGGAGTAGCTACTGTATCAGAATTTGAGGGAACATGATCTGCTAGTTGCACATCAGAATTTCTTACAAGAGAAATGTGGATAGATGGAGAGTGGTATAAACCATCAACTAAATTATTAAGGGAAGGAAGAGTACCTGAAGTGAGCGAGTATGATGCAGAGGGATATTGCAGAGGGGATATCCAATCTTGAGCAGGAAAGGTTGTTTCATCAAAAACAACATGTCGACTAAGATAGATTCTTTTAGTTGCTGGATCTTGACACCGGTAGCCTTGGTAATTTGAGCTATATCCGAGGAAGATGCATTTCTTGGATCTGAACATGAGTTTATGTCGATTGTAAGGTTGAAGCAAAGGGTAACAAGAGCAGCCAAAGGTTCGAAGGATAGAGTAATCTGGATTTTTCTTCAAGAGTTTAACATAGGGGGACTGTTTTTGAAGAACATAAGTAGGTAGTCTATTTATGAGATAGACAGCAATGTTAAAGGCATCTACCCAATAGGATGAAGGGAGTTTGGATTGAGCAAGAAGAGCTAGACCCGTTTCAACAATGTGTCTATGTTTTCTTTCAGCTAAACCATTTGTTAAGGGGTGTGTGGGCATGAGATTCTATGAAGTATTCCATGAGAGGTAAGGAATTGTTTGAATTGGTTAGAAGTGAATTCCCCACCTCCATCAGATTGAAAGGCTTTAATCTTTTTAGACACAAGGTTTTCAACTAGCCCTTTGAATTTAACAAAGCAACTGAATGTGTCAGATTTGTTATGCATGGGATAGATCCAAGAGAATCGAGAAAAATTATCAATGAAAACCACATAGTATCTGCAGCCACTAACAGAGGGAATAGGTGAACACCATAAGTCTGAATGTATTAATTCAAGAGATTCTGATGTTACATTGTTGGAATTAGAAAAGGGAAGACATTTGCTCTTGGCTAATTAACAAGATTCACATAGTGAATGGTGATTAACTGAAGGCAGAAACAGAAAGTTGTACTAATCTTCTAAGCTGCTCAATGATAGGAAGGGAAGGATGACCTAGTCTACGATGCCAGCAAGCCAAATCAGTAGAAACTCCAATGAAGGCAGTGAGTCTTCTAGCTTTATCAGGAGGCTTGGTAAAAAAGATTGGATAAAGTCCTTCTCTACTTCGCCCTTGCAAAAGAGTCAGCCCCGTGAGGTTGTTATTCACAAAATAATGATTAGCAGTTAGTTTAAACCAACAATGATTGTTAACACAATTTTTGAATTGAAAGGAGGTTTGTTGCAGCTATTGGACAGTGAAGAATATGCTTTAAATGAAATGGTATTTTTGAATTGTAAAGAGTTGTGGAACCTGTGTTAGTAATGGTCAAACCGGATCCATTACCCACTGCAACTTCTTCATCTCCTTTGTAGGGGTCTTGAATGGCCAGGTTGTCTAGAGTGGCTGTAATGTGGTTGTTGGCTCCTGAGTCAGCATACCAAGGTTGTTCTGCATTCTGTTCAGTTTGAGCATTTGTTTTGGCAGCCATAGCAACAAGTTGGGCAGGCGAGTGTTTCCTTTGGTATGTATAGTTCATCCGATGGAAACAATCTAAGGCTTAATGGCCTAGTTTTTCACAAATCTGACATGGTATTCGTGGCCGGTTTGGACTATAAGATGATAAATTTTTGGTGAAAGAGTTGTTACCTTCAGGATGTTTCTGACTGATGTGGTGAGTGTTTCTGTGTGAGCTGTTAGGCTTCCCTCTATGATTGGAGATCATAGGTTTGGATTTCTAAGTAAAAAGGGCAAAATTTCCAGAATCTATATCACTTGAATGTTGCTGCTGCTGTTGCTGATTTCCAAGGAGGATTTCATGATTGAGGAACTTTGCTTGAAAATCCTCAAATGAGACAGTTGACTGTCGGGTTAGAAGGTTGAAAGAGGAAATGAAACTGATGTAGGAGGGATTCAGACCACTCATTATGTAAGAGATGAAATCATCATCATCCACTAGCTTTCCCACGGCTCTGAGTTGATCTGACCAGCTCTTTGCATGACTTAAGAATTCTGTGCAGGATTTTGAACCTTGCTGCAAGGTTTGCAGCTGCCGCTTCAGATAGGCGATTCTGGAACGAGATTGGCTAGCAAACGTGTTGCTAGAGAGTCCCATACCTGGCTGGATGTGTCTAAGCCATAGACAGAGGATAAGACATTTGCTGATAAAGTGGTATTGATCCAACTAAGGAGAAATTGATCTCTTTTCTGCCAAAGTGTGCATTTAGGATTCACCTCATAAGTTATCTTTCCTGTTTCATCAGTCATAGGAAGAAGTTTTGGTGGGCATGGCTCACTGCCATCAACAATACCCAAGAGATCATGAGTTTTCAGCAAATGAATAAACTGTGCAGTCCAGTTCAGATAATCTGAACTGTTGTCCAGTTTTGTTTGGATGAAATGAGTGACATTTGGTAGAGAAAAGGTAGGGATAACAGAATCATTGGAAGAGGATGCCATAGGATCGAAGGGTGTTAGCCGTAGAGGCTCTAATACCATGAAAATTTTTAAACAAGATTGATTTCTATAACAGCAAATGTTTTTACTTAGATAACTTCAATAATCTTTAAGGTATGTACAACACACTATTATATAGTGTTAGTATACAAGAGAGAAAAGGATAAAATAAAATTTGTTAGATACAAGTATGGGAAGCATGGTTGCTGTTGTCATTGGTGCAACAGCATGGCAAAGTCTTCATGACTTGCCGTGTGAGGAAGTATAGCAACAGGGCAAGGTTGTAGCAGCAGTAGTTTTCATATGACTTCTGTAGTAAGGTTGAAAATTGAGTTGCAGACTATGTTGCAGTGTGAGGAGCTGATGTGTGGGACTGATCTGCAGGTTGTGGTGCAGTATGGACACTTGTTGTACCTGCAGTATGGGCTACTGCAGAGTCTGCAATGTGGACTGTACTATGAGCTGCACTTTGAGTGTTAACAAAACATACAACACTTACATTAAGACTTAGACTTGGATTGCCACTCAACAACTCACAGATCTCCAACTCAAACTAAACAAATAGGGCAATCCTATTTCACGTTGGGCTCTTATTCATTGCCTTTTTAATTAGGTGCTACAATGCTTGGTCGATCAAGCGATCCTATTTCAACAACGAAATGCTTGACACATGGCTTGGTCGATCAAGCTACTACAAGGAGGAAATTTTGGGTTTGCTGTCCCCTGATTGTTAAGGATTATTTTCTCTATTTTGGTGACGTAAGAATCTAAATTCTTTGGTTATCTTTTGGGTAATTCAAAATCCTGATTTCTCATAGCAATTTCGTGCATATTAGGTTTACAAGAATAGGGTTTGAAAGGTGATAGATTGAGAGCTTGGAACTATTTGAGGATTAAGGTAAGAACAATTTTTGTGGAATTATGCTGATGTGGTCCTCTGACAAAATTAAATTTGTATGGCATTGTAGTTAACATATATAGGATTATGTGGTAAAATTTTTGAAATTAAGGGTCCTAAAAGGGGCTTCCATAACTAAGAATTTATTAAGGTTTACATTGTAACGTCTTCCTTCAACAACACAATATTATTCGCTTTTGGCTTTCAGACCATACTTTCCAGGAAATCACCCATCCTAGTACAACTCTCGTAGAAGTACGCTTAACTACGAAGTGCTGATGACGTCACACATTACATGAGTATGGGAATAGGGATGTGCTTATATGTATATTCGCACCCATATTGACACAACGTCTTTTAGAGCCATAATGGTCATGAACCTATCAGAACTTCACAATTAAGCGTGCTTCTGTGAGAGTAGTATTGGGATAGGTGACTTCCTCATAAGTCTAGTTTGGGGGAGCCAAAAGCGGACAATATTGTGTCATTGGGGTGGGTTGATCCATACATACTGGAAACCAGCTCTCCTCCCATTTGAATAGCTCCTATTTTCTCCCATTTCTTTTTTGATTATTGACCCATCATCCATTATAGATCTAACGGAGGGACCGCTCCTTTCTAAAATTTCAATACTGTAGAATCCAAATGTTGTGGCCTCTTAAAGGGAGTTGTGTTGGAATTGTGTTTTTTTATTTTTTATTTTTATGAACGAGTAACTTTTCGTGATCAACAACATATTTAATTACAAATAAATCTTAGCAGAAGTAAAGCAAAATACAGCTAAAGAACAACCCAACTAAAAAACAACAAGAGGAGTACAGAGAGAAAAACAAGCAAAAAAATCAAACTAAAAATTCATCTAAATCCCAAATCCTGCAAAGGGTAACATTTTCTTTAGTGGCTTTAAACTTACTTTTAGAGAGAATCCTAGTTCTAACCTCCCATACAATCTGTTTGAGTAATTGGTCTTCAGTTTTGAGGTGATTAGCATAACGAACAACATTACGGTTTCTCCAAAGGTTGTAAATAACAGAACCAAGCACCAATCGGCAAAGATAAGCTTTCAACTTAGAACCCTTCCAACTCTATATTCCCATATCAACAATATCATCTCAAAGTGTGGGGGGATTCAAGACATTTCAAAGTTCCATAACATGTTTCCAAACTCAACTATTGAACCCACACATACACACACACACACACAAAATGGTGATCCCTGTCTTCAATGCCATACCGACAAAATATACATTGCACTTCACCCTTATATCCCAAGTTTAAATGCTTTCTACCTGTGGGCAAAGCATCCCTCATCACCAACCAAGTCATGAAAGCCTGTTTTGAGACAGAGAAAGAAAATCAAACTAAATCCCACCACTCCAACTGGTTGTGTTTAATACGAATTGCATTCCAAGTATCCGAGCAAGAGAACTTACCAGATTTTGAATCAATCCATTGGCGGGTATCTTGACCACTAACCGGAACTGAACACAGTTTACTCTATATCTTGCCACTAACCGAAACTAAATAGAGTTTACTCTAAATCTCAACAAGCATATTGAACCTAGCAGGCCTCCACATCCACTGCCCATACTTGATGACTGTAGAAAGCCGAACATCAAGCTTGCTTTGAGCATCATAAATCACACAAAGCCCATATATAGCATGAAGAACTCCATTCAAATGCCAATCATCAAACTATAGATGAATCTTAGAGCCATCTCCAATAGAGAAATTAATGAAATGCCGAGCTTCATCTCATAACTTCAAAAGTTTACACCAACTCCACGTGCAGACTTGGGGATACTCACCTGCCAAAAGCTTCTCCCTTCAATAAAATAACCTCCACTCAAGATACCCAAAGAGAGCCAGCTTTTACAAAAAGACTCCAAATATGCCGCATTATAGCTGCCAGGTTCCACTCCTCAAGCTTCTTTATACCCAACCCACAAAGGGAACTGTTTTGGTTATTATTAAAGCATGGTTTAAGCCTTAAAAGATTGACTTTGAATGGATAAAAACCCTAGATATGTGGCTATTAGTTATGTACTAGAAGAGACTTAAATGGAAATATGATCACCTATTGGAATTTCATAAATTGTAGTAGTAAAGGTTAAACAAATAGTACAATTTAGAGCTACTATAGCAAATAGTTTGGCAACAAAAGTTGGGGTCAAATACCATAGGATTAAGTGCCTTAAAATTTCTAAAAGAAGAGTTGCATAAAAGGGTTTTGGGTGTTTCACAATAAGGTGCAAAAAGAATGAGCTTTAAGACTAGTTATATGCCTACACATAGTTGGAATTTTGGTGATTTTAAGCTGTGATTTTAAAAAAAAAAAATTTTAAAAAAAAAAAACTGATTTAGGCTAGATTAAGACGAACTTTAAATCTTCTAAGAGAGTGGATCATATTATGGGTAGTGAGCTAAAATTAAGTCTTAAAGGTTTGATGATAATACGAAAGAAAAGAAACCTTAGGGTGTTAGAGATTGCATGTAAGATTAAGATGTGTTAAAGATAGTATTCTTGTTATGATTCAGGCTGGTGATTATCAACTTTAAAACATTCAAGAGTGAATTAAAGATAGTTTTGGTTTTCTTGTTTTAATCTTAGTTTATTAGCATAAGTACCAACTTTTGCAACCTTTGATGAATTGTTATAAATTGTTCAGGCTTAGTGAGTTGTTGTTTAAACTTCGGAGTGACGAATCGGATTGTTAGTAAACGAGGTAAGAAGCTTAGTTAATGGAATTTTTGAAAATTTGTTTATACTTTGGTTAAATAGTATTTTGGGAACATTGTGCATTGTTGGTACAGTTTTCAGTTTGATAACGTGTTGCCTTGTGATTCATTTTCTCCAACACCTACAAAACAATAAAAAGCTTGTCGGGTGTGCCGACGGGGCCTCACTCCGATGCTTAAGTCAAATTGAATAGACAAAAATATTGGAGTATGAGAGCACGAGAATATCAGAAAGATTAGAGAGTTTTGATACTTGTGGTAGCAGCCTATTTATAGGCATGTAGTTCTGATATAGTTAGAGTGCTCTGATTATAATTCCATTAGGAGTCTAATCCCCAGACCGTGTGGAATTAGGCCTTCTTTAGTGGAGAGTCCGGTTCAAGTAGGAATGTTCTTTAGTTGAGTTCAAACAAGTCTCTTATCCCATATTTTATAGGATAAATGCTTATCCCGAAAAACCGGGATAGAGTTCTTCTGCGCCTTTATAGGGATTATGGATGAAATCTTATCTCATAATCCTAGCCATAATATTCGGATGAAACATTTCAGTATATGTTTCATCCATATCGCCTCATGGTAGTCCCAAAAAATCCGTTCTCGGGACCAAATGGATATGGTCATTCCGTATGCGTTCTTCTCATATTCCCAGACACATATGTTCTGAGATGTTTCAACTTTGCTTATCTCCGGTTCTGGTAATCGAGGATATTCATAAGATTCTGTAAGGGATCTTCGAGACCCTGATGACCAACCGGGTCTTCATGGGTCTCTTTGGGTCAGTTGGACCAACTAGGCCTAGAGTTTAGTCATGGGCTCACTTGGGCTTTGAAAATAATAATTTTCCCAACATGCATAAAATTATTTTTTTTTTATAGATATTATCGGATATTTCTTTTACTTGTTTGTTGTGGAAATTTACATGCACTTGGTCAATACATTTTTCTATATTCTTATGGGGAATTGTTTGATTGTTGATTTGTGGATTCGATGTTATCAAAACTGGTTATGAATATAATCCCTCAATGTTTTTGATGAATTTTGCATGAAAAATTGAACTTCTGAGAATCTTTGAATTTATCCTTGGGCCAATAACAATTGATGCCTTTGTGGCATATTTGATGTCTTCGTGGCATAATTAATGTCTTTGTGGCACAATGGTGATTACCCTATCATATAACCTTGGAGAATCATTGTAAAAATATTCTTTTGTGGCAAAATTTGTTTGGCTCCCAATGTTTTAGAATATGAAATGTTATTTAACTTAAACTTGCAATTCTCATAACCCCCATTATCTATGGTACTTACTGGGCATTAGCTCCCCCCATATATTTATAACTTTTAGAAAGAAAGAAAAAATAGCAGGGTATTCCTCTAGTTAAGATGGTTTGCAAGTTGCTGATAGTCGGAGAATAAAGATGGGAGCAATTCATTGGATGTTGGTTAGAAGTGATTGGATTTAAAGTTTTATTTATGTGGGTTATTGGGGAATAAATTTAGGAATTGTTTAGCACCCAAATTCTATTCCTAAGTTGACCATAGAGGTTGTTGAAGAATAAATTGTATTTACATTAAAAAGTACTTTAATTGAGATGTATGTATTGTTGGATATTTATGTCTATTTAGAGTTATTTTAGAGCTCTGACTTTTTCTAATTTGGTCTTTTAAATATCTTTGTCAAGAGGTTGATGGCTTCTCCCTGAATGAAGGGTTCAAATCTCAAAACTTTTGCAAACATTAGTGTCCTCTCAAGGGGTAGCATAAAAAGACAACAAAGAATTGTTTTACATGTACAAATACAGTTAAATGTGTTTATTGTAAACACAGCATTGCATATTCTCTTTTTTCCCTTCGGCAAATTACAATCCATAATTATGATTCAAAATACATGGTGGTGGCTACTTTGAATGGCTTGTAGTCTAGTAGAGCATCTCCAACAATATTATGCATTTTAGCAAATTAAAAAGCACACTTTTCTACTTTACCTACTACTTTTTCAATACAAACTCCAAGAGATTTTCTATTACATTCTTTATTTTCCTTAAATATTATTTCTCAGTATTTTTTTTTTTTTTAATTTTTTGATTTCTTAAACAACTCAGAGAGAAGGGAAAGAAATGATATATATATATATATATGAAATCAAAAAATTAAAAAAAAAAAAAATACTGAGAAATAATATTTAAGGAAAATAAAGAATGTAATAGAAAATCTCTCTCTCTCTCTCTCTCTCTCTCTATATATATATATATATATATATATATATAACAGAAAAAAAAAAAAAAAAAAAACAAAAGTTATAATGCTTGCTTAAAAGTAGCTAATCGAAAAGCAAAATATGTGTTTTAGATAAGGAGAAGACAAGCTACTGGACCTTGTTTTTGCCTCATATTAGCTAAATATACACAATATGAAGGTTTTTGAGCAGAGATGCTCAAAGTGAAACATCTATACATATCATTCTATTCAAACATCAAAAAAAAAAAAAAAAAAAAAAAAAAATTATCTGCAGTACTAGTAATCACTGTCTTCATCTCTTGATCCAATGAATCTCCTCACAACAGCAGCTACAGCACCAAGAAACAGAAACAGAGCTAGAACATCAAATCCACCTCCAACGCCAATGGCAACACTTGGACCAGGTGCAAAGAATGAAAATGGTGACCAACCCCAGCCACCATAGAATGGTACACCATAACCAAAACCATACCCACCAACTAAAGGAGGGGCAACTGGAGGATTAATGTTAATGTTGGTCCTGCCAAATAAACTTAATTCTCTCAATAGACTGGTGGGTGCTAATTTGTTTATAATCGAATGAAGACAAATTCTTGGATGAGAAATCAAAATGGAAAGAAGAATAGGACAGAAATTTTAAAATGAAATATTTTATTTAAAATTCACATAACGATCCTCCACTTGATGGATAAAAGAAGCCAATAAAACATCCATTATAAGTCTAATGGACTTATGTGAAAAGTGATTAAGCATTGATCCATATGATATCAAACAATTTAAATTGACTAAAATTTATTCTTCTAATATATTAAGTATAATTTTGCAATCTCAATTCTGGTGGCTATCATTTCTTTTTTTTCTTTTCCTCGTCTAAAGGAATCTTCCTCTTTTAATAAATGCCGCCTGCTATTGGAAAATTGTTTTTCATGGAAATGCCTATGGTGTCCAAACAAACAAAATTTGTTTCATATCCAAGGTCCCACATCGCAAGCAATATCTAATCACTTCTAATAAATATATCCTAAAAGCTTAAGCTAATAAAAAATAGTAAATTTAATAATTTAATTAATATTATAACATTCAATCTCACATGTGATGCCAGACAATCTATGGAACATTTTAATTGAAATCGGAGTAAACAATAAAGTCAAAGTTTTAACTTAGAACTTCTGTCCTGATTTCATGTTAAATCACTAATTATTACAAAAACTTAAGCTGATAGAAAATAGTGAATTTAATATTTTAACAAATGTCCTAAATGGTACACAGGTTACAATCATTCTATTGCTTAATATGCAGCTTTTTGAAACTCAATTTCCTTCAATTCCCAGATTGTCCCATAATTTTCCTTATCAATTCCTGAAATCCAAATTACTCTAGAGCTGAGCAAATCCTAAGCCCCAATTTGTGAGTCTCTATCTATGGATCTTTATCCAGCTCAAATATAGATGCACTGGCTACAATTCGAATTTTCATCAGTTTGTGTTACAGAATGAGAATGAAAAAGGAATCTATGGTGTTGTTATATGGAGGTGTAATAATGGTGTTGTTCTTATATGGAGGTGTAATAATGCTGTCTTGAGGGTAGATATGCTTATGAAGACCTAAAAAAGCTGAAGAAAACATATAAAATGAAGAATCATTATAACAATGCATGTGGTTTGTAAATTTTTGTAAGCCTGTGAACATAAATTGACTAACGAAAATGGTAGCAAAAACTAAATGATATTTAATTTCTATGAAGGATCATTCCTCAATAAAACTCTCAAAACACAAAATGATCTGGATATATCTTGAAGACCCCTTCTTGGTTGTCTCATTTATCATCCTTCTTCTTTTTCTCTCTGTCTTTTTTCCTCAATATCTTGGCTACTTAAATTAAATAAGATAAAAGTTCATGTAAATAGACCAAACTTTAGAGAGAAAGAGGAGGCTCGTTAGCTCTCTTACGTAACCTACCTCACACGTTTTATTATATACGTTCAAGAAATATTCCAATGACCAAAATACCAATGTACAAAAAACCCTAATAACTCTTCTAACTTGACAAATACTGAATAAGTAATGTGTTAGTTTTTGGTTGGCTACATTCTGTTGGACAAAAACACTTCTATGTAATGATGCTTTTTAAATAGGGATTCACTTATTCAGAGTTCTTCTAGAAGATTCTGCACAGTCTACAAGTCAAAGGAATCGGATCCCTTGCAGCCGTCCGGACAACGTGATTTTCCGTCCGGATGCTCAACTGTCCAAGCATCATCCGGACGACGAGAACTTTCCGTCCGGACCTTCCCCTGTGTCGAGAAGCTTCGAATTGTTCTAGCTTGCATCTGTCTGGATGTTTCAGCAGCACGTCCAAACGCCACTCAGTATTCGAACAGCTATGGGATTTCTTACCAAAACACAGATATAGGAAGATAGCTGCAACCGTCCAGACAATGTGGATCCCGTCCGGACGCGCTCATCTATAAGGCAAGTCGTGCATTCAAAATCAAGACATCCGGACGCTATTCCTCATGGTTCGGACGCTCAAACTTCATATATGGAAATTGCGTACATCAGATCAACCGTTCAGACGACAGATCCTATGGTCCAGACTCGCGAAGCCTTGATATGGAAATTGTGTGCAACTAAAGTGTGACTGTCCGGACGACAGGGCAACACCGTCCGGACGCGGCTCAATTCAGGAAAGAATTTCTGCGAAATTTGGAAAGTCGATCGCACATTTGCCCGTCTGGACGCCTTATGTTTATCGTCCAGACGGCGCCTAGGTATTTCAAGCCAGACGCTCATTTGAACCTGCAGCCTATAAATAAAGGCCCCTAGGCTTGAGAATGGTAAGAATTCGGTATTGAATTCCGTAGTGCTTAGAGAGTTATATTTTAGAATTGTTGTACTGAGTTAGTCTCTCTCAAGCCATTGCCAAGTGTTGTTACTGTGCTGAACTGAAGTCTATCTTAGGGGTTGTCCCTAAGGTAAAGGATTCCATTGAAGACCCCTTCAAGTAGGAGACTTGGTTGGGAGGCGTTCGTGTTGAGTTACACGTCAGAGTTCAAGGTACGACCACTGCATAAGGTTATGTGAGTGCTACTGCTTTGTAATTAGTCTTGTCTTCTGAATAGTGGATATCCTAGGTTTGGCTGCCCCGCAGTGATTTTTCTCTTAACTGAGTTTCCACTTCGTCAACAAAATATCTGTCTCTTTTAATTCCGCATTTTGATATTTTGTTGCACACTTTTGCACACACTTGTTAAAATTAGAAGTCTATTTAATTTTCATTTGGTATCAGAGCATGATACACACTGTTTATATTCAATTCTTGAGTGGTATCTTTCCTTTTGACTTCTAGTTTTATTTCAATGTCTCAAAATCTTAATATTGTTCCTGCCTTCGATGGTACGAACTATGACTATTGGAAAGCTCGTATACGGTTCTTTTTAAAATCTATTGACTATTGGAATATTGTTGAAACTGGTTGGACCAAACCACTGGATGCAACTCTCGAACTAATCACTGAGAAAACCTCACAACTTTCTAATGATAAAGCCCTCCATACTCTTTGTCAAGCGCTTTCACCGTCTGAATTCGCAAGAATCTCAAACAGTGAATCCACTAAAGAAGCGTGGCAAATCCTAGAAACAACATATGAAGGCACCAAACTCGTTAAATCTGCCAAACTTCAAATGTTGATTTTTAGATTTGAAGAAATTAAGATGTTGGAAGATGAAACATTCGGAGAGTTTTACTCCAAAATGAGCGACTTAAGAAACTCAATGGTGAGTCTTGAGAAAACTGTCTCGGATGTAAAACTCATCCGTAAAATTCTAATATCTTTGCTTGAGTATTTTAGAATCAAGGTGACTACAATTGAAGAGAGCAAAGACTTGGAAGAGATGAAGATTGCAGAGTTGGTGGGTTCTCTTCAAACTTGTGAGCTGTCCCTGCCTCCGGTCAAAAAGTTGAAGACCATTACCCTAAAAGCTTCCAAGAAGAAGGTCGAAGTCTCATCTGGAGACAACTCTGAGGATGAAGAAAAAGTTGTGGCTATGCTGGCCAAAAATTTCGGAAGCTTAATGAGAAATGAGTGGTTCAAGAAGAAGTTTTCCGAAAAGATAAAGAAGGCCCCCAAAGAATCTGAACCTGAGGAAGCAGAGAAGAAAGATCCCCGAAGCCCAAGATGTTTTGAATGCTCAGGGTTTGGGCATATCCGGGCCGACTGTGGGAACCTCAAGTAGGGAAAGGGGAAAGTATATAACGCGACTCTCAGTGATGAGTCCGAAGAAGAAGAAGCTCTTGAGCAAGAGAAATTTCTAGCCTTTGTGGCTTCGCATGTAGAAGAGGAAGATTCTTACTCAGAACACAGTGATGTTGGGGAAGAACTCAAGGAGGCTTATAAAACCCTTTATGTAGAGTTCAAAAAGCTAAGGGAAGCTTGCAAGCAGCACATTCATGATCTGAACAGTTTACAGACTGAGAAGAGTTCATTGCAGCTCAAGATACAGGGGCTAGAAGAGAAGCTGCTAGAGACACAGCTTCAATTGAAGAGAGTCACCAATGAAAAGCTAACTCACATGCTATCAATCCAGAAAAACCCAACTGACAAGATTGGTCTCGGGTATATAGCTCCTCCTTCTGATATTCCCTCTACTTCCAAGACTGTCTTTGTTAAGCCTACAGTCCTCGAGCCTCCACCCACAGTTGAGGATAAAGAGAAGGACAAAATCAATGGAGATATTCCGGCTACGCAGAAGTTATCGACGATCAGAAGATCTCCCATATGCCATCACTGCGGGTTAAGTGGGCATGTCCAACCCCAATGCTCCCTTCTCAAAGCTCAGAGAGTAAAGGTCAAGGACGAAGTGCCCAGACAAGCAAATTACAGCACAAGACCTCTGGCTTAGTATCAGACTCCATGGCATCAAGCTCCTTATCAGGCTTCATGGAATCAAGCACCAAGGCATCAGGCTCCTCAATATCAAGGTCCTTGGCATCATGCACCACGGCGTCAAGCTCCTCAGCATCAGCGGCCTTAGCAGTGATTTGTTCCTGCCAATCTTAGTGGCAAATCCAAGAACAAATCCAAGCACTTTAAAAAGCCGCAGAAGGTGGAGGATGATCAATACTGCAGGGAGCCACCTATTTGGATGCAAAGCATGATGCAATGGATAGATCAGCAGATGAAATCTTGCCAATAACCACCCATAGGAAGGCAAGCTTGGGTCAGGAAGAAGGAAGACATTCACCCCATAAGGGGGAATGAACTCACCTAGTCGGTGAAGGTATTCATGCCTAGGATTTGGTTCTTAATCCTAAAGCATCAGGTTTGATTGCTTGATCTTTTACTTGTTATATCTTGTGCTTGCTGTGCAATCTTAGAACCACTGTTATTTGCCTCTTATTTCTCTTAAGAGAATTTGTAGGTACTATTTGGGAAAGACTGAAAAAGTATGTCGGACAACTGTTTTTCTGTATTAGCAATTTTGATCCCTCACAGGTTTGATCTTGCCTTGCATGCTAGTTCTATGATGTTGTTTCCATATAGCATGTTTTTATTAAAAAAAAAAAAATAGGGAGAAATTGCAGGAGATTCTTTTTCCTTTTTCTTGGCATGTCAGATATTGCTTGTATTTTTGCCTAATATCTCAATTCATTGTGCATTAATTGACTTTGCTTAGATATGATTAAGAGTTTATGACTATATATCTACCAAGTTTTTTCCTCTATGCGTAAAAGCTGGATAGTTACTTTCCTCATGCGATGAAAATGTGCACTTTCCAAGGCTCCCCTAAAGTACATTCTTTCCTCTCTGACTTCCTGCTTCTAGAAATTCTGAATAAGAGAGATGTTTTTGATAAGATGATCAAATTGACCAACATGCTAGTTGAACCTAGAGCCTAAAAATTCTAGCATTCTCTCTAGGTTACAGCACCAACAAGAACTAAGTAGTTATTATTCTAAATTCTGTGTTATATGCTTATATTCACTGCTTCTGTGTTGAATTAGCTTTATATCTTGTCATTCATGGTGCAAGTAAAATTTTACCTTGTCTTTCATAGCACAAGTAAAAACAGTTAGGTGCTGCATCTTAGGGGGAGTGTATCAGATGAAGGTGGCTAGGCCCTAGTAAATAATAAAGTTTGACTTTTGACTGATCTTTCATTAATTTTCTTTCTTGTCTAGAAAATCTAGTTGTTTTTTGTCATTTCAGTAAACTTTATACCTTATTGAGAAAGTCTTCACACACACACACGCATTGCATGAGTTGAGTAATCTATTTAAATTTTTTGTCTACAGGAAAATTTTGTGATGATTGTACTCTGAACTCTCTTTTATATCTCTGCATAGTTTTGAGATGCTATTTGACTGTTTTATCAGTTGATTATACATGCGTGTTCTGAAGCTGACATTAGAAAAAATATTCTTCTGCAATTTTTCATTCAGTTTCTGTGTTTCAGTGTGAAGCGTCCAGACGGCCTCCCTTGAGTTCGGACGGATGCGGCTCAGGTGTCCTAACGGTAAGGTTACAAGTTCGGATGCGTGCAGCCTGTTGCATGCTTATGTGGCAACACGGGTCCAGACAAGTTAGTGATCCGTCCGAACGGGGACCCCACAGGTTATAAGTCGAGTTTCTACCCTAGCTGCTGCCGCATCTTTCTTTTTCTTTTTTTTACTTGTTTTTCTCTTACTTTTTTGTCTTTTTGAGCAACTTTATCGTGGGTTAGTGCATATTCTCGGCGTTCTTTATCCTTTTGTGCTTATTTCTCTCCATTCCAGGTACTTTTTCTGTTCTTTCTATTCTTTTCAGTGTTTTATTCACTGTTAGAATATTAAATTTTTTGGGGAATGTGTTTTGAGATTAAAAACTGCATATCTGTGATATTTGTTGTGATGGGACTGTCTATTTTGGCACTCTTTTGTACTGTATTGAAGTATTAATTGTTTGTAACTATTTGGAAAGTTCATTTTTCTGCTATTATAATGCCGAATTTTTTCTTGGTATCAAACATTTTTAAGAATATTTTTGGCATACCTTGTTGGTAATTATTTTTGCAGAATCATGTCTGCTGACAGTCCATAGTGGAGAGTCCGACAAAGAACCGAGGAGGATGTGGCAGCTTTTAGAGCTAGAATTCTGAACAGGGCAGTCATTCTAGAAAGGAATGTCATTCGCACTGATCTCTTGGTTGCTCCACTGGACAGCATCAATGACATCATCCAAACATATCATTGGGGCTACCTCCATAACTGCGCCCTGTGTAGTCCTCACCAGATTGGTCCAACTTTTTTATGCCAATCTTGAGGTCGTGCAAAATGATGATAATGGCATTGTCTTACAATCTACCATTGACGGACATCTTATTATGGTTGATCCTCAGGTTATCAGCCAGATCATTGGAGTGCCAGTACTCCAGATTTCTGCCAGTCCGTACAATGGAGTTGTTTTGCCCCCTTCCTTGGATAAGCTTCTGGGCCTATTGTTAGGCGGAGCAATCTAATTCTGAAGAGGGCACAGTTCATTTACGCCATCTGTCTACGCTTGCCTTTTTGTCTGTGCAAGCATATTATGAGTATTATTTTGGAGACTCGAGATGAGAACAATACCGGCCTCCCCTTCGGCTGCTTGCTTACTCAGATCATTCTGCAATCAGGCATTTCTGTAGATGGAGAGCTGAAAATGGAAATCCAGGATCCCATCAGCAAGCAGACATTGATGAAGTAAGACGCCCAACTACGGCATGACGACCAAGATGAAGACCTTCAGCCGGCTCTGGTTTATGTTGAGATGCCGAACATTGCTTCTTCATCTCAGACTACTCAGCCACCATCTCAGTAGGATGCAGGATATGCTCAGATCCTTGAGGCCTTAGCTGCACTCCAGGGGGGCATGAGTTCCATGCAGCTGACCATGCCATCTATGCAGCAGTCCATTTTTACCATGCAACAAGAGGTTCACTCGATTAACCTCCATGTGGAGCAGAGTCAGCTAGACATCCAAGAGTGCCTCAAGCACCATAATCCATCAAGTAGTAGCAGTGATGACGAGGCAGATGCGCCTATGGATGAGGCTACTTGATATTTTTTTTGTGTGTTTGGCTTTTATCCATTTTGAGACATTTTATTTCGTTTGGATAAATTGTTGGATGTTCTAAAACTCTTGGATATTTATTATTCTGTTTACCCTTGTCCTTTTGAGACATTTAAAGGGAGTAATCGTTGTGTGGTTTTTCTTATTTCTCTGTTTTACCCTTTGTCCTTTTGTGACAAAAAGGGGGAGTAATTTTTGTTTTGGAGTGGGATTGTATTTTTAAATCGGTCAAGTGATTTTTGTCCCAAAATGGCCAAAATGGGAGTTTGTTAGTTTTTGGTTGGTTATATTCTGTTAGACAAAAACACTTCAATGTAATGATTTTTTTAAATAGGGATTCAGTTATTCACAGTTCTTCTAGAAGATTCTGCACAGTCTACAAGTCAGAGAAATCGGATACCTTGCAGCAGTCCGGACAACTTGATTTTCCATCCGGACGCTCAACTGTCCAAGCATCATCCATCCGAACGACGAGAACTTTCCGTCCGGACCTTCCCCTGTGTCGAGAAGCTTCAAACTGTTCCAGCTTACATCCGTGCGAATGTTTTAGCAACACGTCCGGACGCCATTCAATGTTCAAACAGCTATGGGATTTCTTTCCAAAACACAGATATGGAAAAACAGCTGCAACCGTCCGGACGCGCTCATCCATAAGGCAAGTCGTGCATTCACAATCAAGACGTCCGGACGCTATTCCTCATGGTTCGGACGCTCGAGCTTCATATATAGAAATTGCGTGTATCAGATCAACCATCCGGACGACAAATCCTATGGTCCGGACTTGCAAAGCCTCGATATGGAAATTGCGTGCAGCTAAAGTGAGATCGTCTGGACAACAGGACAACACCGTCTGGACGCGGCTCAATTCAGGAAAGAATTTCTGCGAAATTTGGAAAGCCGATCGCATAGTTGCCCGTCTGGACGCCTTATGTCTACTGTCCAGACGACGCCTAAGTATTTCAAGGCAAACGCTCTTTTGAACCTGCAGCCTATAAATAGAGGTCCCTAGGCTTAAGAATTGTAAGAATTCGGTATTGAATTCCGTAGTACTTAGAGTTATATTTTAAAGTTGTTGTGCTGAGTTAGTCTCTTTCAAGCCGTTGCCAAGTGTTGTTGCTGTGCTGAACTGAAGTCTATCTTAAGGGTTAACCCTAAGGTAACAGATTCCATTGAAGACCCCTTCAAGTAGGAGTTTGGGAGGCGTTTGTGTTGGGTTACATCTCAGAGTTCAAGGTACGACGACTGCATAAGGTTATGTGAGTGCTACTGTTTTGTAACTAGTGTTGTCTTTTGAATAGTAGATATCCTGGGTTTGGCTGCCCCATAGTGATTTTTCTTTTAACTGAGTTTCCACTTCGTCAACAAAATATGTCTCTTTTAACTCCGCATTTTGATATTTTGTTGTACACTTTTGCACACACTTGTTAAAATTAGAAGTACATTTAATTTTCATAATGGATCTTCCATGGTGATCTGAGCTTATTACTGGAAACTTCATCCATAGGACTTTCTGAAGTACGATCAAAAGAAACAGCAGCAATCGCGAACACCATCTAAGCTGCAATATATTTTTGCAACACAATTGGGAACTTAGAAGTAGCATATCTAAAACCACCAATGAATACTCACAAAGCCTAATGATTCAACCACTAGTCACCTAGGTTTCCTGCATACTCTAATCTCAGTCTATGTGTTCTATCAAAACACAAAAAAGACCTTGGCTATATCCATTTCATGACCATATTAATTGATAACTTTATCATTATAAATAGTCCTGCTATAAATTATATGGTTTCTACATCTTATTATAGGAAAAATAAATCACTTTGAAGCTTCAGAAAAGAACTTAGAAGCTTAAACCAAAAGCCTTTGCTTTTGATGACTTCTAAATATTCTTCAAGTACGCAAAATTTGAGCATATCTAGTTTACATGCAATGATGACTTCCTCTTTCAAGTTTTGAAAGCAAAAGAGGACACTGAAATCATGTTACACCTTCCAAACCTCTCCTACGCCATATTTATATATACTCGTCTCTAGAAAGCCTGTAGTTCTAACATTATAAGGGACAGTTTTGTTATGATTCAGAGCCATACAAGCTCTATATAGGGATCAGAAACCAGAGTTTCAGAGCAGAAATATCATCAAGTGAGACAGAATTTTCGAGTTGTGAGTTAACAACCGGGCAATTCATAACTGAAAAACAACATTTCTAGTGATCATTTTCTCCTTGGACACAAATCATGATCACTTCTAAGATTTACTCCTAGAATCGGCATTCTCTAGCAGAATTCAGAAGTTGCTGAATGTGACGAACATTAGTGATTCCTTCTTTTCATGTCAGAACCTTTACTCCATAGCTCTTGTAATGTAGCACAGCTGGAGAGCACAGATTCGAGCGCTCGAGCGGCCTCTACTAGAGAGGACCGCTCGAGGCCTGCTAGACCACCGCTTTAGAGGTGGTCTTCCAGAACAGAGCGCTTGAGCAGCGTCGACCACCGCCCGAGCGGTGGTCCTTCAGTTGATGCCCGATAGTTCTAGATTTGAGCGCTCAATGGTGCACCTGAGTGCCTCTCTAGAAGCAGTCCAATTTTGGCAATTTTCTGAGTTTAGCAACATTGTGATTTGAGTTGCTCATTGATTTTGGATGAATTTCCAGAACCAAGTGTTTCCATAATTATTCTAGTTTCCTTCATTGATAACTATTCCATCTTAGGAGATTTTATTACCTTTTTTGTAACCTTCGAACATTGTTATATGTTTAGAATGGCTGTATTAGGACCAGTTTTGGACATCAATAACATTTCAGTCTTTCATTGATAAGATTAATTTGAATTGGTAATTGATTGAATTGGATTCTCATGGTAGGCTATTACACATATAAGGGATTCCCTATCAATGCCCAGGAACTACAAATGGAAACAAGGGTTTATTTAGGAACAAATCTACTTATAGTTGCTGAATTAAATGTAGTGATTTAGGGGTGGAATCAAGCAATGTCATGTCTATACCAAAACAGGAAAGCTTTCCTGGTGAGTCTATGTCCATGCTTGGTAGTTGGTGTATGAGCTGGACAAGACTTAACATTCCTGCCCCCATGAGATAAACCTTGTCCTTAAGGTTGAAAATCAAGAAGCAGACTTTTGAGTGAATGGGCAGCTTCCCATTGCCTGTGGTCTTCGCCCTTCTAACGAATGGTGTGCTGGTTTAAAAACACTCGCAAGGGAATATCAATTGCATTTTGCAAGATTCCAAGGTGGTTTCCACCTGTTCCATCGTGGTGGTGCCAACTTCATACCAAAGGGTTGGATGTTCTTGTTGCTATCCTTTTCTTCTTGTAACCATGTCAACTCAATGGCTGATCTGAGAATGGTTGGTCGAAACATTTTAACATTAATTTGAATGTATTATTGCAAAAATTTGGGGGTAAACATGAGGAATGAGGATTGTGGTAAACATGATCTACAGGTACCATTGGAAATCCTCTCCTTAATGAAAAGAGGCTAGGCAAAGAATTGCTCAGCTCGATAGAGCCACCCTGATGGTTCGCCTCCATTGTAGCGAGGAAATTTGAGTGGCAAGGTTCGAGAATGAATGGAGTTCTCAATCAGCTTAGGAGGTTCGATGGTTGGAGGAATTGGTGGAAACTCCGGAGAATGCGGCGGTAGTGGTGGTGCGTTGGAGAGGCTTCCGCTGACATTGTTTTGCATGCGCTGAACGTTCTCGGAGAAATGATCAAACTTCATATTGAAGTTCGACACCGTCGGGATCAGTTCTCGCTATTGCTGCTCGGATCGCTCCATGAATAGTACAAATTTTTGATCCATTCTCTATCGTCATTTAGGGTGAGGACCATCCATGCATAGGAGGATTGGTACGCTCTGATACCAAATGATAAGATTATTTTGAATTGGTAATTCATTGAATTGGATTCTCATGCCTTTCTCATGGTAGGCTATTACATAGATAGGGGATTCCTCATCAATGCCCGAGAGCTACAAATGGATAAGTATCATTTGACCTTGGTGAAGGGTTTATTAGGAATAAATCTACTTATAGTTGATAAATTAAATGGAGTGATTTAAGGGAGGAATCAAACAATGTTCATGTCTATGCCAAAAAGGGAAGCTTTCCTTTTGAGGCCACGTCCATGCTTGGTAGTTGGTGGCTTAGCTGGAGAAGACTTAGACATTCATCATCATCGTATGTGTTGATTTGTCAATTGAAAACACAATTTTTCATTCACTTCTATTCTATTGTTTCCGCTACATCATCTTGAAACTAATTCCATCTCGGTTTCAAATTGATATATGTGGACCATTCCAAAGTCCAGAGGTGTCACTCAGACTTGTCGCTTGTTACAATCCCAAGCACAAAAATTTTAAATCATATCCAACTTGATTAAGACCAACCTTAGTCACGCTTGTATTTAAGCATACACAAATTTTAGATCCCAAGTCATGATGGTTCATAAATTTTCTCTGAGAAATGAACGACTTGCCAGTGAACTGGAATCTTAATTTTTACTATTGCCTAAAGCCTTCAATTGTCAAGACTAAACACAATCAGATTACACACCACACACAAGTTGATATAAACAACTCTCAAGTCTCAACGGCACCAACAATCTCAGATAAGCAGCAACCTTTTCAACTGAAAATGCATTCTGTATACTCAAACAATTTCAGCCATTATCTATCTAATGTGTTAAGAGTTATTTTTTATCGCAATAGCTTTCGCGAAGACTTATATAGCTACCATACAAGTGGAATGATGTGGTAGTAAAAATCAGTCTTTCAACGAGATGCACTTGTAAAAAAAGAAAAAAAAAATTATGGCTAATTTTTACTGCCTTGTCATTCCAGTTGTATGTAAATAGCATTTCTCGAGTAAAAAAGTCGAACCAATATGAATCCATTATAGAAGGTTCCAAAACCAAAGGCCAAATTTAAATCACAGAAACAGCGTAACTGAAGATACCTCGAATTATTGTTGACTCTAGGGGCTGACCGAGGAGCCGGTGACCGAAAAGCCTGGCCGCCTACTCTTCCACCAGTCTTGGCCGCAGATGCATCATGAACTGAGCCCAGCGTCAACACCCCAGCTGCCAGTGTCGCTATCGCCAGCCTTGCCAACTGGTTGTCACTGATCTTCCTAGGAAACCGATACCCAACACACAAAATTGTCTCAGAAACAGTTGGCCAAAGACTAAAAACGGTTTGAAAATATAACCGATAAGAATGAATACCCAATTGAAAGAAGTGGCTAAAAAGTGTGTGAGCGAGTCTGGTGACATTACCTTGGGGAATCTTGGTGGTCATGAGGTGGGTATCTGCATGAGATAGCTTTGACAGAATAGAGAATCCTTGTCTTGGATTTGTGGGTTGATGGAGTACTGAGGGCGTTGGCGAGGAAGCTTTGCTGAGATAAGGCTATGGACATTTTTGCTGTTCCCAATAACCAATAACTAACAGCAAAATCTTGGAATGTTACTCTTACTGCAATGTTGTAGTACTGCTTTTCTGTTAGATTTTTTTTATTTTTTAATTTTTTTTAATTTTTTTATTTTTTATTGATCCGATTAGTCTCATCTTTTATATGATGCTGAATCTGCCACGTGGAAAGATTTTAATGGCTGAATAGAAGTTTCAAGGTTACGTGAGCCACGCGCAAATGTGTATATTTCATTTTCTTTTTCTTTTCCTAATAAAATAAGATAAATGTTACCGGGAAAGATTCTTACCGCTCTGGATCTATATGAAAAAAAGAATTGAGATCCTATAACAATGCTTCCAAAAACATTATTGGAAGCGACATATTTAGCTAAAGCATGTACACTAAAATTAACACTACGAGACACTTTCGAAGCATTCCAATTTTAAAAGGAAGATAAAACTAAACTAATATTCGATATAATATTAGAAAAACTCCAAGAAGAGAAAAAAAGGACTACTAATAGCAAGAACTACTAAAAGAGCATCTCCGTCAAGAGAAAGATTACCAAAACTCGAAAGAACAGCAAGCCTAGACGCTAGAAGCAAGTAAAGCAGCCAAAGCCTCCCCTTGAAGAAAATCAAGGGATAAAAGTTCTTGGGTTGCAGCCATGATGATATTGCCAGAAGATTCACTAATAATAGCTTCTGAAACTGTTGAATTTCCCCTCATTGCAACATCAAAATTAGCTTTAATATTACCCAAGGGAGGAGGATCCCAAAGAGAAGGTAAAGCATTATCATTCCAAGTTGAGATGTGCATATCCACATAAAATAAAAGCTATTTCAAAACCTTTGCTGGAATTGGAATCACAACATCATGAATCAATTTATTCCTGACAAACCAAATATGATCCATAGTAAGAGTAGCAAATAATTAATTGAAATTTTCTAATTTCTCTTTTAGGAATATTCAATCTTTCCAAAGGATAAAGGATTGCAAGGATCTATCCATTCCGAAATAGGTCTAGCAGAAAAACCAGTGGAACAAAGAGACCAAGAAGAAGAATTCCAAAGGAAACTAGCTAAATCAAATTCCAAAAAAATATGGCTTAAACTTTCTAAAGGACCTTTACAAGAGGGACACAACCACAAAACGTTTCAATGTTAGCACGAGTAAGAATGATATTCCCTACAATCTTCCAAAGAAGATCTTTAAATCTTGCTTGAAGTTTTAAACCCCAAAGTTTATGCCAAGCTTATGAAGATAAAGGAGAAACACGTCCATTTAAAGAATGATTCACTTCATTAGCCGATTTAATAGAAAAAAAGACCAGTAGAAGAGGGTGCCCACAGCTAGTAGTCAAAATTCCTAGAATGGGACAAATGTATACTTAGGATGCATTGAACAGAAAAATGATTAAACAAATCCTGCAGCAACATCTTATTCCAAGATCTTTCACATTGAGTCATTAAATCATTAACACAAAAAGCAGGGAGTTCGATAACATTGACATTCGGCTTAGCTTTGAAATCTGGCATTAAAGGAATCCAAGGAGAGTCCCACACATCAACATGAGCAGCATTAGAAATAGAGATGCAAGCACCTTTATTAATAACCACTTTACTTTTTAGCAAATCCTTCCAAAGCCAAGAAGAAGTAGGATTAGGAGAAGTCTTCAAAAAAGGAATATCTTCCTTATGATATTTACCTTTAAGAACATCAATCCGAAGAGAAGGTGAATTGATAGTTAATTTCCACCCCAGCTTAGCCAGCAAACAAAGGTCGAATCCCTAAACCACCTAGAGCTTTCTGTTGACAAATATTCTCCCAAGAGAGGAATTCTGTCTTGGAAGAGAATTTGAAATTTTCAAATTCGAAGAATTCTGTCTCTCATACGGAATCAAGCAGAAATTTTCCTCTCCTATCACTCCTCAGCAAAATGGAGTTGTTGAAAGAAAGAACAGGGTTATTCAGGAGATGGCTCATGTGATGATCCACTCAAGGAATCTTGCTCAACATTTTTGGGGAGAAGCAATTAATACTGCATGCCACATTATCAACAGAGTATACCTGAGGCCTGAAACAAACAAGACTCCTTATGAAATTTGGCGATGTAAGAAACCCACTGTAAAGTATTTCAAAACTTTTGGAAGTAAATGCTATATCCTTCGTGATAGGGAGAATCTTGGGAAGTTTGATTCCAAGAGTGATGAAGGTATATTCCTGGGATACTCCACAAACAGTCGTGCCTACAGGGTCTTCAATAAAAGGACAGAGACTGTGATGGAATCCATAAACGTGGTTGTTGATGATGAAGAAGATGAGAGACAAAGCAACAGTAAAGAAAGTCAGCTCAATACAGTGGAGCCAGATCAAGCAAATTGTACTAAGTCTTCTCCGAACATGTCTCCGGAAAAATCTCCCTCTCCCACCGCTTCGGACATCACCTCTTGTACTTCCGAAGATGAGGATATTTATGCTAATCTGCCTAAGCAAACATGGGTAAAGCACAATCATCCTCCTCAGCAGCTCCTCGGAACCATAAATGAAGGGCATAGGCTAAGAAGTAGGGTCATTCAGCCCAACAGTGAAGTAGCCAATCAAGTTTCCTACAGCTGCTACCTTGCTCAATCAGAACCCAAGAAAGTTGATGAAGCTCTACAGGATGAAGGATGGGTGTCTGCCATGCATGATGAGCTCCATCAATTCACTAGAAATGATGTTTGGACCTTGGTTCCCCGTCCTGCTGAACAGAACATCATTGGCACTAAGTGGATCTTCAAGAATAAAACAAATGAGCATGGCACTGTGGTCAAGAACAAAGCTCGCCTTGTCGCTCAGGGATATACTCAGATAGAGAGAATAGACTTCGATGAAACCTTTGCTCTAGTTGCTAGGTTAGAATCCATCAGAATTCTTCTCTCCATTGCTTGTCATCTTGGGTTCAAGCTATACCAAATGGACGTAAATAGTGCTTTTCTGAACGGTATTCTTCAAGAAGAAGTTTATGTAGAGCAACCAAAGGGCTTTCAAGACCTTCATCATCCCCATCATGTGTACAAACTGAAGAAGGCATTATATGGGCTTAAGTAGGCCCCTTGAGCATGGTATGAGCGTCTCACCACTTATCTCCTAGCTAAAGGGTTCACAAGGGGACAAGCTGATTGAACCCTGTTTATCAGGCAACAAGGTACTCACAAACTCATTGCTCAAATTTATGTTGATGACATCATTTTTGGAGCTACTTTAGACTCTCTTGCCCATGAGTTCTCTGAGGAAATGAAGCAGGAATTTGAGATGAGCATGATTGGAGAGCTGAACTACTTTCTTGGCCTTCAAGTCAAGGAAACTACTGAAGGCATTTTCATCTCTCAGTCAAAATATGCTAAAGATCTAGTCAAGGGGTTTGGTTTGGATGGGAAGAGTTGTGCCCGTACTCCCATGAGTACCAGTGTCAAGATTAGTAGTGATCTTGCAGGCAAATCTGTTGATCCATCCCTTTACAAGAGTATGATAGGGAGCCTCATGTATCTTACAGCCAGCCGACCAGACATTGCTTTCAGTGTGGGAGTATGTGCTCATTTTCAGGCCAATCCTAAGGAATCTCACCTCACTACAGTAAAGAGTATCATCAGATATGTCAATGATACTCTTTCTTATGGCATTTGGTATTCTAGAGAAACAAACCTTGTTGTTGCAGGATACTCTGATGCAGATTGGGCTGGAAATGCTGATGATCGAAAGAGCACCTCGGGAGGATGTTTCTATGTGGGGAACGATCTTGTTGCATGGATGAGCAAAAAACAAGCCTTTATATCTCTCTCCACTGCTGAGGCTGAGTATATTGCTGCAGGTAGTTGCTGTACCCAATTACTGTGGATGAAGACATTGCTGGGGGACTACGGATTCTCTCAAGATACTATGATTATCAACTGTGATAATACGAGTGCTATCAATATTTCCAAGAACCCCATTCAGCATTCTCGAACCAAGCACATCAACATCAGACATCACTTCTTACGTGATCTTGTGGAATCCGAGGTAGTCTCACTCTTATTCATCCCCACTGAAAACCAATTGGCTGATATTCTTACCAAACCTCTAGATGGTAGCAGGTTTGAGTCCCTTTGAAAAGCCATTGGTGTGTGTGCCATGTCCTAGACATGATGTTCCATGCTGGGATAAGCTTCTTGCCAGCATGATGTTGTTGTTTTTTTTTTAAAAAAAAAAAAAAAAAAAAAAAAAAAAAATTGTATCAGGTTGGTCCTTTCTAAGGTATGTCAGCTCTCTCATGCGTTTCTTTCTTGGATTATTAGTTCACTATGCATTGATGAACTATTCTTACATATAGTTGAAAACACAATTTTGACATATGCAAAGGTTTTCTGCTCACTTGTTTTGATTGATAGCTTCTTTTCCTCATGCGATGAAAAATGTGCACTATCTCTGACTTCCCTATAAGGTACGTCTTTCCTTCTCTGACCTATTGTTTCTAGAAATTTTGGATAAGAGAAGAAGTTTTTTTGTTAAGATGACCAAATTGACCACATACTAGTTGAACCTAGCACCCATAAACTCTGGCATTCCTTTTAGTTTGCAGCACCGTCAGAAACAAACAGTTAATCATATGATTTTTGTGTTTTTATAGTCACTGCTTATAAGCTACATTTGCTTTATGCCTTGCCCTCTACGTGCAAGTAAAACATTTACGTTGTCCTTCATGGTACAAGTAAATCATTTAGGTGCTGCATCTCAGGGGGAGTGTATCAGATGAGGGTGGTAAGACCCTAGTGAGGTTTGACTTTTGGTCTGTCTTCCACTTATTTTCTCTCCTGTCTAAGAAAATCTGGTTGCTATTGGTCAAAATATTGAAAGTCATACCTTATGGGAAAAGGTCGCCACACACCCACATATTGAATGAGCAATAGTACTACTTTCGTTACTCGAGTTGCAAGGGAATCTGTGCCTATCTTATTCTTGTCTATCAACTGTATGTTTGTATAATTTTGACATGCCTTGTGTCTAATTTCTCAAGACAGGGATACATGCATGAGCTCTTATACTTGTGAAGGACCTATCCATGCTGTTTTTTTCTTCTTCCTTTCAGCTTGTTGTTTTTCCTTCCTTTTGTTTGTAAAACTGGTTGACTTATATTACTCTGTTTCCCGAGTCCTTCTGAGACCGTTAGGGGGAGTAATTTTTATTACAGTTGATTTTTATTACTCTGTTTTACCCTTTGTCCCTTTGTGACCAAAAAGGGGGAGTAATTTTTATTTTTGGACCGGGAATGTATTTCCAAACCGGTCAAGTGATTTTTGTCCCAAAATGGCCAAAGGGGGAGTTTGTTAGTATTTTGACCTCATTTTGTGTTTTGGACAAAATCACTTGTGTGTAAAGATGCTTCACATGGATTCTACTATTCAGAAGTGCTTCAGAGTCAGAAGATTTTCAGTTCCCTGTTAGCCGTCCGGACGATCGAGCCATCTCGTCCGGATGCCCATCTGTCACTGTTTCATCCGTCCGGACGACGTGCCATACCGTCTGGACTCCAGACAGACCAAGCATCATCCGTCCGGACGATGTGTCTCTCCGTCCGGACCCTCCACTGTGTCGAGAAGGTTCTATCCAGCTTGCATCCGTCCGGACGTTTCAGCAGCACGTCCGGACGCCTCTCAGTACTCGAACAGTCTCAGATTCTTTCCAAGTTCCAATAAAGGGAAGATCGATCAACCGTCCGGACGATGTGGTATCTCGTCCGGACGTGCGTCTCCTTAAGGCAAGAATCGCAATTCAAATATCACTGTCCGGACGTCTGACAGCTGTGGTTCGGACGCGCGTTCATCAAAGAAGGAAATTGCCGATTCGACTTCAACCGTCCAGACGACTGCCTATCATGGTCTGGACGAGCGCACATTAGATATGGAAATTGCGTGTTGAAGTTCAGCCGTCCGGACACTCATCCCCCATGGTCCGGACGCGCGAAGCCTTTTAAGGAAATTACTTGCAGCGGACGTGCGACCGTCCGGACGATGTGCCATCCCGTCCGGACGAGGCTCTTAAACAGGAAAGATTTCCCCGCGAAATTTTTGAAAAAATCTTGTCGCACAGTTGTCTGTCCGGACGGCCCATGTCCACCGTCCGGACGGCGCCCAGGTATATTTTGTCTGACGCTCATTTGAGCCCCTAGCCTATAAATAGAGGCCCCTGGGCATTGAGAACTGCAAGAATTCGGTATTGAATTCCACAAGAGCTCAGAGAAGTTCAAGATCCCTCTAAAGCCGTTTCAAGTGTGCTACGCTACAACTGAAGTCTATCTTAGTGGTCAGCTTTAAGGTAAGGAATTCCATTGAAGACCCCTTCAGGTAGGAGACCTGGTTGGGAAGCGTTCGTGTTGGGTTACACGTCAGAGAGCAAGGTACGACCACTGCATCGGTACATGTGAGTGTTACTATCTTGTATCTAGCTTTGTCTTTTGAATAGTGGAATTCTTGGGTTTGGCTACCCCGGAGTGGTTTTTCTCTTGATTGAGTTTCCACTTCGTCAACAAAAACTGTGTGTCTTTTATTTTCCATTGTGCTTAATTTTTGTTGACACTTGTTGCACACACTTTATTCTTTGAAGTCAATCTCAATTTTCATATGATATTTGTTTAATTCAGTCTAGCCCTTTCTTTGATGATAATGCTGCTAGAGAGGTGATTCTTCAAGAGGTTTTGCACGGGCAGCTTTTGTGTGAGGAAATTTTGTGGTAGCAAAAATCTAAAGAATTATGGCTTACTTGCATTGATCTCAACACCAATTTTTTCCATGCTTCCACTGCTTGTTATCGCAGGTATAACTCTGTTTCTAGTTTGAGATCTACTGATGGCTCTAGAATTACGGGTAGAGATAATATTGGTTCTCATTTGGTGAATCATTTTAGCTCTTTATTTTCTTCTACAAATCCTGTTCTAGATGATAATCTTTATGTTTTGGTGGATCCTATTATTTCTGATGATTAAAATTTTGCTTTATGTTTAATTCCTGATGAGCGTGAAATTTTCTTGGCTATCTCTGAAGTTGGCCTCAATAAAAGCCCTGGTCCAGATGGCATGACAGGGCGTTTCCACAAAACTTATTGGCAGATTGTGAAACCAAGTGTGGTATCCTCGATTCAATCTTTCTTCTGTAGGGGATTTATGCTCAAGGAATTTAATCATACAAATATAGCTCTTATTCCTAAGATTGATAATCCTTCATTGGTGAGCCATTTTAAACCTATTAGGCTTACAAACTTCAATTACAAGATTATTTCTAAGTTTTGTTAAATAGGTTCAAACCTCTTCTGCACAAAATTGTCTCTCCTATGTAATCTACTTTTCTTAAAGGTAGATCTATTCATGACAATTCGGTTCTTGCTCATGAACTCTTTCATTCTAAGAAATATAAGAGAGGAAGAGGTGGTCTGATGGCTTTGAAGTTAGATATGGAAAAAGCTTTTGATTCTATGGAATGGGAATTCTTGTTGAAAATTCTCTCCTTTTTGGGTTTCCATCCTACTTGGATTCAATGGATTGGCCAATGTATTACTACTTCTTCATCCTCAAATCTTTTGGATGGATCATTGTTTGGTAATTTTTGGCCTTCTCGTGGGTTAAGGCAAGGAGATTTGCTTTCTCTGTTTCTTTTCATTTGGGGTTCTAAGATTCTATCTAGGTTAATTTTGAGAGAAGAGAATCTTGGTTCTTTGCATGGTATAAAGATGGCGAGCTTATGTCCTCCTATATCCCATCTCTTATTTGCTGATGATGTAATGCTATTTTCTCGAGCCAATGTTCAAGAAGCTAGTTCTTTACTTAATTGTCTCTCCACTTACTCTAAGTGGTCTGGTTAGTGTATTAATTTGGCTGAATCTGTAGTTTTCTTTAGCAAAAATTGTCAAACAACTACTATTTTAGCCATCAATGTAATTCTTAATCTTCCTCCTATCATTGCTAGGGCTAAATATCTCAGAATTCCTCTATTTTTGAACCTTAATAAGAAAGATGCTTTTATTGATGTTAAAAATCGTATATGTGTGAAGATCTCTTGCTGGAAAGCTAAAGCTTATTCTTTGAACTTATGACTTGTTTTCAGTATTTTTTTTTTAGTAGTTGATATAAAAAGTTACTTAAAAGATGTCAAGTTAACTAGTATAAAATAAGTGTTAAGAGTAGCATTACTTGAATAAAAGCGCCAAATTTTTTCCTTTTTTTTTTCCCTTTTTTTTTTTTTTTTTTTTTTTTTTTTTTTTCTATTCAATATGGGGAACAGGAAAGGGAAAATAAAAACTCCAAATTTCCCTTTTAGATAGTGGATGTAGAGCCCAGAATATACTGAAAGCCCAAAGCCAGATACCCAAAGTCTGGAAGTATCCAGGCAAGCCCATACCTCATTTTAGGCCTAAGGACAAAGCACAACCTGCTCACAGGAACCTTATAAACCGGCAGCCAAATACATCCCATCGGGGTGACAATATTTCACACCTAAGTACAGTCATGTTGAAGCTGTCTCTCGTACAAGAGACCAGGCCCTAGGACGGGGACTGAGATCCCCTCAAATTCTAAAATTGGCCCTTCATTTGATCCAATGGATGAAAACTTGCCACTAACTTTGAAGCTTCCCAAGAAAAATTTGTTTCCCTCCAAAACAAAAAAAAATAAAATAAAAAAAAAATAAAAGAAAAAGAAGGAAACATTGTACGTCCGTTCCTAGCTTCAGTCCCTCAAGCTTGTTTCCCTCCAAAACAAAAAATAAAATAAAATAAAAAATAAAGGGAAAAGAAAGAAACACTATTCGTCCTTCTTCTAGCTTCAGTGTGCAAGTCTTCCTCAAGGAAACTTGAGAAAAGAGAGTTGCAGAACCCAAACCTCAAATTTGTAGGAGCATCTTCTTCGGTTCTTCAGTTCTTCCTCAAGCAAAAAATATTTCTCTGTAAGTACTCTTCTAATCTCATGTCTTTTTCTCTTATATATATATATATATATATATATATATATATATATATATATATATATATATATATATATTTCGCAGTGAGGACTTTTCACATAGAGGACTTTCTCTTTTTTGTCTTTTTGTTTTTGGTAGCTCATGAAAAGGAATCCCAAACTTAGAGATTTGTCCACTGATGGTTTGACATTGTGGACCATTTCCATGTATATATATATATTTTTTTCACAGAGGACTTTTTCACTCTTTGTCTTTTTGTTTTTGGTAGCTTAGGAAACAAACTCAAACTATTGTTTTGGACATTTTCTCGACTGATGGTCTGAAATTTGTGGTCCTTCTACAATCTTAACATAGTCCTCTCATTTCTCAAACTGGCCAAAAAAAAAAAAAAAAAAAAAAAAAAAATCTATATCTAGAATGTACTTACAAAACAAAAAACTTGAAGTATGTGGAAAATATATATGTGAAGAAAGAATGAAAGAATAAATAGGAACTGATTTTTATTTAGCATATTTTGATTTTGATTTTTTTTTTTTAAACGACAGAAATCTACTTTTACACCAAAAAGAAAAAGAACCAAAAAAAGAAAAGAAAAAAAGGATGGATGATATTGTCAGTGATTCCTCTCCCAATTTGAATATCCAAACAGATTGGACACCTCATGTTGGTATGGAATTTACCATTCTTATGTAATTTTTATAATAATTATGTAGGGACCATTTGATCAAAGTTCATTGCCCTTATCTTTTCAAGTATCAAATAATGCTTATATTAGTCAGGTAAAAATATACATTTTATTCATGCTTTGAAAACAATAATGCATCTCATAGGAGCCTTATTAAATGATAATGTGTTTTTTTTTTTTTAGGGAACTAATGAGTTAAATCTTACACCAACATCCTTTGCTAATAGCACAAATGCAACTGTGAACTTCATAAATTTTTTTGGTAAGTAACAAGCTTACGATTAGAGAGAATTTTTTATTTAGCATATTTTTATTGAGTTAATTTTAAAAATTAACTTTGACTTTGAAATATGTACAGGACATTGATTTTTCTATCGTCACTTGGAAAAATTAATCAAGTTGGTGCGGTGGTGCAAGTTTAAATGGTGGTCAAGAACTGTAATTTTTTGTTGTTTTGGTGGGTTGGCGTTCTATGTATAACATTTTTGTGTTAGAATTATGTTACTTTTGTATGAAAATGTAGTAGGAAGAACTTCTGTCTCTGGCTTAAAAATACTTGTTGGATTATGTATAGAATTTTGGTAAAGTTATTGATACTCATGGATTTATGAAGGAAATTTGGTATTTCAGATTTTCAAGCTTAGTTTATTCATATTTTGGAGCTATTTTTCTGATATGTTATGACAGTTTTTGCACATATGGTTGTGCCTATTGTTAATATAAGTTCAGTGTTGATATGTAGAACAAAGAGTCCAAGATATAAATGCTACCCTAAATCTATGGTTGAGCATTTCTATTCCAGATCATTGCTCTGCAGATGACCCGTAATCTATGGTGCCCGAAAATACAATGCTACTACTGTATGATATTATTGATTTGTTATCAATGAAGGTTTGTTTCTTGATTGTAATAGGTCTGTAAGTTCTGCATTACAGCATATTACTGCCATTTTCTTTACATAATTTCAATTCATATACAACATTGCTTTCTTTTCTTCTATATTCCCAGGGATGCATGGATTTTCACCATGACATATATAGGCTGATGACTAGATTATTTAGATGGAAGAGTGTTCCCCTGGAGAATTGGTTGGCCGTGCTGTGGGAATGTAGAAGGACTACTCATGCGCTTTGCATTTCACCTGTAAATGAGGCATTCATCATCAACTTATCAGATCATTGTGGTGAACTTTCTAAGTCTGTTGATTTCTGGATACGCTATCTGAAGGGGTCCTAGCCATTGATAGTTGGCTTCCAACAGAGTTTTTCATTTTTATTTTCGAATACCCACAGCTCTTGCAATATAAATAGTCAGTCCCACATCAGTGTTCTTTTTTTCTTCTCCTTTTTAATGAATGAATTTATATTACGCCTAAACAAAGAACAATGCACTCTAGCTGTCTAGCAGCAACCTGAAAATAATACAAGCAAAATCTGTATTTCGAGATGCGCCAAACATTCAAGATATTATTGAGTTTGAAGAAGAAACATACAGGACCAAATAGATATAACAAGAACAAACAACAAAAATACTGCAAATGACCAATTAACTGTCTACGAAATGAAATATTTCTCAATAACTTCTTTCATCTACTTTCTGCTACTTTTTGCATCGAACCCAACATATACTCATAAGAATCATGTATTCAAAAACCTCTAAAAGTTTCACTTAACGAAGTATTATAACAGCAATCAAAGGAACAACCATATACAACCAAAACAAACAAACAAACAAAAAAAAAAACCTCAATATTATTATATTAACAAAACACAGAGTCCCCGGCAACCAAACAGAGTCCAACATCGGAAATTCAAAAATCAGAAACAAAACCCGAACCCGAACCCATGGGCTCGGAATCAATCTAAATGAGATCCCCTCGCCGCCGCTCGCGGAAACCCTGCCGGATTCAATGGATGTGGTCCGGACCTATCCTGGACGGCGCAGCCCAGAGGTCTCGGGAGAGGAAGATGCTCGGGGCTCGTGCCTGTGCTGCTCGTGCTGGCGGCCCGAGGTCGGCTTCCACCCGGGAGGTCGCGTATGCTGATGCGGTTCAGCGACAGATTCTCCGGGGGGGGAAGCCCAAGCGCCTGTTAAACTCTCCGAGCTCCCCACGCTCAGGAGCTGGTTCGGCAATCGGAGCGTGCGGGCGGCCCGAGGTCAGCTTCCACCTGGGTGTGACTGATTCTCCGGAGGGGTTAAACCCATCCGACCAAAAAACCCAAACATGCGACCTTCCTCTTTGAACTTTCTGTTAATGCTCCGTTTGTTTCGGCGTAAAATGATTTCTGGAAAATGATTTCGGCATTTTCCGGTGTTTGGTAGGGGCGAAAATAATAGTCAACCGGAAAATGATTTCTGTTTGACCAAAAATGCTTAGTAAATTTCGGAAAATGATTTACGCTTTTTAAAAGCGTAAATCATTTTCCGAAGACGCCAGACGCAGTCGATCTATTTTAAACGGCACAGTCGACCTTCACGTTCAAGCAACCGACCACCATCGAAATATTGCCGGTATCGGAATCCAACATCCGTTAATGTCGCCGGAATCTGGCGACGGAATCCGGCCACCTTCGCCGGAATCCGGTCAGCAAGATTCCGGCGACCAATCTGACCGGAATCCGGCCATCTGGCCAGAGAGCCGGATTCCGGCCGGCCCTGGCCAGGGAGGCCGGTTCCCGGCCGGCCCTGGCCAGGGAGGCCGGTTCCCGGCCGGCTCTGGCCAGAACGGCCAGCTGGCCGGACGGATCTGGCCAGATCCGGCCAGCCTGCCGGGATCCGGCCTTCTGGCCAGATGGCCGGAATCCGGCCTTTTGTGCCGGAATCCGGCCACTTTCGCCGGAATTCGGCTATCTCATATTTCGACGAAACTGTCCGGATTCCGGCCTTTATCTCGAATTCTAGTTATATTAGCCGGAATCAGGTGAAAATAGTCAGAATCTAGTCGGTCAGTGACGAAATCTCGTCATCGATGATTTTTATATTATTTTACATTAATATTTTTATGTTGTAAATAAAAATTGATTTTTATAACTTAATATGATTGAATAAAAATATAAAAAAATATTTGCGATTTTCCGTACGCGCCAAACACCGGAAAATGCTTTCGACGAAAAATGGTTTCTTGAAAAATGACTTCCCTGAAACCATTTTACGACGGAAACCATTTTACGTCGAAACAAACGGAGCATAAAAGTCTTGTTTTAGGGGTATTTGGTATGTTTTAAAATTTTAGTCGGATGGGTTTAAAATTTGAATTTTGGGACGCTGCAAAGTTAGTGGCAAGTTTTGAACCATTGGATTTAATGGAGGGCCGAGATTAAAGAATTTGAGAATCTCAAATTCTTTTAGAATTTGAGGGGATCTCAGTCCCTAGGACAGACGTCGGCGAAGATTCCCACCAACGAGTACATAGTACTTGTCTGCCCTAAACGGCCTGGAGAGAGAAAGTCTCCTCTCCAACGCCATGTCACTCGTCTTGTAAAAGGTATTAGATCCTGGAGATGCCTATAAAAGGAAATCAAATATCATTTTGCAAAGGTAACAATTATTCTGTCAACTCCCCACTAACAAAATACCTGAGCTCCTTCCCTACTAATTTGATCATCAGAGGGCCTCACTAGTTAGCACCGGTGAGCCGTCTGACATTTCCTCCTCTTGTGCATATGGGGTCACGTGTTGGTCTCATACATCAACTGCGGACAAATATGGTCTTTGGATCAATTTTAGTTGCATTATAAATTCACGAGTTGCCCTCTAGATTGAGATTAAGAATAGTTAAAACAAGTACTTAACAGAGTTTTGAGTTGGAATTATATTTAAGGGCCATCACCAAGACGTGAACCTAGTCTTCAAGAAATCCAGAATTTGTACATGGCCGTAAAAAGTTCCATGTACTCTTATTCTCCCAGGTCCATCTCACATATTATGTTTACATTTGATCACTGCCATTTGATGACGGCATAAAACATGGAAAAACATTTAAAAGACAACATAGCAGCGCCAAGGCTTATGAGAAGGAAGGAAAAGCTAGAAAAACTGTGTAAAAAGTGACACTACACCGCTCCTACACCAGAGCAGGAAGAAACCAAAGACAGCCCTTTCTTCGGCACTCAAAATACGTACGGAAAAAGTAACGAAAGGAGAGTTTGTAGCACAAACATGCCATCCTATCTAGAAATGTTTAACTACTAGTTAGGCCTTCTTTTGCTCTCCCTGGTTTGTGCAAGGCATATCAAACTGCTGCATGCATGCCCTTCTCCCCCTCCAATATTTTCGTTGCTCCTGCTTCTTCAAACTGTGTAATGCTGCTGGATTGTATCAATGTCCAGCCCTTTCAGCTTCACCACCGACTCGACGTGCCCCTTGAGCGTGTGAAGCTCCCGAAGCCTATAGCCGCAAATTGAAAATGAAACATGCTTATTTACAGTGGAATATCTTATATCTAATGAGTTAAATCACAAAAGAAAGATGATCATTTTTCCTTATGTGTTTACAGATTGTACGAGGGAGCCTAACAAAATGGTGACTTACCTTGCAACCTCAGCTCGCCTCTTGGCCTGTTCAGCAATCTCAGACAGCTCTCTGTAGCTGCTCTTCTCAGGGAAGATATTATTAGTTTCTGGAGGTTGAAGGCCATGTAGGGTTCTCTGAGCAAGAGCCCATTGAGCCTCTCTTTCTTCCTTACCGTAATCTTTCTTGGTGGTGAAGGCAGTCTGTTACAATAACCAATTTTCAGTTCTCTGTAGCTGAATGCATACTTCTACTTTCAGAAACCATAAAAGAAACCAAACCTTGTTTTCCAGCAAGTTCGACCAAGCCTTCCCACTTAAGATGTAGCGGATGGTAAACTTTATTATGTCGAGTGGAATATAGAAGACAATGCTGTAAAGCCAGATGACTCCTGCCCATCCCCAACCCATTCCTTGTATCTTCGCAAAGCCCCAGTTGGCATATACAGCGATGACAGTTGCAATCTGAGAAGACCATAATCAGTATAGCTTCTTCTAACATAACACGACGTACAACTTCTGTTTCCACAGATGATTTGGTTCAAGGGAAGAGGGAGGGAAGGGAAAGGGGGTGAGGGAAAAGAGTAATTTCATTTAGTTGACTCCTATACAACTGTTAGGATGACGTGGGAGTGAAAATCTGTCATATCATTAAGTTGTATGGCAATTATATAGGAGTCTACTAAATAGTATTACTCGATAGAAAAGGAAGGAAGGAAAGGATGTTTCTTGTGTGTCCTGGCCTACAATTTCCTTTTCTTCCAAATTGGGAGGAAAAGGAGAGAGAGTGAGACAATGTTTAAACTTCATTTTTCTTATTTGAAAATGTGCCCACCATATGAATGATTTCTCTTCATTTTTTCCTTGATAACCAAACACCCAAAGAGAAAATACTTTTCCCCTTCACTCCCTTTTGTGCAGCCAATTATTAAGAAAAAGAGTTGTTGTGCTTGACCACATCTTGAAATGCTGCATTGGAAAGAGTATTGCATAAAAGTTATGCATGGCACCATTATTCTTACCAGTTGTGCAATTGCGAAAGCGGAGATTAGTAGCAGTCCAGGGCGTTCGGCATAGGACCAGCTGCGAGATCGAGTCACAAATATCAGAGCCTGGCTCACAATACTCACTTGCAAGTATAAAGCAGCCATCATTTCATTGGGGCTATCCTTTATGTGTCTTACACCAAATTTGTCCTGAAATTGCAATAATAGAAATCATATTAAACCAAAGTCCTACAAAGATAAATAAAGCCACCATCAAAGCAGATTTAAATCATTTAAGCAATAGAAATGAAGACATCTCTTACAGGGAAGAAGTTAGTTTCCTTCATTATCCAGAAGAATATAACTGTCATCAATCCCAAGTAACCTCCAAGAACAACCCCAGTAGCAAATATCTCTTTTAGTTTCCAGCTATCAGGTAGAGGAGAGGGCTTCACTCTATCCTTTGAGATTGTCATAATTGTTCCTTCGAAAGATAACAATACACGGTGTCAATACCAAACAAGCCGTGTAAGCACAAAAAATGAGAGAGAGAGTGTGTTCAATATATTTTAAAATAGCACCTACTAAGAACTCACCATCATTTAGAATGGCAATGATCAGAACCATGAAGGGAGAGAAATCAAATTTCCATATCAGAGCAATAAGCATGAAACCAAACTGCAATTAAACAGAAAAAACATGTTAATCAAAACCCATTCTCTAATAACTACTTTAGAGGTCAAAAGCATCAGTATTAACTTACCACTATACGAATGGTGATGGAGACTGCATAGATCTGCAAAAGGAAAAGTAGGGGAAGAAGCCATAAAACTTTTACTCAATGGAAAACTTATAATATGGTCAAGAAGAAAAGAAGTGAGCAACTAACAGTGTAGTTCTTCATTCTTTGGAATATGGCTCTGCTAGTTAGCACTGCACTGATAATAACACTCAACCCGGGTTCTGTGAGAACAATGTCAGAAGCACCTCTTGCCGCATCAGTTGCATCAGCAACAGCAATTCCAATATCGGCCTTCTTCAAAGCAGGGGCATCATTGACACCATCTCCAGTCATTCCACAGATGTGCTTACTCTCTTGTAACTTTTTCACAATTTCATATTTGTGCTCTATACAGTGCATGGGAAGCAGAAATTAGTGATAGAAGAAATAATTTGTCCACTAAACAAGATATTGAAGTGTCAAAATTTCTTGTTTCTGACCAGCCAGCACTCTAAAAGCACCAACCTGGAAATACTCCAGCAAACCCATCTGCCTTTTCAATCAACTCTTCAATGGGAAGGCCAGCGATGCTTTCATCCTTGTGTTGACCAAGTAAAGAAGCAGATGGGTACATGTTTGTTCCCATTCCCAGTCTTCGGCCAGTTTCCTTTGCTATGGCAAGTTGATCACCTACACATTAAAACAGTAGTACAAGTAAGCATACCTTAAGGAAGAAAAAAAAAATTGCATTTTTAGGGAAGATAAAACAGTTATTTGCATTACCAGTAATCATCTTGACATTAACACCAAGATTAAGAGCCTGTCGGATGGTTTCTGCACTGTCGTGTCTTGGAGGATCAAAGAGGGGCAACAAACCAACAAACTGCCATGCACCGCCAGGACTTTCCTTGGTTTTCTCTGGCACTACCTGCAAAAGGTAAAAAAAAATTTTTTTTTTCTTTCACTAAAATGAGGAGATGGAAGACAGTATTAGCTATTAAATCATTAAGATTTCTGGTAAAAACCTGTCTAGAAACAGCCAACGATCTAAGTCCACGTTCAGCAAACTTATCAATAATAGCAAAAGCCTTCCTCTTAAAATCCTCCTTGCAGTTGCAAAGGTCCAAGATCTGTTTACAGAAATTAATTGGTTAAGAACAGGGCTTGACTATGAAACCTTCCAAACAGTGTCTTGCAATTTTGGGCTAGCTGAACAGCAGGAACAGCATTACCTGCTCAGGGGCACCTTTGCTTGATCGGTGCCAGCTTCCATCAGCATCAACGTAAGTCAAAGCAGTTCTTTTGTCCACAGGATTGAATGGCAAGAAGTGCACCTCTCTAATACCAGCCCGAGCCTACACAGACACACATATTTCAAACATCACCATAATCGTTCACAGGTTTCTGTACAAACTTCAGAAACAGCAAACAACAAGGCTAAGGAAATGATTTTTTTTTTTTTTTTTTCCAATAATTTATATACCTCCTTAGGGTCAGCAAGCATTCCAACAATGGCAGTATCAATGGCATCCTGGTTTTCAGTCCTAGAAGCCCTTGCAGCAAGCAGGATCACATGCTCCTTATCCACGCCCTTTGCGAACACCTCAACCAAGTTTCTGTCAACACTAAGCTTGTTGAGGGTTAGTGTCCCTGTCTTGTCACTGCAAAGTACGTCCATGCCGGCCATCTCTTCGATTGCAGTCATTCGCTTGGTGATGGCACCCTGCTGAGACAGCTTGTGAGACCCAATAGCCATTGTCACCGACAACACGGTGGGCATGGCAATGGGGATGCCTCCAATCAAGAGAACCAGAAGATTGTCAATTCCATCCCTATACTTCCGTTTCTGAATCGGATACATGACTACGATCTCAATCACCATTCCAATAGCAATGGAACAAATACAGAAGTTCCCAATTGCGGTGAGCACCTTCTGGAAGTGTCCAACCTGGTTGGTGCTATCCACAAGATGTGCTGCCTTCCCAAAGAAAGTATGAACACCGGTAGCAATAACTACAGCTTCAATTTCACCTTGCTTACAAGTTGAGCCAGAGAAAATTTCATCCCCTGGATTTTTCGTCACAGGAAGTGATTCTCCGGTAAGGGCGGACTGATCAACCTTCAAAGGATCACCCTCAAGAAGACGGGCATCAGCAGGGATGATGTCTCCCAATTTGACAGTAATGATGTCACCTGGAACCAGAATTGCAGCTTCCTGCTCGGACCATTTACCATCCCTAAGCACCTACACGTAAAACACCATGAAACATGAGATAAAGCTTACACTTTTCATAGCTGAAACAGGCTCCAGCCACCTGCTTCGTTTGATTAACCATACCTATGAGATTAATAACTTATGGTCATAATATTCAACTACCCAACTCGTATAAAATTATTATCAAAGTCATTTTGTATGTTTACCAATTCATTTTTATGTCTCATAATCATGAGTATGCCTCCTCTCCTAGCAAACAAAAGCGCTGAACATTATAAAAAGCACAATCTTAATTCCTAGCTATTAAGTTCATCCATTGTGGATATATGTGACAAGGAAAAGTCACCTGAGAATAAGAGAGGCCCCAAGTATCTATAATTTTACGCTCATACTTGCAGAGAATCACCTTTCCAAACCATATTTGCTCCCTAAATTAGTGTCTACATATTTAGATTCATCATTGGTTGTTACCTTAGTTTTAGGAGCAAGACCAGCCATGAGAGCTGCAGCAGCATTCCCGGCATTGTTCTCCTCAATAAAACTGATTGTCGAATTGATAACCAGCAAGGCGAAAATACCGACAAAGTCTTGCCAATCCGGGGGCTTTCCTTCACCATTTGCCAATGCAATTGCCATTATAGCAGCAGCTTCCATGACCCATGAAAGGGGATTCCACATGAATCCCAGAAACTTGAGAAATTTGCTTTCCTGTTCATTTAAATTCAAACAGACACAAACCATCAGCGTCAGAATTTATCAACATTTTAATGAAAAGTTGAATATAGTTAATCTATTTCATTAATTAAGGACCTTTTTCTCTTCTAGTTTGTTCGGTCCAAAGATCAGAAGCCGGCTTTCTCCTTCGGCTCCGGATAAACCTTCTCTTGAACATTTCAGCTCCTCGAACACCTCCTCAATGGGAATCTTTTCCTGTACACAAAATAATTTCCAGGCAATTTGATACTCACTCCACCAACATAGATACTATATGTTGAATATCATAGATTCAACTAGCAACTGCTGTTTATTTAGCATCCCAGGAGTACTTTTATCACACGTAAAAGCTACAATTAATATATGCTTGTAAGAGTACAATATTTGAGCATCTCCAGCAATATTTAAGGCTCATCTGGGAGTGTATTTTTTTGAAAAATATTCAAAATTACAAAATATTGAGAGAATTTATTTTTTAAAATTATGTTTAAATGGTTTAGAAAACTTGAAACAAAATTAAAAAAAAAAAATTGAATAAAATCTTAAAATAATTTGAATTCTAAAAAACAGTATTTAGAAAACAAAAATCACCTAAACATGCCCTTAGTTTTTTAGCTAATAAAAAAGCATCATTTTCTACTTTACCTACTGCATTTTTAATACAAACTCCAACGACTTTTTATTCTATCTTTTTCTTTAAATATTATTTCTTATTTTTTTTTTTTTTAATTACCAAAACACAGGAGAGAGAAATGACTATGACAAAAAGAAAAAAAAAAAAAAAAAAAAAAAAAGGAAAAAAAGAGAAGTTTTTTAAAAAAAAGAATACATAAATTATAGTTGTTGTCTAATAAAAAATGTGTTCTAAAATACAGAAAAGACAAATTCCTATACCTAATTTTTGGGTCATAGTAATTAAATATACACAACTTGCAAAGAAAAAAAGTTAGAGCACAAGTTCTAAAGCAGCTTGGCAATAAGTCAACTCATTCACCTAAAAACTCAAAAAATAAAATAATAAAAAAAAAGAACGAAAAAAGAAAAGAAAAAAAAAGATACAATTGGAAAGGGCAACTTACGGGCTATGAGGGAATCATCTATCATCTGAGTGTTTAGGGTTCGTTTGACAATAGAAAAGAATATCTATTCTTTTCTATTTTTTTAAAAAATAAATTATATTTTATTTAATTTTTTCAAATTTTATGCACAAAGTCAAATTTTAAAATTCGCACAATAAATTAAAATTTTGATTTCAAAAAATCAATTTTGGATTACTCATTTCATTTGAATGGGACTGCAAATGGTTTCAACGAGTGAGTCGACCCGCCACTCGCCCAACAAATTAAACCTGAACAAAAATGGTTCGTAGACATAAAACGTTGACTCACGTGGGGACTTCTGCACATGTGAAGCGCACGTGTTGAGAGTGGGGGGTGTCGGGGCAAATTACCAATGAATCAAGGGTAAAGTGGACAAAGTGAAACGTTGAATTCAATTGATGAATCCAAGAAATAAATAGACAGATTCAGAAGGGGTTGAACGTGACATTTTTTTATTTCTTTTTATTTTACAACGAGGAAAATCAATCTTAATGTTTACCGTTGGTAGGTATTGTAAGTTAATTCCGGCTAAATCTCGAGCAAATCAAGGAATCCAATCTCCAAAGATATGAAAAGAGACGTATTTACCAAGCATATTATTATTCTTTTTCTATCGTATATATGATTTTTAAAATTGATTAAAATTTAATAATTATTCATTTCAAATCAAATTTAATAATAATTTTAAAGATCACATCAATTTTAAGAGAATAAAAAATAATCGATCATAGCATTACTCGACTAAAAAAGAAGAGAAAAAGTCTAAAGTACCATGGAGAGGTACCCGAATTTCTCTCAAAGGAACGAACGAGAGAGAGAGAGAGAGCGCCAAGAAACGAAATTTACCTTAGCGGTTGAAAAATAAATTCATATTATTTTTGTAACGTTTAGATTTAATGTTAAGTTTTTTATTTAAAGAAAAAAAAGGAGTGAAATTAAATTTAGACAATTTTAAAAAATCTATTGTAAATATTTTATTTATTTTCCAGCACATAAGCTAAATCTGAAATGAGACACAGCACCGTCACATGTTTAGATCTAGTTTCTATCGGATACATGTGAGCTGTTTTGTTGGAGGGTAAAGAGGCAGGAAAATAAAAGAAAAGTCTCAAAAACTTCTAATAATATATATAGAAAAATGATACTGTACAATTTTTGTATAATCCGAATAATTTTTTTAAAAAGTTGTGAGAAATACCTCGTGTGTGTGTGTATATATATATATATATATATATATATATATATATATATATATATATATATATATATATATAGAGAGAGAGAGAGAGAGAGAGAGAGAGAGAGAGAGAGAGAGAGAGAGAGAGAGAGAGAGAAGGGGGGGGGGGGGGGGACGTAGAAAACCAAAGGTCTGCTCTGGGAGAAATACTAGTAGCACTTAAACACTAGAGTTCTAGATTTTCATGCATGTTATGAGCTAATTAAAATCAACTTCAAAATTTTGTTTTCCTACGTGTAATCTGATCCCTAAATTTTCTCAGCAGTCAAACGGAGGCTAAGAGGAGAAAGGAAGTCAGAAACATGGAAAGATTAAAAGTTAAAACTATGACATATGCTTGGAGGCTGGAGCAGCTGCCACCCATGAGAAATAAAAGAAGGAAAACGATATGAAAAAACTGCATCTTTGGACCTTCAGTACTAGAGCACCCATAAGAAAGAAAGAAAATAAAGCGAAAAAAACAAAAAAACAAATCTGGGCATTATAAAACCCATCAAACAGATAGAAAAATAAAGAAAAAGAAGCTAGAAAGGGTGGGAAAGTGAAGGAATATATATATACCAGATCAACGGTCTCGTTCTTGATCTGCTCTAGGCCCGCCATCTTTGAGCAACGAAAACACCCAGCGAAGAAGAAAGAAAAGTGTACGTTAGTGTATCGAGGAGCACTAGAAGTCTAGAAATGGATCAAGGAGTTGTGCATTGAATGAAGAATTCTGTATCCCAAGAAAAAAGTGATGAGGCGCAGTTTCTCTTCTCTGCCCCTCTCCATATATAATATATATATATATATATATATATATATATATATATATATATATATATATATATATATATATATATATATATATATATACGCTTCTTGTGAGAGAGAAAGACTCAAAGAGAAGGAGATCGAACGTGACCCCGCCGTTTAGCTCCCACCCCAAATGGACCTGATGATTATGGTAATCATGATGGTGATGCGCTGAACCTCCCCCTGCCCACACCCAAACAGAGGGTCCCAACCTGTCCTCGTGGAGACTATCGTCTGCCACCTGCTCCCGCTACACGTATGTATGACCTCTGTTCCCGTGCAATATATACCTTATGCTATTCTCAACTTAGGGTTTTGACTTTACTTCATTGCACTGCTATTCAATTATTAAATTGTTATATATATATACTATCGACAAATAATTGAATGATGTGAAGTAAAAATTAATATTTATTAATAAAAAAATATATATTAAGAGTTGATTTTTAGGGATACGTTATTTTAATTGTATGATATTTGTATATTCGTCTACTAAATAGCATTACTCGTAGACTTCGTTTGGTACGTGAAATTAATATTCTACTAGAAAAATGAATAGTTATTACTGGAATTAAAGAAAAGTATAATGAAATAATTATTTAAATTCAAGAAATGCTACTGATACTTACAAAATCTTACAAAAGGAGGCTTACAAACTGAAGTGGTATCTTACATGAAATAAATGCTAAAATACGAAAAATGCCCTTCACTAGCCCCCCTCTCTCTATCTTTGTCTTCGGCACTCTCTCTCCCTTCTCGCCGACCGTTCTCACTTCTCGCCGGCCATTCTACCCTCTCGCCAACCGTCCATCTTTTTTGAGATCTAGTCGCCGGCCATCCATGGTCTTCGGGAACTTCAACCCCTTGTGCCCGTGCTTCCAGACACTGGGGGATCTCAAATCACCACCCCTACCGTCCACTTCCATGGCTTGTTCCCGAGCTCTAGTCGCCGGTCGACCGTCCTCGCCTCGAATCTAAAACCCCGCCTTTGGTGGATCGCAGATCTCCACGAGATCTACATTATCCAAAACCGGAGAGATAGATTTCCAGCGTGGGTTTGGTGGGTCCAGTCGGAAAACCACGCTTACCAGCGTGGTTTTGGTGGGTCGGGGTGCGTGGGTTTCCGACGATGTCGGGAGCCAGAAACCCCTGCACACCGCCGTGGGTTTGGTGGCTCGTTTCACACCGCCGATGGTTGGGGTCGGGGTCGAGGTCAGTGGTTTGTTACCGAATCTATCTCTGTTGCCGAATTTTTCTCTCGTTGGATTTTTCTCTCTCGGGACTTTTCTCTAATCTCTCTGTGTAGGAAAAAACCCATGTAGCATTTCTCAGTTATACACGAGTCTAAGTTTTTTAATTTTTTAATTTAAAATGCCGCATTGACACCACGTCAATTTGTAAGCCTCATTTTGAAAGAGTTTATAAGTACTTGTAGCATTTCTCTTCAAATTCTTTAGTTTTGTGACAACACATATACCACAATTGGAATTGAACCAAAATTACTAAAAAACCCACATAATTTCTTATTTTTCTAAAAAATTCAAATCTTTAAATTTTTTTTTAAAGAAAAAAGTTTAGTATGAAAAAATTAAAGAAAAATATGATTTTTTTAAAAAAAGCTGTCTATTCCTTCAAAGAATAACTATTACTTTGTATTTTTTAGAGGAATAGATATTTCTAAGAATATGTTCCTACCAAATAAATGAATTAGAAATAGCTGTTCCAATGAAACAGTCATTCCATTCCAATGACTTATTCCACGAACCAAACGAAATCATAATTTTAAAAAACATAGTTAAACATTTGATAAAATTGTAGTTTTCGCTTTTAAAATCGTACTTTTTTTTTTTAAAAAAAAAAAAATACACATTCTTACCTACAATTTGAAAATGCACATATATATATATTTTAAGTTTTTAAATCGTAATTTATTTTTTTTAAAAAAAAAAAAAAAACGCGCACCTAAATGATATATATGAGATTTAGTTTAAAATTATACTTTTTGTCTAAGAAATTACAATACTAAACGTGCTTGTAATAGATTGTTATACGAATGATATACGATTAAGATGACGTGGTAGTGCAAGTAATTTTTAGTGCCATATAATCAAATTATACTACAGTCGTACAAACAGATTTTTTTTTTTTTTTTTTTTTTTATTTATTTTTTTATTTTTTTATTTTTTTTTTTTAAGTATTGATTCACTTCGTTGATTTTCATTACCTCATAATCAAAGTGTATAACAATCATAGAAACCGTCTATTAAATATCTTTACTCTTTTTATTTTAATATGAATTTGGTTGAAATTTATCGTCATCGCAAAGTCTAATTCATGCGTGTTATATATGTTTTGACGTGCGTAATTGAAACTGAGTTGAGAGAAAGTAAATTTGATGTAGCAATCAAACTCATCCACGCCACCGCCAATCTAATTACATGCCAATTTGCCAAACATAAAAAGAAAACAATCAAATCACGTCTGTTCTTATATAATATTATTAAATGCAGTTAAAATTGAAGATAAAAACCATAAGATTGAATCTGTTTGTATTTGCGAGCGAGTAACATGACAACCTACAAAACGCAAAATACAGCCCACTAGCTAGCAAGCACATGCTGAGGATATTATATTATTCAAAGTATGATAATTATGTTGTTTCTTTTAAATTACCCAGAAAAACAAAGAAATAAATAATTAATTGTTTTGGTTGGTTATTATAAGATATTATTGTTTTGATTAAGATGAGGGGTATTGACTTTAAATTGGTGGGACCACTTATAATTAATAGAAAGAAAGTCGTGACCCGATTTTTTATGCTTGCAAACTGCCAACGGTCGATGCGTGGCCTCCCCCACTCTGGGCGTACTGGATCAGCCCGGCCTTGGGTGGAAAGAACAAGCTCAACTTTCCAGAATCCCAGGCTTGATTTTGCCCGTTAACATTCTCTCGGAAGTTGAGTTTTCGTTTTTATTTTATTTAAAAATAAAATAAAAGAATCGCACAAGCTTTAACCCTAGTTTGTTTTTAGAATTGGCACGGCAAGACAAATTTAACACGAACTCAACTCTTTAAGTTGGGTTAGAGTTGATGAGTTTGACCTATTTAATTAGATTGATCGAATTAGGGTTTACTTGTATAGTATTTTACTCATACTTCGACACGCGACATAATAGCAAGAAAACTTTGACATGACTCGCAAACTCGATACAAATCCAATACAAAATTAATTAGAAGGATAGGTTTTAGGAGTTTGACCCGTTTAATTAAATAGATCAAATTATGATTGATTTATATAATCTTATACTCATGTCTCGACACGACTCGAACTCGACACTCAAACTCGAATTGCCACCCCTATTTGTTCCTACGTTTTCAAGTATTTCGCCATTCTTATAAAAACCTCGACAACCAACAAAAAAAAAAAATTATTACACCCCACTATGTTGATCAAAAATGGTTTACGTTTTTCTTACTCCGTTTGTGTTGGCGTAAGATGTTTTTGGTCGGAAAATATTTTTAGCGAAAATAATTTCTACTAAAAACATTTTTCTGCATTTAGCGATCTGAAAAATTTGTAAATATTTCTTATATTTTCATTCAATCATATTAACCTATAAATGTGAATTTTTATTCACAACATAAAAATATTAATATAAAAGCAACTAAAAACTCAACCTAAAACTTATGTTTAATTAAAATATGCACATATTGACTAACAGTGATCATATATTTTCAAGTTGCGAGAGTCATAAATAACATCCAACAATAGATTCAAAATACCAACAAAAGATCAATCGTAAATATTACCAATCAAGTTCAACAACATTAAGTTTTGGCCAAAGTATTATCAATAATACGATAATACGCAAATTCTAATATCTATGGTTATTGAAGAATTCTTCCAAACAAATCTTTCTAATTCTAGCATTGTTTGCAAGAAATACTCTTGCAACCTTCTCATCGTACATCAAGTCCTCAAATGTTGATACAAGCAAAACCTACTCGTATCCATTAATGTTCATTACTTACTCATAAAGGTGATCCGCATTAACAAGACCATTATTGAGAGCTTTAAGTGCTGCTACAACTGCTTTCAATTGCTCAAATATCTGACTATAATTGTCTTCACTATCAGTACGGCTTCTTTTCCTGTGGGAACTTTTGGCTGAAGCTGAATTGGAAGAAGCAACATCTTTTCTTTTAATGGCACTTCATCAAAATCCAAATCCATATGTTCTGGATCAATAACATTATCATGCATATCTATATTAGCAAAGGGCTTTGAGCAACTCCTTATTGTCATATCCTTACCAACAACTATGGTCATCTCATCATACATTTCAATTTTTTTATTTATTTAAATATTGATCATTACTAGGACGTGACAACTGTTAAAAGAAATAACATAATTTCAATAAAACTTCAAGATCGACTAATATAATTGCTATAATAAAGAAATAAGTTTCATACCATCACTTCTTCATCATACACCTGTTGGGGTTTATGCCATAAATTCCAATGTACCGTTGACGTATAAGTTTGTTCTGAATAAATATTGTTATTCACTGAATTATTATTATTATTTTTTTTAAGGATAAGACATATGATATTTTACATGCTTAATATTGATTATGTATATTTTGTATATGAAAGGCCATTGGATTACATTGAGTATGGTCTATGGTGTGAGTAATGGGGTTATCACACAAGGTCTTAGTCCATAATCCTTGTAGTTTTAAATTTTGTATAGTTCACAGTCGGTAATGGAATTGGCCATTTCATTTAGCACATCGAATTTTTGTGATTTATCTTGATTAGATGAAGTTGAAGGCTTAGGGTTGATGTGTAAGTGTTATGCACTGAACAGATCATGAGAGTTATTTTTCCACTAAAATACTGTCGATGAGAAAAATTCATACTCCCAAAACTTCTTATGATATTGATTATAAATCCTAGGAGGATTGTGTACTTAGATGTGAAGTGTAGATCACTTTGATGCATTTATGGGTGAGATCAATATTATGGTCAACATTCTTGGTAAGTTGGGTGATCGCAACTAACATTGTTAGAAAGTTTTTCTCAAGAAGGAATCCAAGTATTTTATTAAAAAGATAATAAATTTTCCCTTGAGATGGATTTTATAAATTGGATTATTCTCAGTCTCTGGCTATAGCATTTTGGTATGAGATACCAAAATATAATGTACATGTGATAAGACTTTCACGAGTACGAGAATAATGGATGAAATCAGTGACTCAAGGATAAAGAGGTAGAGAATTAAATGACAGTATCTTGGCTTTTGATTCTGCTATAGAAGATTTTATGGAGGAATCAAAAGTCAATATTAAGTAAGTTTAAATGATTAATTGTTTTAATAAAAAATATAAACTAGAGTACAATTACAATTGTTTAGTGAAATCAATTTTAATTAAATAGTGACTTGATGAGTCGGAACTATTTTGGCTAGTTTTTATTTTTCCGTTACTTAATGATTAATTGTTTTAATAAAAAATATAAACTAGAGTGTAATTACAATTGTTTAGAGGAATCAATTTTAATTAAATAGTGACTTGATGAGTCAGAACTATTTATTGTAGTTTTTATTTTTTCTTTAAAGTCCCTCACCAAGCTGATTTAATTTAATCAAATCATGCTTTTTATTTGTTGGGTTGCTTGTTTTTATTTATTAAAAACATCGGTTAGAGAGAAACTGTGCATGAGAAGCAAGAGGGGAGATTGAGATTTGGGATAAAACCCAGGCCAAAAAGGAACAAAATTTGACACATGGGCCACATAATTTATCCCTGGCCCCATGCGTTAACTCCAAGAGGTGGCAGGCTAGGGTTTTCAAGCCTTAGTCATCCACCCCTAGGGGTTTTCTAGTTCTACTAGAACTTCTACTACAGTTTGTCCTACATTGTTTAAATCTCTTACTCTCCTAGTATTTAGAACCAATAAATAGATATATCTGTAGCTCCTGAAAGTATAAGTAATTGCAACAGTTCTTTAGTTTTTATTAAAAACTAATATTCTTGAATTAACTCTCAAGAATAAGTAAAGTTTTGAAGAGCAAGTTGAGAGCTTACTCTCTTGGTTATCATCAACCATTGGTGAGAATATCTGAAGGTCTCATAATCCTTGATATCATGCATTCTTTGTCGAGGAGCAACGAGCAAAATTTTGCCCATAAAGCCAAGGAGTGGCCGAATTCTTCAAATAAGTGTTTTATGTTTTGCAATTTATTTAAAAATAGCATAGTTCTTCACTTATTCTTCATAAAGTTCAATCTTGGATTGGGAATTTTATTTTCCACTACGCAAAGAAATTTTTGGAAACCAATTCCCAACAACACATTCTTTTCACAAGTAATCATCCTCAAATTTTCATCTCATCCGAAGCCACTTTTCTTACGAATAGTGCCAATAATATTGCACATGTTCTTGACGGTTCACAACATGGTTAGGTACAAATTCAACTATGAAATTCTCGCTAATTGACTTTGCAACTCGTGTAAATAACACAAGTTTGAATGTGTTCAAAGGCTCATTTCATTTAGCAACCTCATTCATGTGGTCTTTTTGTGTACAAAAATATCAATAATAAAATTACCACTCATAATAGTACGAATCCTTGTAGGATATGACTTTATTGATGTGTCGAACCTCAAGGACTATGTAGGCGTTATTATCAAGCTTTTCGAAATTAAATATAACTTAATTTATATGATGTTTGATTTTTATTTAGTAAAAATAAATACATAAAAGTAAAAGACATAAATGTAAAGAGAATAGTGATAAGAGAAATAATTGGAGGTTGATTTCACCATTCACCGCATAACAACGGTCAATCATAAATTAACAAGGAAAATTCATACTATGCATGATATAAGGCTCGTCTCACTTGAGTAGTTAAGATATTACCTCTAAAGAATAAGTATAATCCATGTTCGGTTGGCACAGACTGTCCACCTAACCACTAAGATGCGGTACGACCCTTCTTCCCTAGGTATGGATTAATTACGTCTTTAATATGATACACACAATCAATGGAATAGTATAACCCATCTTCAGTTGGTACATATTGTCTACCTAAATTACACTAAATTATGGTGTAGTACAATCCGTATTCAGTAGGCATGGCTTATCAAACCTTCTTGATCATATGTCAATTAAAACCGTTGTATAGCAATCATTCACATAATCACAGAAAATATGAAGGATTGAGTTCAACCAATATAAAAGACTTTCTAAGACAAGATAAGAAATTCATAATGATTGAATATAAACATTAAGATCAATTCTCACAGTTATACAACCATCATGCATATAGAAAATTCCAAATTAAAATACAATTAAACCATTGTTACTTGAAAAGGGCTATATCAACACCCTATTACGAATTTAATCGTTCATCGTGGTGTTGGGATGGCCTCCTGCCATGTTCTTCTCCTCTTCAACTTGTCAAGCTTCCAAGAATAATTTTTTGTCTGAAGCTAAGCACACATTCTCTTGAAACTTAGGGGTTTATTTATAGGGAGCAAACAAGCCCTAGAAGTCCAAGGAATTTCAAAAAACTCGTACTTGAGTCTTCGAGTCAAATAAGAGATTAAAAATTCAATCCAATTAGGAAAAGGATTTCAAACTCGTCCAAATTTTTGGTCTTTTGTTGCAGGGCGATTTTGGCATAGTAAACGTCTGAATTAAGAAAAAGAAGTTCACAACATATTTATTTCATTTTTTATTAACTATCCAACGCCATTAATTTCATTGCAATCTGAGATTTGAGTAGAAAGTTATGATTAAAACATTGAGACGTGTGCATAATCCAAATTTGAAGCCAATCCAATTTTAACTCTTATTGGAGAAATTCCGATTTCATCATTCCCTTGATTTGGTTAAAGTTAACTACATCTTCTAGGTCTTCTCAAAGTATGCTTTAAGCCCAAAATCAATGAAATTAATTGCATGTTTTTTTAAAACCTGAAAACAATAAAACAACACAAAAACAAACAAATAATAATGCTAAGGAATTGACATATGCAAGTTAAGGAGCTTGAATGTGAAACATTCGGTGCTTATTACACCCCCGAAACTTACATATTGATAGTCCCTTAGCAATAGAAAATAGAAAATAAACTGAAAGACAATAAGATAAATCATTCTTTCATGGGATGTACGACTGCATTTAGCTGATGCAACAACCCTTTTAAACCCCTCGGCATCCCTAGAGGATGAGTGAAGTCTCGTGGGGGGTTTGCCAGAAATGATATTTATAAACATTGTTCGTACCATGTTATCCATAAGATTGAAGTGTCACTAAAATAATGATTTTCATTCATTAGCAAGCTTAACATCACAAACTCTATCTTCACAATTTCAGGGAATTAAAAATCAAGCTACTAACATGGCATTATGAGATATCACAATATTTAACTAGTGTAAAGTGAACTTAACACATAGTCATGAGGTTTCAAAAACTAATCTCAATCATGAATGGTTCAATACTCAAAATTTGTTACACTCCATTTTAGATAAAACAACCAAGGCATATTATTTTTTTTAAAATATATATATATTTTTTTTTTATTTATATGCAGGCTGTGCAATTCTTAGCTCCCTTAACCTTTCTAATTGACCCATGTATCGAGTGTTAAGTCAATGACTCCCAAACCAGATAGTTTGAGGGCACTAGGTGTAAAACACCCAAAAGACTTACTAACTCGAATAAAAAAGGCTACGAAGCTAAACTTAGTCATTTCACCAATCAAAGCAAACTTCCACCTTTTGACGTGAATACTCATTGCTTAATGAGGCAAGAGGTACGGTTACTTAGTGAAAAGCTCAAAGTAATTAATATTATTCACTCTTTATTTATTTATTTACACCAATGTTTTTCCTCTAATAAGTTGCTCAGCTACATCCAAGATATTGATAACAGACATAACTGATTTCAAATTTTATACCCCATAGACTACATGATAGCGTGCTTGTGAGAATCAAATTGAAACAAGTAATATCTCATGCTGTCAAAGAAAATAACAAAACTTCTTAATTCGCTAGTCAAGTGATCATGTGTTTATCATGTTAAGCTCACTAAAGTTCAACTAAATTCTTAGAGATAACATAGCAAAATATTGGACAGTGTTTTGTTCTTCCATACCCCCAAACTTGAATCACGCATTGTTCCCAATGTTTGTATAGCACTAAACATAACAGTAAGAGGATAGGAATACCTGAATAACTAGATTTAGGGCATATCATACCCCCAAACTTAATTGCAAAAACACATATCCTGAAAAAGAGAGTGATGCATCAACCAAATACCAGTCAAGTGCAACACATTGTTGTAAAAATATAAACTAAAATTGAAACAACAATGCAGAAGATAAACCTGGAAGGAGATCATGTACCGAGCCTGATGGAGGACTCACGCGCTTATGGCCTGTGCTCGAACCTATGAAACTGGCTCATTTAGTCAAAATATGTGGGATCCGCCAAGCCAACAGAATCCACATCCTTGATGTGCTTAGTGCTCTCTGAACCTAAAGTTTAAATTTGAAGCACCAATCTTTTCTTCTCTTGGACCAAAGAGAATAAATTTTACCTACAGAAAGGTAATTCTGAATTTCCGCATATCAAGGTAGATCCCTCTGAATATTCTCAAATTGTTTCTTATCCGAAAGGGAATTATGAACTGGAGTAAAATGAGGATAATACTCAAGGAAGTTTTCTACCTTGATGGTCTTTTTTTGCTCTTCTAACAGCCCTAACAAACTACTCTCATCGCCTCTTGTTAAGGCATAAGCAATAATGACTTGGAGAGTACTACCTGTCTCTAAAAAAGAAATTTTTAGATTACCTGGAATAGGGGCTCGAAGTTCATATAGCGTCTTAACAATAAGAGTGGATGATGAAGGAGCCACAGTGCTCACTTCCTCGCCTTTCGCTCGATGTAAAGCTTGTGGGGCCTCAGTTTGCTTCTCATTCCTATTTTCCACGTGAATTTCGACCACTTCTCCATTCTTCAGTGTGGTGATGGCTTGTTCATGATAAGAAGTACTCTCATCCATCATGTAGTGTCCATCAAGATTGGCCACCGGCTGAGTTTGAAGCTCTTCTTCTTCTATTTGATTTGTTATCTGCTCCAACTGAACTTCGATCCTGGCTATGGATTGAGAGTGAGAGTTCAATGTCTGACTGAGAGAGGTCACTGTTTGATCTAGAGACGTCACTGTTTGATCCATCTTGCTCATAAATTTAAATAGCTAATCTTGAAGGTCAAAATCCAACTGAGGAGATGGTGTGGCCTGAGATTGCTATTGTGGAGTTGCTTGATATTGAGGGGAATATGATTGATCATTAAACTGCGGGTATGCCTGATAGTACAGTTCAAGAAATTGTGGAGTATAATTTTCAAGAGCTTAAGCTTGCCACGAGACATTAGATCCACGCTGGGTTATAGGAATCAGAGTAAGGGTCATTCCTCAGTCTAGAGAACAATGTGTTCATATGCTCATAAGAGTAGTTAGAAAATTGTCCAACAGTAGGACAATCTCTAACATAGTGATAAGGCCAATAGCAATATGGACATGGTCCATGGGGTGTTGGAATGCCTCCCCACATGAATTAAATTGAAAAAAATAAAATTATATAACAAAAGAAAAATAAAAACAAAAATTAAAAATAAAGAAACTAAATTAGAAAAAATAAAATAAAAATAAAAACAGAAAAGAATCAAGTTAAATTCAATCTTTAAAACTTAATAACATAACCGTTTGCAGTTTCCGACAATGGCCCCAAAAATTGATGTGGTCTTTTTGTGTACAAAAATAACAATAATAAAATTACCACTCACAATAATACGAATCCTTGTAGGATATGGCTATATTGAGAGTGTCGAACCTTAAGGACTATGTAAGTGTTGTTTTCAAGCTTTTTTCAAGATTAAATATAACTTAATTTAAAAGATGTTTGATTTTTGTTTTCCAAAAATAAATACGTAAAAGTAAAGGACATAAATGTAAAGAGAGTTATGATGAGAGAGAATAAGGGGCACCGCATAACAACAGTCAATCATAAATTAACAAGGAAAATTCATACTATGCATGATATAGGGCTCGTCTCACTTGAGTAATCAAGAAATTACCTCTAAAGAATAAGTATAATTCATGTTCGGTTGGCACGGACCGTCAATCTAACCACTAAGATGTGGTACGACCTGTCTTCCCAAGGCATGGATTAACTACCTCTTTAATATGATACACACAATCAATGGAATAGTATCCATCTTCGGTTGGCATGAACTGTCTACCTAAATTACAATAAACTAGGGTATAGTACAATCCGTCTTCCCTAGGCATAGTCGATCTAACCCTCTTGATCATATGACAATTAAAACCGTTGTATAATAATCATTCACATAATAACAGAAAATATGAAGGATTAAGTTCAATCAATATAAAAGACTTTCTAAGACAAGATAAGAAATTCATAATGATTGAATATAAACATTAAGATCAATTCTCACAGTTATACAACCATCATGCACATTGAAAATTCCAAATTAAAATACAATTAAACCATTGTTACTTGAAAATGGCTACATCAACACTATATATTGCGAATTTAGCCGCTCATCGTGGTGTTGGGATGGCCTCTTGCCATGTTCTTCTCCTCTTCAACTTGTCAAGCCTCGAAGAATAATTTTTTGTCTGAAGCTAAGCACACCTTCTCTTGAAGCTTAGGGGTCTATTTATAGGGAACAAACAGGCCCTAGAAGTCCAAAGAATTCCAGAAAAATCGTACTTGAGTCTTTGAGTCAAATAGGAGATTGAAAATTCAATCCAAGTAGGAAAATGATTTCAAATTCGTCCAAATTTGCAATCTTTTATTGCAGGGTGATTTTGACATAGTAAACGTCTGAATTATAAAAAAGGTATTTAAGACATATTTATTTCATTTTTTATTATCTTTCCAACGCCATCAATTTCATTGCAATCCGAGACTTGAGCAGAAAGTTATGATTAAAACACTGAGACATGCATAATCCAAATTTGAAGCCAATCCGATTTTGACTCTTATTGGAGAAATTCTGATTTAATCATTCCCTTGATTTGATTAAACTTAACCACATCTTTTAGGTCTTCTCAAAGTGTGCTTTAGCCCAAAATCAATAGAATTAATTGCATGTTTATTTAAAACCTGAAAACAATAATAAAAAAAAAAAACACAAAATCAAACAAATAACATTGTTAAGGAATTGACATATGCAAGTTAAGGAGCTTGAATGTGCAACATTTGACACTTATTATTCCCACAAGCTTACATATTGATAGCCCCTTAGCAATAGAAAACAGAAAATAAACTGAAAAACAACAAGATAAATCATTCTTTCATGGGATGTACGATTGCATTTAGCGGATGCAACAAGTATTCTAAACCCCTAGGCATCCCTAGAGGATGAGTGAAGTCTCGTGAGGGTTTGTCAGGAATGATACCCACAAACATTGTTCCTACCACGTTATCCATAAGATTGAAGTGTCACTAAAATAATGATTCTCATTCATTAGCAAGCTTAACATCACAAACTCCATCTTTACAATTTCAAAGAATTAAAAATTAAGCTACAAACATGGCATTATGAGATATCACAAGATTCAACCTGTGCAAAATGAACTTAACACATAGTCATGAGGTTTCAAAAACTAATTTCAATCATGAATGGTTCAATACTCAAAATTTGTTAGACTCCCCATCAGATAAAACAACCAAGGCATATTATTATTATTATTATTATTATTATTATTATTATTATTATTATTATTATTATTATTATTTTTATATATGCATGCTGTGCAATTTTTAGCTCCCTTAAGATTTCTAATTGACCCATGTATCAAGCATTAACTAATGACTCCCAAACCAGATGATTTCAGGGCACTAGGTGTAAAACGCCCTAAAGACTTACTAACTCGAATCAAAAAGGCTATGAAGCTAAACTTAGCCATTTTACCAATCAAAACAAACTTCCACCTTTTGACGCGAATACTCAATGCTTAATGAGGCAAGAAGTCTAGTTACTCAGTGAAAAGCTCAAAGTGATCAATATTATTCTCTCTTTATTTTTATTTTTATTTTTTCTCTTTATTCATTTATTTTTTTTACACCAATGTCTTTCCTCTAATAAGTTGCTTAGCTACATCCAAGATATTGATAACAGACATAACTTGTAACGACCCACCCCCAATGATACAATATTGTCCGCTTTTGGCTCCCCCGAACCAGACTTCCCAGGAGGTCACCCATCCTAGGATTGCTCTCGTAGAAGCACGCTTAACTGCGGAGTTCTGATAGGTTCATTGCCATCACGGCTTTAAAACGCGTTGTGTCATAAATGGTGCATTTATACATATAAGCACATCCTCATTCCCAGGCGATGTAGGACGTCACATAACTGATTTCAAATTATATACCCCACAGACAACTTGCTAGTGTGTTTGTGAGAATCAAATTGAAACAAGTAAGATCATGTGTTCATCATGTTAAGCTCACCAACGAAATACAAATCATGATTAAAGTTCAACCTAATTCTTAGAGATAACATAGCAAAATATTGGACAGTGTTTTGTTCTTCCATACTCCCAAACTTGAATCACGCATTGTTCCCAATGTTTGTATAGCACTGAACATAACAGTAAGAGGATAGGAATACCTGAATAACCAGATTTGTGGCATATCATACCCCCCAAACTTAATTGCAAAAACACATATCCTAAAAAAGAAAGTGATACTCCAACCAAATACCAGTCAAGTGCAACACATTGTTGTAAAAATATAAACTAATATTGAAACAACAATGCAGAAGATAAACCTGGAAGGAGATCATGTATCGGGCCTAATGGAGGACTCAGGCGCACATGGCTTGTGCTCGAACCTATGAAACTGGCTCATTTAATCAAAATATGTGGGATCCGCCAAGCCAACAGAATCCACATCCTTGATGTGCTCAGTGCTCTCTGAACCTAAAGTTTAAATTTGAAGCACCAATCTTTTCTTCTCTTGGACCAAAGAGAATAAATTTTACCTACAGAAAGGTAATTATGAATTTCCGCATATCAAGGTAGATCCCTCTGAATATTCTCAAATTGTTTCTTATCCAAAAGGGAATTATGAACTGGAGTAAAATGAGGAGAATACTCAAGGAAGTTTTCTACCTTGATGGTCTTTTTTTGCTCTTCTAACAGCCGTAACAAATTACTCTCATCGCCTCTTGTTAAGGCATAAGCAATAATGACTTGGAGAGTACTATCTGTCTCTAAAAAAGAAATTTTTAGATTACCTGGAATAGGGGCTCGAAGTTCATATAGCGTCTTAACAATAAGAGGGGATGATGAAGGAGCCACAGTGCTTACTTCCTTGCCTTTCGCTCGATGTAAAGCTTGTGGGGCCTCAATTTGCTCCTCATTCCTATTTTCCACGTGAGTTTCGACCACTTCTCCATTCTTCAGTGTGGTGATGGCTTGCTCATGATAAGAAGTACTCTCATCCATCATGTAGTGTCCATCAAGATTGGCCACCGGCTGAGTTTGAAGCTCTTCTTCTTCTATTTGATTTGCTATCTGCTCCAACTGAACTTCGATCTTGGCTATGGATTGAGAGTGAGAGTTCAATGTCTGACTGAGAGAGGTCACTGTCTGATCGAGAGACGTCACTGTTTGATCCATCTTGCTCATAAATTTAAATAGCTAATTTTGAAGGTCAAAATCCAACCGAGGAGATGGTGTGACCTGAGATTGCTATTGTGGAGTTGCTTGATATTGAGGGGAATATGATTGATCATTGAAATTGTGGAGCATAATTTTGAAGAGCTTGAGTTTGCCACGAGATATTAGACTAGTTGCATGCCGAGTTATAGGAATCAAAGTAAGGGTCATTCCTCGGTCCAGAGAACTGTGTGTTCATATACTCGTAAGAATAGTTTGAAAATTGTCCAGCAGTAGGACAATCTCTAACATGGTGATAAGGACTATAACAATATGAACATGGTCCACGGGGTGTTGGAATACCTTCCCACATGAATTAAATGGACAAAATAAAATTATATAACAATAGAAAAATAAAACAAAATTAAAGATTAAAAAATAAAAATAAATAAACCAAAATTGGAAAAAAGAAAAGAAAAGAATAAAGTTAAATTCAATCTTTAAAGCTTAATAACATAACCGTTTGTAGTCCCCGGCAACGGCGTCAAAAATTGATGTAGTCTTTTTGTGTACAAAAATATCAATAATAAAATTAGCACTCAAAATAATACGAATCCTTGTAGAATATGGCTATATTGAGAGTGTCGAACCTCAAGGACTGCGTAAAAGTGTTGTTATCAAGCTTTTTTCCAAATTAAATATAACTTAATTTAAAAGAAGTTTGATTTTTGTTTTCCAAAAATAAATACATAAAAGTAAAAGACATAAATGTAAAGAGAGTAATGATGAGAGAGAATAAGGGGTTGATTTCACCACTCACCGCATAACAACGGTTAATCATAAATTAATAAGAGAAATTTATACTATGCATGATATAGGGCTCGTCTTACTTGAAAAGGGCTACATCAACACCCTATTACGAATTTAGCTGCTCATCGTGGTACTAGGATGGCCTCCTACCATGTTCTTCTCTTCTTCAACTTGTCAAGCCTCCAAGAAGAATTTTCTGTCTGAAGCCAAACACACATTCTCTTGAAGCAGAGGGGTCTATTTATTGGGAGCAAACAAGCCCTAGAAGTCCAATAAATTCCAGAAAAATCGTACTTGAGTCTTCGAGTCAAATAGGAGATTGAAAATTCAATCCAAGTAGGAAAATGATTCTAAATTCGTCCATATTTGCGGTCTTTTATTGCGGGGCGATTTTGGTATAGTAAACATCTGAATTAGGAAAAAGATATTTCTGACATATTTGTTTCGTGTTTTATTATCTTTTCAACGCCACCAATTTCATTGCAATTAGAGACTTGATCAGAAAGTTATGATCAAAAGATTGAGACGTGTGCAAAATCCAAATTTGAAGCCAATATGATTTTGACTCTTATTGGAGAAATTCCGATTTAATCATTCCCTTGATTTGATTAAACTTAACCACATCTTCTAGGTCTTCTCAAAGTGTGCTTTAAGTCCAAAATGAATGTAATTAATTTCCGACATATTTGTTTAAAACCTAATAACAATAAATCATTACGAAATCAAACAAATAACAATGCTAAGGAATTGACATATGCAAGTTAAGGAGCTTGAATGTGCAACATTTGGTGCTTATCACCCATCAACAAGAATTTCAAATAACAAAGTATGCATTGGTTTTAACCAACTATATTCCTTTTTTGTAGTGTCATTCTCCTTAATTAGCCAAGTTCTTTCAATTTTACTACCTCTTCGTCTATTGAAATAACATCAACCATCTCAGTATCAGTGTCCTATTCGGAAATAAGATTTTGTTTCCCAAATTTTTCTTCTAGACATTCCAACATATCCAAATAATACGGAAATTCTTCCAACTTCTCATAAAGCTCAAGTATTAATGACGTCAAGATGAAAATTCTTGCCACATCATTAACAAGCTCTTATTGATTGCATTTATTAATAAAATCATCTATAGCATCTAATGCAGGATTTTCTCGATGAGTTTGTACAAGAATGTGTCATTCCAGTGTCATAGATTTATTATAACTCTCTTTCCATTCTTCATAGGTGGACTTAACAACTATAAGTACAGAACCAATTGGCGTAGTAGAAAGATAAAAAAAAATATGTAAAACTGAAATATTGAAGAACAAAGCTAGGGCATATATTAATTTAGCAAATGAATATAATATGAAAACATATAATATTTAAAAATTGCAATAACTACCTAATCCTGTAACGCCCTAAGAAATTAATTAATTAATTGATAATTAACTTCACGGTTCGCCTCCCAGTCCCATTCCCAAGGAATAAGACTCAGGTATCGCTACTCCTCAAAAAGAGAATACTACTCAGCGGAAAAAGAAAATATTCTATCAATATTAATAATTATAACTAGAGCATCTACTAAGAGTCATCACATTAACGAAAATGACTATACACATCAACATTACAAAAAATCCAAACTAATCTTAATAAATAATCAAACCTCAAATGCTAAGCCTACAACATCACTCAAAAGTACTAATTACTATGAGCGGCCTTTAAAATCCTGCAAACAATTCTCAACCATCAACCGGATCGTTATCACTACACTAAACTGTCGTATCAACCTTGAGGTCAATCTCAATTTTCTAAGGGCTTAAGCAATTAAAAAGCTTTGGGCTCTTGGGATTCGTTTCAAAAGGCTTAAGTGGAGTTAAAGAAGCATTGGGCCTAAGGGATAAAACTCAAGCCCATGCTTAAGAGTGAGTAGTAGTGGTTTAACCCTAACCCTAGGCGCATGGGGAGAATTATTCTCCCCATGGCCGTGTGGTAAAAGGGCAAGAGGAGTAATTTTCTCCCCTTGGCTATACACCCTAGGGATTAGGACTAGCAGACCTAGTTCTTCTATGGCTTTAGTCCTAGTTCTACTATAACTTCATTTTATCTCTTATCCCAAATATGATTTTAAATCCAAGTCTATAAATAAAGGACTATAGAGAAGCATAAATCACACATTCATCGATTCATAAGTTGAAAAACTACGAGACTCAAGTTTCACAAATATTTTTTGTGAAAGGCACAAGAATGTGCAAGAGAGTTGTGAGAAATATTCAAGAGAGAATATTCAAGTTTATGCTTCTACCTTTTCTATTGATTTGAGAATAGTTTATGAGTCCACACTTATGGTCATAATCAGTCATGAAAGAGAAGATCTGAAGGTTTAATGAAGAACACCAAGAATGTCAATAACATGTTCTTGATCATTCAAAATGCAAAGAGAATTGCAGTTAGAGTTATATAGCCCTAGATGCCTACGAGAGGTCGAATTCGATTGTAAGTATCACGAACTTGTGTATTTGTTTTATCTAGCCTTGTTTATCTTGAAGCAAAAAATTTCCTAGGATCGGTTTCTGCTACATATACCTGTATGTGCATGATCCCCAACATAAAATAACACATATTTCATAGGTGAAAAAGATATAAGTGTAGGTCCACGACTTAGTAAGAATACACATGGTGTACAAGTTATCATGTAGTGAACTTAGTTTTTAGCAAAATATTGTAAATCACAAGCAGTAATATAAATAACATCCTATGTTGAACAAAAGAAAGGTATGGTAATGCATGATATATCTCACTATAGTACATGATAAATTAAATGAGCATGTCATATGTTAAACAATATGGTCTACCTAAGATATTAAACCCTTCTTTGCAACGTTGGCGTTGTCCCGAGGGACCTGTAGTACAACATTGTTACCTTGAAGGTTGCCGCATACCGTCATATACTAGCAGCTTGATCAAGTCCAATCTCGGGTGGCCCACGCTACTAAAAAAATCGGAACCATGACCCCATCTGTACATGGTGCGCCCGTCACAAAAAAACCATTAAATCCAGTGCCAAACATAAAATTAAATCTCTTTGACCATACGATTAGCCTATATAATAGTAAGCCCATGACTGTTATCCCACACGTACCGGTGTACCATGTTAAATAATGAAATTTTAATAACAATCTTTTACATGCATGCATTTACTAACTCATCATTTTAATTATCTTGTTATTCATCAATCATTTTCACAAAAATAGAGTTCACACTATTCTAAAAAGTATTTCATATGAGTTGTAAACATGCAAGTTTGATACATAAAATAATCATGCTATACAAAAAGTAATAATAGGTATCTGTGTGAGTTTTACTCATTTGAGTCATATAGTTCCTCCACAAAGTCCTTCTCAGGCTGCACAACATCAAAATCTTCAAAAAGACCTTACATTAGATCTAATGCCGAGCTAAATCAAGCCTTAAGTCCTAATATGCTGAAAATAGGCTCACCCGACCATCAAATGTTTGGACATATCAGGTTGAACGTTCGGTCACAACATCAAACATTTGTACAAGAGAGGGTCGAACATTCGGTGCTGGACAGAAACCCACTTAGAAGCAAAATCTCCCCCAAAACTCATTCCAACATGACCTAAGGTCCATACACAATCTCTAACATGGTCTTAAACCGCAATAACACTCTCATGCAGAACATGGTACGTCCAACACCATTAAGCCACTAATTTCAATGTTAATCTTGTATTAAAACAAAAAACAAACTAGAGATTCAAAAGCTAGGATATGAAAACCAACTAACAGATAGGTTAAAAACAAGATAACAACCTAATAACACTGATAAACATAGGTTAGGCTAGAAAAGTTTCCTCCTTTGAAGAACAAGAATCAAGAGAGCTCATTCTCTCTCTCTCTAAATCACTTTCTCACTCTTACTAGTGTTTGAAAACTAGAGGAAACCGAAAATGGGGCTTAAGAGTTGTAAGAGTTCTATTTATAGGTGTGAAAAGTTGAGGATAAGACTAAACCATCTGATTTTCAAGTATTGTAGGCATCGAACGTTCGGGTTGTAATGTCGAACGTTCAGTGTACGATTGGACCAACAGTCTTACGTTTTTAATAGAACATTCGGCTGTACTATCAAACGTTCTGTGCTAGAGCTACAATTGAACGTTCAATGTCCCACTTCATCATTTGAGACCTAAATCAGACATTTGATGTCCTACTCTAACGTTCAGCCAGCATATAAATTCTTAAAAGTCCAAAATCTCATACTTACAACTAGAGAACCAATCCTAGCACCCTCAAATTATAATTAGAGTGTGCTTAACCATAATTAATGTTAAGGGTATTACAAAACCTATAATAAAAAACACCCTATGCAGGGAGTAGAGCCCATGGCCAAGGTGAGATGGTTTTAATTATTAGGCGAACTTCGTTCTCATTATTAAGATCTTTTAGACGTTAGCATCTTGTCGCCTTACCTTTAATATCTAACTTTAAGATAATAAAGCTCCACTGAAAGGTTAATATGCTAAAGTAGTCAAGTGTATACCATCAAGTAAATTTGATATGATTGTCAAGTAATTCCATGGTAGCATGTTCACTCTTGATATATAATCACATCTCCTCTATCCTAAAAGGAAGTCTAGCTTGTAATCTACAAAGTAAAGGCACCGTCCGCAGGAAGCAAGGACCATGGCCAAGGCGAGATGGCTTTACTTCATCATTACTATAGACCTATGATGGAGACCGTGAGATTCAATTATTGAATCTCTCTCCCACTTGATATTTTAAACATTATGGGTTTTTATTTTTTATTTTTTAATTGCAATCTCACTACAATTGCAACCTTGCATTTTTAATTGGATTACCTTCCTAATCTTATAAGGGATCCCAACCTTGTTAGGAGCCTTATCTTACTAGGTTCTAGGTATTCTAATTCATTAGAATAATTAATCTAATTACTTTCCTTAAATAAGAGCCATATTTAACATGACATGGTTGACCTAATTAAATTAGGAAACCATCTTCCAAAAGGAAACTTGTCACGTATTATGTTTTGGAGATATAACTCCCACTCCCACCAATGAAACATTATTAACCCTAAAACCTTTCCAAAATTGGAACTTACTTTCCATAAATGGAAACCTTACATCAAAACTAGACATGGTTATCTTACCCAAGTTAGGGTACCTCATTCCAACCACATTGGAATCATGTCCTAGGTTTATGGAGTTTAAACTCTTAGACCAATCCTTATTCATAACTTTCCTAAACTATGGATCTTAAATATCATATTCCAACCACATTGAAATTTTCATGTATAAGTTGTAACGACAAAGGAAAAAACGCTAGCCACATCTGCACTATTACCTTGAAAGGGCTAGTTAATTTGAAGTTTCTCTAGAATTTCTTATAAAGCTTTGTTTCACCTGGTAATTAAGTGTATCAAGTGACATCCACTTGATATATGAGTTTACAATACCCTCAGAATTTAGAATCAAAGTTATAAGTAGTTGTGGGTTTCATTCTTTTGATAGTATTATAAAATAACAACATCTCACGCAGTCCTTTCAGTGCAATGTATTTGCAGTAACACATGAATCCGAAGTTTCTACTTCACATGATTAAGATAAATCATCATGACTAATGTATTATAGACCCATCAAATGAAATGCCCAATTCCATTATTGACTACATAAAATAATTTATAAGTTACATGATTTATACTTTAAGATGTCTTGTATGATAATCTCATTGCTCACACCTTAAGCCATATTAATCAATGCAAGCTATGAAGCCTTACATGTATATGATAAATAATAATCATAAATAACATACATGTAACTAGTTTATATGCACAATACGTACTCATTAAATAAATTAGTGAACAAACAACTTTATTCAATTTAAATTGAAACGTCATACAAAATAATTAGAGTTTAGGGCACTAACAATCCCTAACAAACATATTGTCTAATATTTACCATTACTATAAATCCATAGTAAAGGAAAATTAACTTCCCATTGGTGTAGCAACTTTTTTAAAAACATTGGTCAATAATAATGCTACTCGATCTTTATTTTAATCATAAAAAACTGTCTCATATGAATGTCAAATTATATATATATATATATATATATATATTTCTGTAATTGTATAGTTCTATAATTGTTCTCATGACTTCATCTTTTTAGTCTATTTTAAACTCCGATGGGGCCATGAGTGACACTTCATTTCTGACTTTTAAAATATTTGGTCCCAAGAAGTGGACACAAGGAACGGCTCGCGCATATTGCGCGCCGTCTAACTCGAAGGTTGGATATATTTCTAACGCGAAGACAAGTATGGAAAGTTTGAAAATGTGAATATATCGATCTATTTAATATTTCTTTCTAGGCAACTCAGTATATAACCTCCAGAAGTAGGTGAGTCCTGTGAGGGGATCTTACGTACGTATTGGGTAGATGACTTTCCACATATATATATATATATATATATATATATAATTATCTTTTGCAGAAAGGCCGACTAATCAGGGATTGACACCAAGAAGAATAAACATTTGGAGGAAGGAGTGAGGGGTAATTATAGCCTTAAAGTCAAATCTTGGAAGCTCAAAAGGAGCAGCCCAATTCATATGACATATGCCAAGTTTCCTCCTCTTATTAACAAAAGATTTTTTCACCAGGAGATTCCATATTATCTTGAGTATACGTACATAGTAGGTTTGTAAAGGAAAAGGCTAACGTGATATATATATCTTCGTACTGTTAAACTGATACAGTGTTGGAGTTTCAGGTTATAAATTTATAGAAGATAAAGCGTGTATAAATTTATAGAAGGTTTGTAAGAAAAACAAATTGTGTAGAGTATCCTAATTATGACTTATTTTGGAGAATACAAACATATAATCTTCTATATTATATATTCATAGCCTCTTCAAATCCTAACTTTTTAAGGAGCAGTTGGATTGTGCAAACTCAAGTTTCTATTGTCATTAATTTAACAGGATTTCAAGTAATAATATTCTTTTTAACATGGGCTTCAACCAGCTGTGGGCCTTGTACGTTGTATGTTCAACTAGTGCATGCGACCATTTCTTTGAATTTTATTAATAAAAACAGAAGAAAAAGAATAAAAATGATTGGCGGAAATTTCTTTGAGAGAAGTCACATTGACCCTTGGGATAAAAAAAAAAATCAATAATTGGAAAGGACAGCAGTTTTGCACTAATTATTTGTATTGAATACTTGCCAGAAGATGGAAGAAACAAAGAAAGCAAAATAAAGAAAGTAAGATAAATTAATAATCAGCACGCTTGACTGCCGAGATGCTTTTCTTATTATCAGCTGCAGTTGGCTCTGCAATTAAAAACTCGTTGAAATTAGAATAAAGGTTTGTTGCACGTTGCAGTTGTATTATTGCATTTCGATCTATCGCTTATCTTGGCGTTCCCTCAGCATAGGGATTAGGGGTGATGCCAATTGTTTATTCCTTAATTGTAGGAAAAACTTATATGAATGAATAAATAAAGGAATAGTTGACCAGTTGTAACAGTGGCCGGTCCTGGGGATAATATGTATTCAATACCATGCATGCATTAATACATCCCGATATCTCGATCTACTCCATAAACACCACCTTTTTATATATATGGCTGTTTGTTTCTTATTCTGACGACTAAAAACTATCTATATTAATTGCATCTTCGGAATTAATTCTGGACGTCCATTCGTTGAAAAGAAAACCTGGGGGCTATTATTATTATTAGTTTTTTTTTTTAGATAATTACACCATTAGTCCTTGGAGTTGGACATAATTATTTTTTTCACTCCTTATAGTTCAAAAAGTTAATGAAAGATCCCCATGACAAACAATAATTACAAATCAGTCCCTGAGTACATTTTTTATCTAAAAGTTAACAGATTCTATTAGTTAGCTACGTCACACCCAATAAGAAGCCAACATATGTCTATTGCAATAAAAAAAAAAAAAATTCAAATCTAATAAAAATATAAATAAATAAATAAAAATATTTGTTTAAAAAATAAACATAGCATGTGACGTACTAGTGTTGGCATGAATGTGCAATTTGGAGAACCTCACCGAGATCATCCCAGTGCTACTGCAAGTGAACTCACTGCATATTTGTCTTCAACTTTGTCCCACTGTGCATGCAGCCAACAGAAGCGATTCATGAATCAGGTTAACAAAACATACCAAAATTCCTTTACAACAAAAGAGAATGAATGATAGATCAATCCTTACAGCTTCTTGGACTGTTTTGCCAGTCTCTGGCAGCTCATTTGCTCCAACTTCTGCCGGTGCCTCTCCAGTGGCCATGGCCATGACATTTCGAGCAATCTTACGGCCTGAAAGCGTGACCATCCAACCGATAAATTCTCAGAGCGGTACTATGCGAAAGACGCGTTCTGACCCCCAATGCACAAAAACGCAATTATGCAGAACATTAAACCACAAAATTCTGCAGCAGTAAATTATACCAAACCACACAAAGAATACTCACCACACAATCAACAAATCCAATTTGTTAACGAAGTGGTAAAAGCATAATGCATGTAGCATTGATTATATATGATTGACTCACAATAAGCAGTGCTCTTCCAGGGCCGGTTCTGTGACTGCATAGGCGGTGGGGGCAGTGTGGGAATTGAAGGGTCGCACATTGTGGGGAATACAGCAGCCCATAGGCGAGGAGCCTTGCCGTCGACAATGGTGGATGAGGAGGAGATTGTAACTGTGGAGGAGGAGGTATGGCCTGAAGGCCACCCTTTGTTTTGTTTTATTTTTTATTTTAATTTTTTTTTAAAAAAACAAATACTTTTATTTTTATTAGATTTTATATTTTATATTTTATATTTTATATATATTTTTTTTATTGTAATGGACATGTGTCGGCTTCTTTTTGGGTGTGATGTTATGTGTGGTTGATTAACGGAATCTGTTCCACAAAATTAAACTGCAATTATGTGTAGCTGACTAACGGAATCTGTTAACCTAGTGGATGAAAAATTGGTCCAGAGAGTGATTCCTAATTATTGTTTACCACGAGGACCTCCCATGAACTTTTTGAACCATAGGGAGTGAAAAATAATTATGGCCAACTCCAGGAACCAACAGTGCAATTATTTCTCTTTTTTTTTCCATGAACATCACATGGCCATGGCCCCCACCAACTCCCCTCTAGTTCTGTCACTGTCCGTTAAGGTTTAAGGTTAATTTTTTAGAGAATTTCCAACCCCTTTATTAGAATGTAACAAAAAATCCTAATGGATGAATGCAATTGCAAATTTTTTAAAGTTCCATACACTAAATTGAGAGTTTTTAAACTCTGAAAAGAAATTGAAAAAATGATGAAAGTTGTTGATGCAGTTTTTTGGTTTGGTGACGTGTCGACCTTTGATTCGTCTTGTTTTTCGTAATATGCAAAATAATAAACACTGTGTCGAGGGATGCCGACAATCCCACTCTGATGCCTAAGTTAGTAGGCGATCTCAGGGAGTGTCCAATATAATTTCAGATAGTATTCGGTGTGAGAAAAGTTCAGTCTAGTCGATACCTGGAAATAACAGAATATTTATATGGCCACAGATGTGTTTATGTTATTCAGGGGATCCTGGATTTCCCGGGATCCATAATCCTTCCAAGGAATTAATCATCCAAAATTTCCTCCTCGGATCTCTCAGGATCAACGATCTTCTCTCCGGATCTTTCGGGGTCCATGATCTCTGAATCAATAGGAGGTTGATCATTCGGGTCCCGAATCTTTTGAGAGCATTACCTTATTAGGAAGATAGCACTCTATAGATCTCGAGCCTTTCGGAATTCGGGTTCGCCGTAAATCTCGGCTATAGTTTGTGTCCGACTGGGCCTTCCCAGGTGGGCCGAATCGACTAGCCCCGGAGTTCGATTTTGGGCCTACTTGGGCTTTGGGAATGATAATTTTCTCAACAGTTACCCTCAAATTATCTTATTTGAGTTGTGCATGTAAGAGAATTAATTACCAGTATTTCCTAGGAGTTTGGCTAAGATGAGTAGAGTTAGTACTCAACTGTTAATGTTAAGATTTCTACAATCTATTTTCCTTTTGTTTCAGTTGTGATACTTCTAAAATGAATTTTGGCTAATGAGATAAATTGCTAGGAAATTGATTTGATAATTAGCCTTGACGATAAATCTAGTTGCTTTGGCAATTGAATTATAATGATTGTAGTAATTTCAGATCTTAGCCAAATGGATTAAGGATTCCATGATATCACTCTAGATGATCTATTACGATAAATTAGCAAGTACTAATTGAGGTTTGCTAATGATTTATATTGGTTGAATTTGAGGTTTTTTTTTTTTTTTAATTATTAAATACTGATTTTATAATGCTAGCCAAAGATTGAAATTTTGATGATAGGTTTATGTCTTCAAGGTAACCATTTGTTATTGGGTTAGGAAGATATGATTTAAGAATTTTCATAACCTTTTGATCATTGTTGGAGAACAACGTGTGAAATTAAAATCCACCTTGAAGGCCACTTAGAGTAAAGTTAAGTTTACGAATTAATTATGTTAAGTTTATTTGTAGACACGAAGAACGGTTATGGGGAATAGGTCAAGATACATCGCTCATATCGATGCCTAGTTGATTTTTAGAAAAGTGAGAAATGCTACGTGGTAGATAAAAGGAAACTGTTCCTAAATCAAGTGACAATAACAAGGTAGCTAATTTATGGTATTTGATGTTTATACTTTGGTGAACTTAAAATTGTTTCATTACTGAATTGGGTATTAGGTATATAACTGATTAACAATTGAACTATGCTTTGAAGTTGAACCATACAATGGAATACATGATTTCACACCTTGGATTTTTCTTCCCTTCTGGTAATGTATTTCTACACTACATATTGAGGACAATGTGTAATTCAAGTTTTGGGGTATAAAAAAACACTTTGTCTGTTTGTTTGTTTATTTTTAGTTGTCTTTTTTTTTTTTTTTTATATCCTAAAAAAAAACCAAATAATGTGTTATGTTGTTGTCAAGTTTGAGTTAAACTGTAACTGTGGTTTGCATTTCATTGGCTTGCTTAAAGTGTTGAACATATCATCATGTCATTAGGAATCTGAGTCTTTTGACTTATTTTCGGGCTAGTAAGACTTCACTTGTTTGAGTTAATTTATCACGATCACATTAGCATATAATCTATGAGGTATGAATTTGTGCTTAATCATGTGTACTTTGAGAGTTGTTGTTGTGTGTGTATATATATATAAAAGGAAAAGATCATTTTGAGTTTTTCACTGAATAATCATACATCTTAGCTTGCATCATTAAGCATTGAGTGTTCACGTCAAAATGTGTAAAATTCAATTTGGTTGATTGTATGGTTAGCTTGGCTTTGTAGCATTTTTTACTTGAGTCAGTAAGCCCTTAGGGATGTTTCTACATCTAGTGCCCTAAAACCATCTGGTTTGGGAGTCACTGGTCCAACACTCGTTACATAGATCAATTAGAAAGTTTAAGGGAGTCGAGCGTTGCACAGCCTATACAAAAAAAAGAAAAAAAATACAAAAATACAAAAACAAAAAACAAAAAAAAAAATTATATGCCTTGGTTGTTTTATTTGATAGGGATTCCATTGATTTTTTAGGTGCTTATCTTGAGATTAAATTGAAAGTTCATGATTGTATGTTAATTTTAATTTACACTTTTGAGAACATATGATGTCTTAATTGTCCATTTATGAATGATTTGATGTTGGATCCCCTGTTGATATTGATGTTGGTGTTTGTCTTTTTAACCAAGCTCATGATGTATGAACCATGGTTTGTGTGAAAAATCTTTCTTGTTGACAACATAGTGTTTCAATGTTTGTGGGTATTATTTCTGGCAAACCGTCACGATAATTCACTCGTCCATTGGGGAGTCCTAAAAGTTTAAAAGGCTTGTTGCATATGCTAAATGCAATTGTCTCTCCCACGAAAGTGGACTTATGTTTCATGCTTTGATACAGGGACTAGCAAAATATAAGTTTGGGGGTATTTGATAAGTGCCAAATATGGTATATTTAGACCCTTTAATTTGCCTTTCTTAATCTATTAATTTTGTTATTTTCTAATGTTTTTAGTTAGTTATGGTGTTTTAGTAATTTGCAAGTCATTGAGAGAAAATGACAATTTTTTAAGTAAAATTGCAAAGAAGCGGAAAAACCGTCTCAGTTTGGCTCACTTTCATCGTGATTAATTTGAACGGTTAATGACCTTTTATGATAATCAGACAGTTGAAGTACAAAAAAATGTGGAGATACATGGCATTTGTTTTTTGAGTGAAGCCATCAGAGAGGTTTGGAGACTGTACATACATCAACCTGATAGACAACATATCTATGACTCACAATAGCATGAACATGAACTCAAATATCATCAGAGTTCCATAATACTGCAGCGGAAACATATCATGAGAGAGTGCGAGAGAGTATATATAACACATCAGAGCTGATATAAATATCTATGTGATTAAGTCTTATATGGTGTATCATTTACATGACAAAAAAACAAATTTTAGAAAAGGTGTCACATATGACAGATCACCATACATAAAAGTCTGGTACATAACAAAAGATGTACAATAAAAAAAAGGGACTAGTTGATAGTCTGACACTAGCATTCGGAGTCCTATGGACTCGGTCATAGTAGCCCATGTGTAAGGCTACCATATCATCATCAACAACATTGTCTATGCGATTATAGAGTTAACCACAGTCGCACAGGCGGACTTATTAGTCCACAGTCTCTATAAATATAGAAATTACTGACTTTTACACTAAGCTGACATTTCACTTTCTACATGAGTTTACAATAACAAATACTCTGATTTATTAATTCCTTTTAAATGCATATCATAGCTAATGAAGTAAACATTGTAGTTATGAAAATACTTAGAAACATATTATTTAGCTGTGAGTGCATATGTATAGCCCAATATCCCACCTGGGATTATACACATTCAACCCCATGTAACACATATCCATATGTGCAGCATATAACCTATTTATACTCATATACATGCATTTTGCAAATTTTGGAGAACACAAACATATGGGCATACCTAACCAAGAGACAACATCAAGCATCATGACTCAACTGCACACATATACATGCGTTCTACAACCTTTTGGAGAACACATACATATGAGTATATCTAATCAAGAAACATCATTAAAATATCATGAAGAATCGGATATACATACTGATACATCTAACAAATGCAAAACATGTTTTGTTGTTCGTTCATTTACATCGTCGTACATAACAGGTGCTCAGAACCTTTGCCTAGCCTCCATTTCCATAACTTTTCATTATCGTCCGCTGAAGAATCTTTGCCTTCGTTGCCATAGTCGTGCATAACATACTCCTGAGGGACTTGCTCATACAATTGTGAGAGTAAACTTGTAACGCCCCTAAATTAAATAATTAAATTTACTTAACTTGGAGTGTTACTCGCAGTGTCATAAACCAATTTACTTGTAATTAGCTGAATTTACTACGCTATATCAATAATCAGAGTGCACTGCAGCAAAGAGCGGAATAAATTGATCTATGACTTCTAGCAATAAAACTTTTTTTAAGGCAGAATCATATATCATCAATTATAGACTCAGAGTCTCCAAACAGATATTACTATAGCAATTAACTACCAACACCCAACCTGATAATATGAGCCCTTCATTTGGCACTTCAATTTCAGTGAATTTTCACTCTACTGCCTCACAATCTACTAATCTGCAAAACATCGAGGTGTTTTATAGTAGAAGATAAATAACTGCATATGTCCACGACTAAGTAAGAAAATTATTATGAAACCAATTATGCACCGAGCCTTAATTGACATAACATAACCTTGAAATATTGGACGTGAGTTCTTTTTTACAAATATAACTAGTATTGTCTCCGCTAATATGCCATTTAAAATGTGGTTTATTTGAAGAAGTAATGGAGCATAAGTCCGATAACAACCACTGATTTTTTTAATATATATATATATATATATATATATATATATATATATATATATATATATATATATATATATATATATATATATATTCATTAATCATTCTTATCCTCCATATGGTCTATCCAAGCCCTTAACCCCTCTTTGGTAGGGTTAGCATTGTCCCAAGGGACCTGTAATACAACATCGGTGCCCCAGATATTTTATGCATACCGTCATATAGTTGCAACCGATCGAGTCTGACCTCGAGTGACCTACGCTACTAGCAAAGCCATAACTGTGACCCCAATCATACATAGTGCGCTCGTCACCAAACAATCATTAGATCCAAAACCAAACATAAAAGTAAATCTATGTGACCATAGGGTAAACCCATATAATAGTAAGCCCATGGCCATATTATCGTATGTACCAATGTACAATGTCATATGATGCAAATATTGTTCATTTATTTTAATAAAAACATATATAAGTATTTATTCACTTGAAGCAATCTAAACATTTTATAAAATCAATAGGCTCAAGACATATCATTTTGAAAGTAAAGCATACTCATTTTGCTAACATATCGCACATGAAGGTGAAACCAGTTTCGTAATCATTTACTTACCTCAAACGCTCATCCATATGCTCGGACATCTCAAACTTTCACTACTGCGAAACATACCCTAATATTAAACCTAATACAACTACGGTTCTAACTCATGCATGTAAAAATCCTAATATCAACCTAGGCACTCTGACCTACAGTTAAAATCCTAATTAACCATTTTTGACAACTGTCAAACGTTTGGTACCGAGGTCAAGCGTTCGATCATCAAGGGTTGAACACTCGGTCAAATGTAGCGAACATTTGAGAGGTACCAAATGCATGAAAAACTTAAACCTCCTTCCTAAACCATTTTCTATCCAAACCAAAGCTTATAATAACTTTATAAAAACATATTCAATCATACCAACATGAAGGTTTATGAAAAATAAGGGTAAGCCCCCAACTCTTATTAAACTATTCTCTTTTAAGAGAGATAAATTATGAACATTTCATGGCATGTTCAAGACTTATAAAAAAAAACATGGTAAATCTCATAAACATAACAAAAACAACATGACAAAAGAGTTTTAGGTTCAAAGTTTACCTTAATGAAGATTTAATAGCATCAAGACCACCTCAGGATCTCTCTCTCTTTTAATAAACGGGGTGAGGGTGGCTTTAATAGGCGTGGTTTAGAGTGAATAAGGCTGAAGAATATGGATAGTAGGTTAAAATTGCTTTTCACGCATGGTCGAACGTTCGGTGTCCTGTTGGTCCAATGGTCTTAGGATTTATTTTTCTTAACAGTCAGGGGTCCACTTCAAACGTTCTAGAGATTTTTTGAACATTCGGGCAAGAGTCCATATTGAACATTCCAAAGATGCTTCAAACGTTCGAGCATGGATTTTAGTTATTTGTTTGTTTTTTAATTTTAGGAAAAATTATTTTAGGGCACTTAGTCGAGTTCATTTCTATAAAATGGTATTATAAAGATTAATTACTTGTTATTTTTATTTCATTATTTTTGGGTATTACCAAACTCTATCAAAGTTGAGGAACCGTCAACCTTACCATGATATCGTTCATATTTTATTTCATTTCATGTTCATGCATGGTGCTTCATGAAATAAAATCATGGTGTTCATATTTACATGTTCATGCATCATTCAACAACATATTTTTTATAACACTATTTGCAGACGTATCATAAAACTTAATAAAAAAATTTTTGAAAATAACGCGTGAAACACATATCATCTCAACATATTATCAGCTCAAATTAAAACATAAATATCATGTTTAAAAACCATTTGCAATATGTTCTTTTGCTCAATAAGGAATATATATACTTACAATTGTTCGCTTGACCTCTAAGGAATGACTCCCACTTGCCTGACACTACAATATCACATTGCATGTCCCAATTATTCACAGTTTATAACTTACTTTAACTCTATACAAATAGTTAATACTTGAACACTACAAGTATCTACTACCCATGGAAACCTATAGCGATCAAGGGTTCCATTTACTACTCATAAGCTAAGAATATTAACCCATAGAAGAATTCTAGGGATGAGAATACCAAAAACCTCCAAATTACATTACTAATTGAAAACCTAGGGTTTTGTTGTTACCTTGAACTATTTGATAGAATCGAAGTCCTAGTCCACAAAACTCCAACCCGTGACCTAAAACTTCACAATCGACCAAAGCCCTAGAGAAATTGACAAGATGAAGCATCACAATGTGAAACGTAGTCAATCTTGGTGACAAACTAGGGTTACAAATTTCACTTCAAATCGATCGGTCAAAATGACGCTCTAACACCAAGGATTGTGCTAGGGAAGAGAAATGGGAAAAATATGATGAAAATTCGAGTTTCAACTATTTATAGTGCAATCCTATACAATATCGTTCAAACCCATATGAAAATGCTATAGAAATTGTGAAATTTGCCAACAGCTCGAACCATTAATTTTATCGTTCAAACTGCGCACCAGAAAACTGGCTTGTTTAAACTGTATTGGAATGCATTTATAACGATCCTCTTTGGAATTTGCTAGTTCGAACCATCATGGCCCCGTTCGAATTCTCATGAAGGAAATTCATCATTTGAACTAGTTTGGAACGCAAATGGAACAGGCCTCTCGGGAAAACCTTCCTTCCACTTGAACAGTATAGCATTCGAACCATCATGGCCCCGTTCGAACGCCCAAGAAGAAAATCCAGCGTTCAAAACAACTTAGAACGCGGAACGACAATCTCAGATATGGATTTTACTACTCAATTTAGAGGCGTTCGAAGAATGAGTTTCATGATTTGAACTACAACCTAAAAAACTGACCTTTTACTAAAATTTTATAAGTGTTTTCACTTGATTATTAATTCCAATTGCTTATTCACTTAATTCACCTTTAATAATTTTTTGGGTGTTACACGATTGATCATTGGTCAACCGAACTTTTTGCAGGAAGTTGAATAGGGTTTTAGTGACTTAGTTGATTCCTGATTGACTGAGATTAGTTGAAGCAGAAAGAAATGCTATTACTTGAGTTATCTGAGGACCCTAGAGTTTTGACTAAGGTTTAGGGTTTCAAAGTAATGATGTGAGTCTAACCCTTGGAAACCATATAAAATGTAGAGAAAATACGGAGTTTGAGGGTCCATTACCAAAGTTTAAGCCAAAATTTGTAAGTAAACTTACTAATCCTAAATTATTTTACAAAAGCATGAGATATATGATTTATTGAGTTATGTTATTTTCTAATGAATATGAAGGATATTTTGAAACGTCTAACATGTAAGTTAACAAGAAATGTGATTTTCAAGGGAAACTAATTTTTCCAAAAGTAAATAAAAATAAAAAAATAAAAAACATAACACTATGATAATGCATGTAAAAGAATATGAAAAGATATGTGAAAAGAAATGCATGTGAAAGCCCAGTGATTAGGGGAGATTATACGCCAAATACCCTGATGTTAGGAAGGAGAAAATAAAGTTTCCTAACATGCCAAATGTTAAGTGTGGTTATACACTTAGCACTTCAAAGCTATAAGAGGGACAAATTTTAGTAACCCAATGGCTAAGTGAGGGTATACACTTAGCAAACTCCAGCGATCAAGTGGGAGTATGGATACACTTGTCTGTATAAAAAAAAAAAAAAAAAAAATGATGTAAAAGCATGTGTGTGCGAAAGATGCATGAATATGTTAATGTATGTAATACGTAAAGCATGAGATTGAACTGTTTTTTTCATTATTATATTATGAACTATTTTAATACTTCATATTTTGGGATGTAGAGTTATACGCTTGTATGTATTAAAAATAATGTAGAGGAAAATATGAGGCTTTATATATGGGTACAAACTTCTCTCTATGTAAGTGGTTATTTTAACAATTATGACGTTTTGGTGGCAAATTCTGTTTTGAAAACTCTAAACTAATAGCTATTATTATAACACTAGTTAGATGTATTTTCAAAAGAGTGCTCATATTTAAAAATGGCCAATATGCTTAAACTTGCTGAGCCATAGACTCATACATCCACTTGTAAAATCACGGTAACTACCTTCTGTTTTTTTTTTTCATCTGACGTGGCTAGGACGTATTTGACGTGACCTTATTTATGTTCCTTAATGACATGGTGCCCAAATGTCACAAATTGGATTAGATGATTTTTTTTAAAAAAAAATGTGACACATTTTTATTGGATATGAGGTGGCAAACTATATATAGTAATTTTTCTTTAGTTTATTCTCAATGACTCTTGCTAGAGGAGTTGTATGATTACGTGGAGTACTAAACAATAAAAACAGAAAAGTAGAATAAATTTTAATAGTCTGACAAAAAAAGAAAAGAAAGGAATGTTAGTAATAGTAATTTTTTCTTAAATGTCTATTTGATTTTTTCTTCATTGTTGCCTTTTTTTTTTCTCCTTTTTGTAGAAGAGTTTCCTTGGCTATAGCTGCTCAGAGAAAACAAATTAAAAAGATGGAGTTGTTAGATTCAAATTCCCACAAGTCAAATCAAATCTGAAGGGTAAATAACATTGGAAATATAGTTAGGACCCAGAAAAGGCTTCTTGGGCCATGGCCATGGGATTAAGAATCTCAATTCACCTTTGTAATCATCACCCACTAGAGAACCCTTTAATACAACATGTTCTCCAACAAAATCGGATCCAATATCCTTTAATTAGTTGCTCAAGTGGGCTTTCAACTATTATTGTTACTACCTTAAAAAAATAATAATAAAAAAGGAGGACATGAATTCTATGTCTAACTTTATTCATAATTCTATCAAACATTCATTCAACAATTATCTTGTGAGAGAATTATTTTTATTAGAATTCTAGTAGCTAGTAGAGAGGAAAGGGATAATATGCTTTCCTTAAGTAGTTATATGTTACATACAACATATTTCGAATGTGACAAGCACATTTTAGAAAATAATATTCAACATTTTTAAATATAAAATAGAAAACATTTTTTTTAAAACATTCCCAAACAGATCCTTGTAATAGGTTTTTTTTTTTTGGTTGGTGTATAGTGCTTATCTTGGCTGAGCTATTACATGCGGTCTACACTTCGTCATTCCTTGAAAGGTAAACATAGTCTGGATTAATTTCATTTTCCTTAATTATATCAATCTTAATTAAAATGGAAAAAAAAAAATTAAGGGTAAATTAAATATGTCACGTCAACTAAGTATGCAGAAAGAATGTTGTTGGGAATAATCCCATTAGGACCGGCCCAAGTGGATCGGCACAGGTCGCTAATCCTGATAAAGGGATTGTTGTCAGTGACAAATTTCCTGAAGTTTTCCTTGACGAAAACATGTTCAAAGCAGGTTTGAGGCTGCCTTTTTATCCTTTGGTTTGGGATTTCTTGTGCTACCTCAATCTGGCTCTTGGTTAGATTAAGCCAAACGGGTGGAAGTATTATTTGTATTGTTGTAGCTTATGGATCTTTGTGTTGGGAAAGGGCATGGTTCTGAGCATATGGGAATTTCGGTGTACCGCCCCGTCAGGTACGACTGGCTCTTTTCTTTCAAGGTCCAAATGAATTCCAAGGTTGGCGAAGATTCCAGGATGATACACTTGAAAAAGTCCTACTTTAATAATAAAAAGTAAGAGACTTACTTCTTCGTTTCAGGGAATTGGGAATTCCCCCTTGTTGAGTGCTCGGCACCCAGAAGGAAGGTTCCCCGTATGTGGGTGGAGCCAGATGATCATTGTAAGTTATTCTCTTGCTTCTTGTTTCTGTCAAGATCATTTACAATTCTTGTTCCAGTTTGTGTTCACGTTTTTTGCTTGTTGTCTTGCCGGGCAAAATGTTCCTACCTTGACGGCCGTAGAGCAAGAGCAGGTGTACAAGATTTTGGCCTTTGCAAAGCATAAGGCCAATGCAGATTTTCTCGATTCTGATTTTCTGACCTCCAATGAGCATTTGGAGAAGTATCTAGGCTTTCCACAGCCCGAGAAAAGGATGAAAGTGATGGCTAATAGGAGGAATGTCTCGATTAGAGACAAGGTTATCCCGGACAAAGGCAAAGGAGAGCTTTTCTCAGATAAAGGCAATGGGAAAGTTGCCTCTGACATAGGTAAGGGGAAGCTTGCCTCTGGGGCGGATGAGTCTAAGGAAGAGAGACAGGGTGGTCCCAAACTCCTTAGAGCATCTATGCGGGCTTATATAGGAGTTATAGGTACGAATCAAAATTGCAAAACTGCTGATCCCCAACCCCCTCGCAAAATTGTTAAGCCCTAACCCCTCGGACTAAATCTCGAGTCACTGAGAAGCGAAGGATCCTCCTTTAGGCGAGTCTTAGCTTGACCTTGCTTCGAAGAAGTCAAAGGCAGACTTGGAGAGATACTTTGATATTTTGATCGGGGATGTGTTTCCTCGATATCTGGTTCCCAAATCTCGTGGGAAACCCACCATTAAACAGCAGGACTCGTCGAATGTTTCTTGGGAGGGGGAGCAAATATCCTGACAACTCAGAACGAGAAGTGTCCTGATGTCTTGGCTGTCGCAGATCAGGTAGATACCATGGATCCAAGCCTCCTTCAAGAATCGTAGGTGAGGACACGCTCCTAAGGCCTAATGATGTAGCTAGTACCGAGGAACCTTCTCCTTCGGGTGAGGGTACCGCTAACATCGTGCTGAGAACCCCACATGATGGTGAATTTGGCGTTGGCCTGTCGAGGGGTTCTTCGGATACATCAGAGAATTTTCCTGAGCAGCTTAGGGACTTATCAGGAGATGGGGAATTTAGATTGGCGGGAAGGTCTGCCTACTCAATCTCTTGAAGGAGGCTTTCTCTTGAATCTTCTCAATGTCCTATCAAGTGCTATCCCCAGAAGCTTTGTGAAGGGTGCTGGCAGGGTAACACTAGTGAAGCTTGCTGAGAAGTTGGTTCACTATGAGCTGGCGATGAGTCTGTGTTTTCAACAGGCCTTTTTTTTTTATTTTTTATTTTTTTATTTTCCCACTCTTTCTCTTGTAACTTCAGAAGATTTCTCAGACAGTGGGGCAGTTTGTCGAGCATCAGGAATTTTCCCAAGCATCCTCTTGTAATTTGAGGAGGCTTTGAAAGGTGAGGCTGCTAAACTGAGAGAGGTTTTGTTGATGCGAGATTAGCAATGTTCCATTCTTGTGAACCAGGCTGCTTGTGCGGACTAGTTTATTAGGGCATTAGCTGACTTTGAGGATAGATCCACACAACTTGAAACGCAACCAGGTGAAACTCAAGCTAGGTGCACTGAGGTTGTAGAGGAACTTGCTCGGGAAAAGGTTGCCTCCGTTTTTGCTACTGTGAAATGCACTGCCTTGGAGGCTTAGAAGGCTTCTATTTCATTAGCTTTAACTGTGGCACGTTAGGAGGTGGAGAAAAAACTTTGTGCTTCTGAGACAGAGAAGGGTGTGATTTTGAGAAAGCTTCATAGCCTAAAAAAAATGCATCATCGCTACAAGGATTTGCCTCGGAACTATCTTCACCAGCTTTCATTCATGGCTTGGGTTAAAGATAGTGCTTGGGCACAGGGCTTCTTGTGAGGCTTCGAGACTTTTCGGGACTTTTCCCTCAATCCTTCAATCGATGTTGATTTGGATACAGTTTCTCCACAATCTTTTCCCGTCAAGGTTGTTGCTATCAAGGATCTCATAGAACTTGGGCAAAAGGAGATGCTAGATGCCGTAAGGATTACTCAGCAAGGAAATTCTCGCAAGGCATCCACGAGTCAAATCCCCCCGTTTCCCGATGAGCCAGCTACTTCTAACAGCACTCATGTCGGAGGGGATGATCCCGTTGATGGAGATACATAGGAATATTGTTTTTTGTTTTTGTTTTTGTTTTTGTTTTGTTCTTTGTAACATAATTTTTTGAGTAGAAGGGGAAGATTCATTTCAACTTTATAGTTTGTTGGGTAAATGATCACATTTAATCGCATTCTTCTGAGATAAATTTGTCAAGAATGGTAACCTTCTTTTTCTCGGTAATGTGCTTTGGATAAAAGATCACATTTCTCATAGATACATTTATGTTTCTCATTAATGTTCTTTGGATAAAAGATCCACCATGTAACCTCCGTTTTCTCGGAAATGTGCTTTTGGATAAAAGATCACATTTTTCTTAGATACATTGTTGAGGTGTGTTCGTAACGAGTGGAGATAACATCAAATTTTTTATTGGATATGATAATGATATAATCAAATATAATATTTCTTCAGGTGTTCTACATTCCAAGGATGTGGCAGTTGCTTGGCTTCATGGTTCTTGAGATGGTATGCTCCAATTCAATTCATTCCTACGACTCAATATGGTCCTTCCCATGTTGGGGCTAGTTTGCCTTCTATTGGGTCCAGTGTTGCCAAAGTTAGTTCCCAGAGCACCCAATCCCTTACCTGGAATCGTCTTTGCTTTACCTGTTTGTTAAAGTATTGGGCTGTCTTTCCTTAGTATGTTGCCTTTGTGATTTAGGCCTTGTCCTGTCTTTCTTGTATAAGATCTGGACATAGCTTCATCTCTGGATCATTAAGTCCCGAACTGTAGTTTGTTACTCGAAAGCTAGGTGAAACTATTTCAACCAGAACTACCATTTTTACCCTGCAAGCCAGGGTGAATGGAGTTTCTTCTGTTGGGCTTCATTTTGTCGTTCAATATGCCCATAGTACCTCAGGAAGTTCTTCTACCCATATTCCTTTCTTTACCTTGAGTTTTTTCTTCATAATTTTAAATATTGTCTTGTTTGTGGCCTCTACTTGCCCGTTTGCTTGAGGGTGAACTGGCATTGACAAGTAACGCCTGTTATTGAGCTTTGAGCACCATTCTCAGAAAGGTTCACAGTCAAATTGTTTTCCAATGTTTGTGACCAGGGCATAGGGTATACTATATCGGAAGACTACTGATTTCCAAAGGAAATTCTTGATTGAGTTGGTGGTGATGGTGGTAAGTGCTTCGCCTTCTACCCACTTCGTGAAGTAGTCCACAACTACTACAACAAACTTTTCCACTCCTTTCCCTTGTGGCAGTGGGCTGACAAGTTCGACTCCTCATTGGGCAAAGGGCCACAGAGAGGATATAGTGCTCAATTCCTCTGGTGGGCTTCTCAGCTTGTTAGTGAACCTTTCACCATATCCAATGAATCGACATACATTTTAGGCCAATAATACCCTGCTCCTCCTATCTTGTGAGCTAAGAGACAACCTCCCAAGTGACTTTCGCATACACCTTTATGTATTTATCACAAAATATAATCTACTTCTCCCTTGGATATGCATTTGAGAAGTGGTAAAGTGTATACTTTCTTATATATGGTGCCACCGGTAATGGTGTACCTGGCTGATTGCATTTCAGTTCTCCGTACTTGTTTTCTGTCTTTCGATAAGGTGCCTCCTCTGCCGAGAGGCTAATTTTGCAAGCCAATCAGCATGTCCATTCTCTTCTTTCGGGATTGTTAGTTTATTAGCTACATTATGTTGACAAAATCACTATATTGTAAGTGAGCTACTATAACAGGGATGCCGTAATTATTCAGAGTCTTTAGAATATTCAAAGATTATTTCTCCAATACAGTAAAGGCCTAATATGACAAGTTCAGTGTCACAAATATCAAGAAAGGCAATTTTCGGAAGTCAAGGAAGATTCTAACGCGCTTACAGCTCAACAAAGGCTATTTCCATTGTGACCGTCTGGATGGCCAGAGGAAGAGTCCGAACGCCCACCAGTATTCGAAGAAGTTTTCGAACACATCAACAGACACCAACCACAGGGAACTCATGTTTGCACAGATGTCCGAACAACCTAGTGGACACTAAATCTCGAGAGCACCTGTTTGCACAGGTGTCCAAACAACAAACTGAAGGCTACGAACAGAGAAGACAGCATCCAACCGTCCTGATGCTAGGGCGAAGCCGGCCGGATGCGATGACTAAAGATTAATGAAGAAACGCGTGAGACTATGTGAAAAGAAGTCGGTTGCTACTTGCTATCCGGACGCTGCCCAGAGAACTCCAAATTAGAGTTGTATTTGGTCTTCTAAAGCCTATATGTAGAGGTCTCTAGGCATGTATTCTTTAAGAATTCTCTGAATTCATTGTACTAAGAGAGGGTGTTTAGGCAGAGATTGTGAGATCAACTAGCTCTCTCATGGTCTGTTTGGATTTGAATTCGATGTACGATGATGAATTAGAGTTTTATTTGTGTGATTTGATCAACAAATTGAAGTCTAGTTAAGGGAGGATCCCTAAGCTAAAGGAGTCCATTGAAGACCCCTTCAGACAGGAGGTCTAGTTGGGAAGTATTCAAGTATAGGTAGGTGTCAGAATTAGAGGTACGACTACTGCATCGGATTATGCGAGTACTACTACTTTGTACTAGCTTTGTCTTCTGAATAGTAAATTTTCTGGGTTTGGTTGCCCCGAAGTGGTTTTTCTCTTGATAAGAGTTTTCACTTCTTCAACAAAATATTTGTCTCTTTTAAATTCTGCATTTAATATTTTGTTGCACAATTGATCACACACACACGTTAATTAGGAGTCCTTATTTTTCAATTGGTATCAGAGCGGGTGCACTCATTTTTGGATTAAATTCCTGAGTGTGATCCATGACTCCTTCAATCATGAATTCTTCTCAGTTGTCTGAAGATAATTTTGATAATGAGCTCTTTGAGGATTTTCTGAAATTGAGAAAAAATTATAAGATTTCCAATCAAAAGCTTAAAAAGGTTAAGCAAAAAAAAGAGTCTTTAATCATTCAATTGTCTGAATCACATGCTTTGATTGACTTTTTAAAATCTGAGAATACCATGATGTTTAACACTGTTGATTCACTTGAGATTAAATTAAAAGAATCTAAAGATCTCTTAAGAAAATTTGAAAAGCATGCTTTGTATTCAAAGAGATATTTCTAACAAGCCTGGCATAATTGTTGATGATTTGGGTGCTTCTACTTCACATGCTTCTGATTCTGAAATAAAATCTATGTTTATTAAGCCTGTGATAGTAGATACAGCTTGTTTTGATAAATGTGATAATTCTTGCTTAAATAATTGTGTGGAGCCTGAATCCAAGGATCATCATGAAAAACAAACTCAAAGTAAGTTTGTTCCTACTTGTCATCGCTGTGGGATTATTGGTCACATTAGACCAAACTATTATTTGTTAAAATCCCAAAAGCCTTGGAATAAACAGGATACTCCCAAAAAGGGTAGTGTTGAAAACACCTTTTCAGCTAAATATGTCACTCCCATTAGCAGACATATATCTCAAAAAGGTAAGAACTTTGTTATTTGTGAAAATGCTAACTTTAAATTTGCAGAGCCTATCAAGAAGCATTCCAACAAACAAAGCTAGCCTACATGTCACCATTGTGGCACCTCTTGGTACATTAGGCTACACTGTCCCCAGATCTGAACTTTGAAGCCTCGGATTAAGAAGCAAGAGCCAAAGAAAGGTAAACCTGGCTCTAATCCTACCAAACCTTGCAAGCCCAAGTAAAATCAGATTTTTGAAGGGCTTGTCAGCATGATGAAAAGTGTCCTAGTCAAATTGGACGAATTGGACAAGGCTCCTAACCATGACCCAAAGGTAAATACGGTATGAGTAAGGAAGGATGAGACCATTCACCCTTAAGGGGGAGTGGGCTCACCTAGTTGGTGAGGTCACACATGCCTAGGATTTTGGTTCCTAATCCTAGAGCATATCAAGTTTACTTGCATGCATTGTTTTCTCCATGTCATATCTTTACATATGCTTTGCATTCTAGGAACAATATTTGTTTTATCCCCATATTTTATCTTATTTGTCTTGAGAAAATTTCTGCAGGTATTTGATGAAGATGACAGAAAAAAGCACGTCGGACGGCTGCATTTCTATCTTTGTAATTTCAAACCTCTCTATGAGGAACATGTTTGCTCTTACCCTACATGCAAGGATTAGATTTTATCTTTTTTCCCCATATCATGTCTTTGTTGTTTTCCTGTCTTTGTTGTAGATTTTTTTTTATTTTTTATTTTTTTGGGATAGCTTTTAAGATATCATATGTCTTTTTACCTGATATCTTAGTTCATTGTACATTAATTGAATATGCTTATATATGATTGAGAGTTTATGCCTGATATCTACTAAGTTTCATTGTTGCATCTTAATGCTAAATAGTTGATTTTCTCATGCGATGAAAAATTATACACTATACAAAACTTTCCTAAGGTGCATTTTTTTCCTCTCTGATTTTTTAAGTTTTGGAAATTCTAATGAGAGAGATTTTTTTTTTTTTTAAGATGGTCAAATTGACCAACTCATTAGTTGAACCTAAAACCTATAAATTCTGGTATTATCTCTAGGTTGCAGCACAAGCAATAAATAAAGCATTAAAAAAATCAAAAAAATCTGGATTCAAAAGATTCACTGCTGAATGTGCTTAAAATATATTCTTGAACTTGTCCTTATAGAAACAGTCAGTGACCAATTCATTGCAGAAATAGACGGTCACTAATGGATTAAGTGAAAGGAAAAAAATGCTGCTTCTTAGGGAGAATTTATCAGACGAGGGTAACTAGGCCCTAGTACGATAAGGTTTGACTTTTGACTAATCTAACATTGAATATATCTCTCTTGTTTATAAAATTCAGTTGTGCTAAATTATATCAGCGAATATCATACCTTATTGAGAAAGCTTTTACACACACGCATAGCATAAGTTAAGTCATCTAGTTAAAATTTCTATCCGCAGGGAAATGTATGCTTATTGAATACTTAACTCTCAATTATATCTTTACATATTTTTGAATTGCTATTTGACTGTCTTATCAATTATTTATACATGCGTGTTTTGAAGCTAACTTTAGGGAAAATTATTTTTCTGCAAATTTTCCTCTGATTTCAGCTTCCAATGTGAAACGTCCGGACGAACCTATTCTATGGTCCAGACGTGAGCGGCTCTGTTGATCAATGATCTGGTAGTGTGCCATTCGGACAAGTGAGTAACACGTCCGGACGCAAGCCCATTACTTTCTCGGCCAGCCGCACACCACTGATTTTTTTCCTTTATCTATTATGTCATGTTGTGTGCGTTTTCTCCCAGATTTCTCTCAAGATTTTGGCATCTCTGCACAACTCTTCTCAATCAATTGTATTCTCTTTGTTTCCTTTGTTCATTTAAGTTGTTATGCTTTTTAGAATAATGGAATATTTATTGACTAGAATATTTTCTTGAGATACTGTGTATGAAAATCATATTCTATCTGTGTGTTTGGTTGATATTGATATATATATGTGCCATTTGCATTGCTATATTTGCTTTTGTAATTTTTTTTTTGGCATCCAATTGACAGCTGTCATAATACCACATTTTTTGGAACTAACAAGATCTAATCCTTCTTTGTGGTGGTATTTTTAGAAATATTTCTGTTTGAATTTTTTTCAGGAATATGTCATCCAATAGCTCCCAGCACAGTATCCGACAAATGGATCCTTTGGAAAACAGACTGTTGTTGAAGTCATATGCTCAAATTCCAAAGGTCTCAGGATTTAGATTAGCTTATTCCCCCAACTCATGCAGAGCCTTCCATAGCATCTTTCTTCAAATCTGCACCAGTTAGAGGTTCAGTGGTGATTCTTCTCACTCGTCTTGTAGACTAGTTGATTAGAGGATTTCAATCTACGGATGATCAAATTTAGGCTTTGTAGACTCAAGTGTCTAAAGGTGTTCAGTCTTTGCATTCTCCGTATCTTGATGGCAGAGGACTTGCTTGACTAGACTTGGTGCCTTGAGGATTTTCTTTCCTCTATGATTATTTGAGCTACTGTTGAGACACTTTACTATTATCCTTGTTGTTTTGGATTTTAGTACTTTATATCTGTGGTTTTTTCATACTCTGTTTTACCCTTTTTCCTTTTGAGACAAAAAGGGGGAGTATTTTTAATTTTTTTATTAGGATTGTATTTTTAACTGGTCAAGTGAATTTTGTCCCAAAATGGCCAAAGGGGAGTATGTTAGTTGTCTAAATTCTGTTGACAAAATCACAGGGATACTGTAAGTGAACTGTTATAACAGGGATACCATAATTATTCAGAGTCTTCAGAATATTCAAAGATTATTTCTCCAATACAGAAAGGGCCTAATATGACAAGTTCAGTGTCACAAATATCAAGAAAGGCAATTTCCGAAAGTCAAGGAAGATTCTAACGCGCTTACAGCTCAGCAAAGGTGATTTCCATTGTGACCTTCCGGACGGCCAGAGGAAGGGTCCGGATGCCCACCAATGTTTGAAGAAGTGTCCGAACACCTCAGCAGACACCAACCAACTCCCGAGAGCACTTGTTCGCACAGGTGTCCGAACAGCAAACTGTAATACCCGGGAAAGACACCCCACTTAAGCTATTAAAATATGTGCATAAGTATAAGGCTTAAGAATTGCTCTTAGTCTAATTAAGTTATATAGTTATGCATGTAGAGAGTTGGATCAGTAAAGTTAAATCGATCGAGCGATTATAGGTTGAAGTCGATTGAGCGACTTTATTTTTGATCGAGCGACTTCGCCCAGTGCAGTGCAGTTTCTGCTAATTGCGAAAATTGATTTTTCCACCTAATGATTTGGGACCCACACGTGGTACTTGATGCCAAACGATCATCCCCATATTTAGTTAGCCTAGTTAGTCCATTTTGGTTGAAGCCCAACTAGATTTCCTTAGATATCATGAAATCATGGACTAAGATATGGAATAGTTACCTATGAGATTTGAGCTATGGATTTGAGGTGTTGGCTGGCTCAAATCCGGCCATTGAGATGATGATTTTTTGGTTAAATCTCAGCCCTTCAAGAGTGCTATATATAGGTTGCATGGGGAGTTGATTTTCATGAAGAAGAAACAAAACTCTAGCCAAAACTCTCTTTCACTCTAGTGCTGTAGAAGTAGCACGAAAATCCTCCATTTTCACCTCACTTTCCAGCACCTAGCAAGCCAAATTAAGCTCCAAAACCACCCTCATTCTCCCACAAAATCAGTAGTAGAGTGTGAGTGGAAACCTCTTTTGTTTTGAGACCAAGAAACCAAGCTTTGCAAGTGGAATTCTCTTGGACAGCAACTCTCCTCCACTCTTTAAGTTATTGGGGAACTTTGGGTGAGTATTTTCTCCCTTAAACTTCTCATAAGATCAAGTAGTTCTATTGTTATTTGAAATCATGACTTGCTCTTGCTTTTAATTATGCATGTTGAATGAAAAGGTGGCTAACTTACATGTGAGTATATGTGTAAGCATGAGGATGAGTATTTACTACATGAGATTAGTAATTTAAGAATGGATAAATTGTGTTATAAAAATGGATCAAGAAATGTAAGTGTGAGAATATATATGTTGAGATTTTGATATATATATATATATATTAAAAGAAAAGAGGTGAGCAATATCTAGGTGTGTGTTTTAAGGATGTGTGAATTAAAGAAAAGTAAAATCATATGTGTGCTTGATTATATGACAATGTATCCTTATTTTAAGGTATGTTATGTGATGGATAATTCTAGTGGTGCTAATATAAGAGTTGGTGAGTAAGCACTAAAATAGATAAATAAAAGATCATGTTTAAATCTGTAGCCGTTGCAATTTCTAGGAAGAGATATAGTAATAATAATGATTTCATAAGAATGCTTTATTAATTCGCTATCATCATATGATGGTTGTTATGCAGTTGTAAAAAAAAATATTTGGAGCAGAAACCAGTAAGTATCTTTATACTTACTAAGGACGAAGCTGGTTGACTTTTCCTATAATATTATGTTTACTGCCTTATTTACTTGGTTGCGCATGTGGTTTTGCATATTTTATCATTTTAATAATCTGTCTAATAACAAGCTGTTGGATCTAGATCCACAGTGGGTACGCGAGGCTTCACATGAGTTCCTAGGTTCTCAGTGAATGTGGAGGTACCTGAAAAGAGAATAATAAATACAAAAACTGGTGTACCTAGGTCACCAGGGATTCCGAGGTTTCCAGGAGCCTAGGCTTCCAAAGAAAATAAGTAAAAGTTAAAGGGAGGAAGCCCAGGCTTCAAATAACACGTTAACCATGCCTAGGCCAACAGAGGAGTGGAAAAAGGGAAATACCTAAAACTATACCCTTAAAACTGTCATTGCTTTATGACTACGTTTATGTTCATTTTATGTCTATGACTCGCGATCATGGATTATATTTTGTATATACATGTGATTATATGGCCATTGCATTGTGTTGCATTAATTAAATAAATCAGCACTCATATTATTATTGGAAACAGCGGACTCACTTTAGTGTTTATGTTGTTTTCTTCCCTTTGTATGGTATTTGTAATGGTTCATGCTATGAAGAAGAAGAGGATTATCAGGACTATCCCGACACCTAGATGGTTTCTAGTTCAGCTTTTGTAAGGCTGGATAGCCTATATTTTGGGACTACCCTGTTGTAGTTCATTAGCCTAACTTAAGACAATACTTATAATTCTCCAGTTATATGTAGATATTTGGCTTGTTTGATTATCTAGCCTTGTGAGGCATGACTGGTATTACTGTTTGTATAATTATGCTAACTGGCTTATATATATTTTGAGATATTTCAGTAGTAGCTCTGAGGTGTCAACCTATTCCCAATTTATATTACATTTATTCCATTGCCAATAATTACCTCTGATAAGTTAGTAATGTCTTGTTAAAATTTGAAAATTTTCACTTACGCTTTTTGTAAAAGCGGGGCGTTACATTTTGGTATCAGAGCAGTGTGCTCTGAGGACCTTAGGTTTGACCTTAGCATAAGATCTAGGCGCACAGAGCTATAGGGACATAAAAGTATTTTTGCTTGTATATATATATGTATATGCTAGATATTAATTTGAATTTCATGAGTTAGAATAAGAATAAAATAGATAGATGTATATGTGCACTTAGGATTTTGCGGTTTACGATCATTATTTATTTGAGTAATTTTGAGTGTTACAATTATTTATAACATGATTTGTTTATGAAATCTTTATCAGTGGCTGATTGTTAAATAGTTAGGTTGTTAGTTTATTGTTTGGTTTTAAACATTGTATAGTCGCTTAAAGGAATGTTAGTGTCCAACAAATGTGGAATAACTGTTCCTTTAAAACACAGAATCATGCCTCCTAGACGCCGTCCCCTTTATGACTCTAACCGTGTTCCCCGTCCTGAAGAAAATGGTGAGGAGAATCTGCCACCCCCACCTCCACCGCCACCATTCAATGATGGCATACACCCAGCTTTAGTACAACTTATAGCTGACACCACTAGGCAACTGGCCCAAGTGATATCACGAATTCCACGACCCAATGAAAGAGCCGAACCCGTGGGTTGTTCATTACGCGATTTTGCTAGCTATCACTTCCGAACTTTTGAAGGAACGGAAGGGCCGAATGTTGCAGAGGCTTGGCTCATAGATATAGATGTACTGTACACCACTCTCGAATGTATAGACGAGCAGAAGGTTCAGTACATTGTACTACAGTTGACGGGTGAAGCTAAGAGATGGTGGACTGCAAGGAAGGTGCTGCTTGGGGGAGGAACAGTAATTACTTGGGAGATGTTTAAGGAGGAGTACAATCGACGGTTTTTCCCTCGATCTTAGAGGCAACTGCGAGCGATAGAATTCCAGAATCTAGTCCAAGGTGACATGACTGTAGAGCAATATTCCACCAGATTCATGGAGTTAGCTCGGTTCGCAGCCAATCTTATCCCTGACGAAGAAACGAAAGCGGAACGATTCGAGAATGGCCTCAACCCTCGCATCAGAGAAAGAGTGATCTGCCTGGAAATAAAGGAATACGCCAGATTGGTAGAAGTGGCGTCCCTAGCTGAAAGAGGAATACGAGAATCAGCAGCTGCGTATGAATTGAAGAAACGTTCAAAACAACCGATGATGCGCCCCGTCAAGAGGCAGGCTGTTGGAAGTGGCTCCAAGCCTACCCTGGGAAAGAACTTTTCGAATCAGAAGACCGTCTGCAGCAAATGTTCAAGAATTCACGAAGGAGATTGTAGACAGGGAACATCCACTTGCTTTAGATGTAGAAAGCCTGGGCATTTTCTGAAGGACTGCCTTATGAATACTGCGGGAGAAGCGAAACTTCAAGGAAGCGGAACTCAGGCACGGGTATATTCTCTTACGCCCGAAGGAGAAGGAGTCAATGGAGATGAAGAGGATGCGAATGTAGTAGCAGGTACCATTCCTCTATTTGGTAAAGTAGCGAGTACTCTTTTTGATTCAGGAGCAACACATTCCTTCATATCATCTACATACGTTAAATTATGTAGCTTGACTCCTCGACCCTTGAACCAAAACATAACTGTATCCACACTTACTGGGAATATAGTTACTTGTAGGAAATCCATTGAGAACTGCCCTATCATCATAGGAGATAGAGTTCTACCGGCAAACCTAGCCGTATTTCAAATTTTAGGTTTTGATGTAATTCTAGGAATGGACTGGTTGTCGAAGCATTATGCCAATATCGACTGTAGAAAGAAAGAATTTGTCTTTCGCTCTCCAAGCGAAGAGGAATTCAAATTCTGTGGATCTCGAGTATGAGCCACTCCACCTCTTCTTTCTGCTATCCAAGCAAGGCGGAGCATTAGCTGTGGTGCACAAGCATTTTTAGCCTATGTCAGGGCTGAGTCGGAAGGAGAACGTAAGCTGGAAGATATACCTGTAGTGTGCGACTATCCAGACGTTTTCGCCGAGATCTCAATTGGGTTGCCACCTGACTGAGAAATCGAGTTCTCTATCGATCTGATGCCAGGAACTCAACCCATTCATAAAGCACCATACCGTATGGCACCATCAGAATTGAAGGAGCTGAAGAAGCAACTTGAAGACTTGGTAGACTGGGGTTTCATTCGCCCTAGCGTCTCACCATGGGGAGCACCCGTTCTGTTTGTAAGGAAGAAGGATGGATCCTTGCGTATGTGCTTTGATTATCGCGAACTCAACCGAGTAACAATCAAGAACAAGTATCCGTTACCAAGGATTGACGATCTCTTTGACCAATTGAAGGAAGCCACGGTATACTCCAAGATCGACCTTCGATTGGGGTATCACCAGCTTAAGGTAAAGGAAGCAGACATTCCAAAGACGGCAATACGTACGCGTTATGGACATTACGAGTTCTTAGTTATGCCATTTGGGGTGACTAATGCACCTTCTGTATTACTAGATTTAATGAATCAGGTGTTTCACAAGTACCTCGACCAGTTTGTGGTGGTGTTCATAGATGACATCTTAGTTTATTCTGCCACTAGCAAAGATCACGAAGAGCACTTGAAGACAGTGCTGAGCATCTTGAGAGAGAAGAAGCTTTTTGCTAAGCTTAAGAAGTGCGAGTTTTGGCTGATGGAAGTCTCGTTCTTAGGTCACGTAATTTCGGAAGATGGAGTAGCAGTTGACCCAAGAAAGATTGAAGCGGTGACCAATTGGGAGCAACCATCGAATGTAAATGAGATACAGAGTTTTCTAGGGTTTGCGGGATACTACCGAAGATTTGTTGAAGGTTTTTCTAAACTTTCAAGGCCTTTAACTGCATTGAGGAAGAAGAATGCTCATTTCATCTGGAGCGATGAATGTGAGGAATGCTTTCAAGAGTTGAAGCAAAGGTTAGTATCTGCACCTGTCCTGACCCTTCTTAAGGAGTCAGAGAAATTCGTTATCTTTAGCGATGCATCTCTTCAAGGCCTAGGTTGCGTGCTCATGCAGCAAGGCAAGGTGATCGCCTACGCGTCAAGACAACTAAAGGACCACGAAAGAAATTATCCTGTGCATGATTTGGAACTTGCAGCCATCGTTTATACATTGAAGATTTGGAGACATTACCTACTTCAAGAGACAGTGGAGATCTACACCGACCACAAGAGTCTCAGGTACATTTTCACGTAAAAGGAATTGAATATGAGGCAGCGGAGGTGGCTTGAGCTAATCAAGGATTATGATTGCCATATCATGTACCATCCGGGGAAAGCAAACGTTGTAGCAGATGCGTTAAGCAGGAAGTCGTGCGGGAGAATCTTAAGTTCTATCACCACCCAGATCAACTGGCTCAACGTCTAGAAGTGATTCAACTGAACGTTGCGGAGGAGCAAGCAGTCTTAGCAACTTTGGTTATTCATCCTCTGACTTTTGATAGAATCAAAGTGGCCCAGGAGAATGATCTTGAAGTGCAAGGATTGGTGAAGAAGGCTAATCACAGCATCGCTTCTGGATTTTATTTCACGGATGACGGTTTGTTGAGAATGGGTGACACTAGGATTGTCATACCTAACAATGTAGAACTGAGAAGAGATATCTTAGATGAAGCCCACAAAATGCGATATACGATTCATCCGGGGAGTACCAAGATGTATCAAGATTTGAAGAAGAAATTCTGGTGGAAGGGCATGAAGAGAGATATTGCTGTATACGTGGCCCAATGTCATGTATGCCAACAAGTGAAAGCTGAACATCAAAGACCTGCATGGCCTCTTCAACCTTTAAGTATTCCGGAATGGAAGTGGGATCAGATTGCCATGGATTTTGTAGTAGGCTTACCAAAGGCACCCGGTGGCCAAGATTCCATTTGGGTTGTGATCGATAGGCTTACCAAAAGTGCTCATTTCATTCCATTTCATATCACCGATCCGGTACCGAAGTTAGCTGAAATGTATATTAGAGACATCGTCAGATTACATGGAGTGCCTGTCTCTATTGTATCTGACAGAGATTCCCGATTTACTTCTAGGTTCTGGAAATGCTTGCAAGACGCATTGGGAACTAAGTTAAACATTAGCACTGCTTATCATCCTCAGACCGATGGACAATCAGAGAGAACTATTCAGATTTCGGAAGACATGTTGAGATTATGCGTGCTGGATTTTAAAGGTAAGTGGATCAAATATTTACCTTTAGTCGAATTTGCCTACAACAATAGTTTTCAGGCGACTATCGGAATGGCACCATATGAAGCGTTATATGGGCGGAAATGTAGATCCCCGCTATATTGGGATGAAGTGGGTGAAAAATATCTCATCGGGCTGGAAATGATGCAAGACATGAAGGACAAGATCTCTGTTATTCGAAGAAGGATGCTGATAGCCCAAAGCCGGCAAAAGAACTATGCAGACAAGCACCGCCGTCAATTGGAATTCAATGTGGGTGACCTCGTCTACCTAAAGGTCTCGCCGATGAAAGGAGTAATGAGGTTTGGCAAGAAGGGAAAGCTGAGCCCGAGATTTGTAGGACCCTTCGAAGTTAAAGAGGTGATCGGCCCCGTGGCGTACAAAGTCGAGTTACCGCCAGCTTTATCTGGAATCCACGACATCTTTCATGTTTCAACCCTGAGAAGACATGTTCATGATCCACGCCATATCATAGACTTCGAGCCTCTACAAGTGCAAGACAATCTCAAGTATGAAGAACTGCCAATTCAAATTCTTGATCGCAAAGAGCAACGACTAAGGACCAAAACTATTCCCTTAGTTAAAGTTCTATGGCGAAACCACGACGTTGAGGAAGCATCATGGGAACTTGAACATGAAATAAGGAACAAATATCCACATTTGTTTTGAGGTTTGAAAACTCTTTGCGGTATTTGATTAAAATACTTGCTATGTTTTTAAATGTCATACATTTATGTTATATATTTGTCTTGACTTTCAGGCATGGATCCAGAAGGGAATCCTATGCCACCTGGTTTTCCTTTAGTACACCTGATGTTCCAGAGGACCTACCGGCACCTGCTAATATTCCTTTGGAGCAGCCAGCGGCCCTAGGATTATTTGCTTTAGGACCTATTCCTTTGGGTGTGTTCGACCCCGTAGGAGAGTTCATGTTACTGTAGCAGACTTACTTTAATAATCAGGCTCTTAACGAAGTAATACTTGATAGGATGGCTCAGATACATCATGAGATGGGATGGGATATTCCGATGGAAGATTTTGCCCCTAAAGAAGAACACCAGCCGGAGGAGGAAGCTCTTTTTAATCAGGCAGAAGAGATTCCTGCGGCACCGCCCATGGATATCTTCATTGACGATGAAGATGACTAGGTAACAAGAAAGAAATTATTATTTCCTGACTGTTATTAGACTTTATTTTGTCTTCTGGGATTGCAAATTTCGAGGACGAAATTTTTGTAAGAAGGGTGGGATGTAATACCCGGGAAAGACACCCCACTTAAGCTATTAAAATATGTACATAAGTATAAGGCTTAAGAATTGCTCTTAGTCTAATTAAGTTATATAGTTATGCATGTAGAGAGTTGGATAAAGTTAAATCGATCGAGCGACTTTCTAGTCGATTGAGCGACTTTATTTTCGATCGAGCGACTTCGCCCAGTGCAGTGCAGTTTCTGCTAATTGCGAAAATTGATTTTTTCACCTAATGATTTGGGACCCACACGTGGTACTTGATGCCAAACGATCATGCCCATATTTAGTTAGCCTAGTTAGTCCATTTTGGTTGAAGCCCAACTAGATTTCCTTAGATATCATGCAATCATGGACTAAGATATGGAATAGTTACCTATGAGATTTGAGCTATGGATTTGAGGTGTTGGCTGGCTCAAATCCGGCCATTGAGATGATGATTTGTTGGTTAAATCTCAGCCCTTCAAGAGTGTTATATATAGGTTGCATGGGGAGTTGATTTTCATGAAGAAGAAACAAAACTCTAGCCAAAACTCTCTTTCAATCTAGTGCTGTAGAAGTAGCACGAAAATCCTCCATTTTCACCTCACTTTCCAGCACCTAGCAAGACAAATTAAGCTCCAAAACCACCCTCATTCTCCCACAAAATCAGTAGTAGAGTGTGAGTGGAAACCTCCTTTGTTTTGAGACCAAGAAACCAAGCTTTGCAAGTGGAATTCTCTTGGACAGCAACTCTCCTCCACTCTTTAAGTTATTGGGAAACTTTGGGTGAGTATTTTCTCCCTTAAACTTCTCATAAGATCAAGTAGTTCTATTGTTATTTGAAATCATGACTTGCTCTTGCTTTTAATTATGCATGTTGTATGAAAAGTTGGCTAACTTACATGTGAGTATATGTGTAAGCATGAGGATGAGTATTTACTACATGAGATTAGTAATTTAAGAATGGGAAATTGTGTTTTAAAAATGGATCAAGAAATGTAAGTGTGAGAGTATATATGTTGAGATTTTGATATATATATATATATATATATATATATATATATAGATATAAAAATTAAAAGAAAAGAGGTGAGCAATATCTAGGTGTGTGTTTTAAGGATGTGTGAATTAAAGAAAAGTAAAATCATTTGTGTGCTTGATTATATGACAATGTATCCTTATTTTAAGGTATGTTATGTGATGGATAATTCTAGTGGTGCTAATATAAGAGTTGGTAAGTAAGCACTAAAATAGATAAATAAGAGATCATGTTTAAATCTGTAGCCGTTGCAATTTCTAGGAAGAGATATAGTAATAATAATGATTTCATAAGAATGCTTTATTAATTCGCTATCATCATATGATGGGTTGTTATGCAATTGTAAAGGAAAATATTTGGAGCAGAAACTCGTAAGTATCTTTATACTTACTAAGGACGAAGCTGGTTGACTTTTCCTATAATATTATGTTTACTGCCTTATTTACTTGGTTGCGCATGTGGTTTTGCATATTTTATCATTTTAATAATCTGTCTAATAACAAGCTGTTGGATCTAGATCCACAGTGGGTACGCGAGGCTTTACATGAGTTCCTAGGTTCTCAGTGAATGTGGAGGTACCTGAAAAGAGAATAATAAATACAAAAACTGGTGTACCTAGGTCACCAGGGATTCCGAGGTTTCCAGGAGCCTAGGCTTCCAAAGAAAATAAGTAAAAGTTAAAGGGAGGAAGCCCAGGCTTCAAATAACACGTTAACCGTGCCTAGGCCAACAGAGGAGTGGAAAAAGGGAAATACCTAAAACTATACCCTTAAAACTGTCATTGCTTTATGACTACGTTTATGTTCATTTTATGTCTATGACTCGCGATCATGGATTATATTTTGTATATACATGTGATTATATGGTCATTGCATTGTGTTGCATTAATTAAATAAATCAGCACTCATATTATTATTGGAAACAGCGGACTCACTTTAGTGTTTATGTTGTTTTCTTCCCTTTGTATGGTATTTGTAATGGTTCAGGCTATGAAGAAGAAGAGGATTATCAGGACTATCCCGACACCTAGATGGTTCCTAGTTCAGCTTTTGTAAGGCTGGATAGCCTATATTTTGGGACTACCCTGTTGTAGTTCATTAGCCTAACTTAAGACAATACTTATAATTCTCCAGTTATATGTAGATATTTGGCTTGTATGATTATCTAGCCCTGTGAGGCATGACTGGTATTACTGTTTGTATAATTATGCTAACTGGCTTATATATATTTTGAGATATTTCAGTAGTAGCTCTGAGGTGTCAACCTATTCCCAATTTATATTACATTTATTCCGTTGCCAATAATTACCTCTGATAAGTTAGTAATGTCTTGTGAAAATTCGAAAATTTTCACTTACGCTTTTTGTAAAAGCGGGGCTTTACCCAAACTAAAGGTTGCGAACAGAGAAGACAGCATGCAACCGTTGGGATGCTAGGGTGAAGCCATCCGAACGCAATGACTGGAGATTAATGAAGAAACGCTTGAGACCGCGTTAAAAGAAGTCGGTTGCTGCTTGCCGTCCGGACGCCCAATGTCTTAGTCTAGATGCCTCCCAAAGAACTCCAAATCAAAGTTGTATTAGGTCTTTTAAAGCCTATATATATAGGTCTCTAGGCATGTATTCTTTAAGAATTTGGTATTGAATTCTTTGTGCTAAGAGAATGTGTTTAGGAAGAGATTGTGAGATTAACTAGCTCTCTTAGAGTTTTATTTGTGTGATTTGATCAACCCATTGAAGTCTAGTTTAATGAGGAGCTCTAAGCTAAAGGAGTCCATTGAAGACCCCTTCAGACAGGAGGTCTAGTTGGGAAGTGTTCATGTATAGGTACGTGTCAAAGTTAGAGGTACGACTACTGCATTGGGATATGTGAGTAAGTAACCTTGTAACTAGCTTTATCTTCTGAATAGTGAATTTCTTGGGTTTGGTTGCCCCGAAGTGGTTTTTCTCTTGATAAGAGTTTCCACTTCGTTAACAAAATTTTTGTCTCTTTTAAAATTCACATTTAATATTTTGTTGCACAACTGATCACAGACACACGTTAATTAGGAGTCTTTATTTTTCAGGGATCTTTTCAATCACAACTGTATTAATGTAATTCCAAGACTCATTTGCTTTTTCTAGATACTTTTTCATTCTATCTTTTTTGGCTTCATAATCCCCTTGTATTTGACCAGCTACCACCTGGGAATTGGTCTTTATTTTTACACTGCTAGCTCCTAGCTCTCGGGCAACGGCCAACCCTGCCTGGATTGCTTCATAGTCTACCTAATTGTTAATGGCTTTGAAGTCAATTCAAATGGCATACCCTATTTCTTTTCCTTTCGGGGTTTTCACTACAACCCTTGCTCCGCTGTTCCTTTTGTTGGTGGACCCGTCTACATGCACTGTCCATGCCTCTTTTGTGGGCAGTATATCTATCTCGAAGAAATTGGCGAATTTCACCACAAAATCTGCTAGTGCTTGCCCTTTAATGGTCGTTCTCGGTAAGTACTCAATATTGAAATTCACTGAGTTCTACTACCCAACCCAATTTACTAGCATTCCCGATATATCGGGTTTGTAAAGCATTGTCTTAAGCGGGTGCTCGGTAAGAACTCATATTGCATGAGCTTGGAAGTACGGTCGTAGTCTCTAGGCCGAAATTACCAGGGCGAAAGCTAGCTTCTCAATTCTGGGGTATCTCTTTCAGCTCCCCTAAGAGCTCTGCTAGTGAAATTTTGTACTCCCCTTTCTCCCAAGATTAGAGCTGAGCTTACAGCTAAAAGGGAGACCGCTAGGTAAAGGAAGAGTGGTTCTCCTTTTTTCGCTCTACTGAGAAGTGGAGGATTAGATAAATATTGTTTTAGCTGCTAGAAAGGCTACTCGCACTTGTCGTTCCATTCGAATGCCTTTCTCAAAATTTTTAAGAACGGCAAACACTTGTCGATTGATCAGGATATGAACCGATTAAGGGCAGTGATCCGCCGGTTAGGCACTGCAATTGCTTTATGTCCTTTGGGGGTTACATTTCCAATACAGCCGATACTTTCTCAGGATTTGCTTCTATCCCTCGTAGGGAAACCATGAATCCCAAAAAATTTCCCTGATGATACCCCGAAGGCACACTTGGCCGGATTTAGATTCATTCCATACCTTCTCAGGGTTTGAAAAGTCCCTTTCAAGTCGGTGATGTGGTTGTTAGATTTGGCACTCTTAATTAGCATATCATCCATGTATACTTCCATATTTTTCCCGATTTGGTCTATAAACATCATGTTTACTAATTATTGGTAGGTTGCTCCAACATTTTTCAATCCGAAGGTCATATCCTTATAGCAATACAGGCCTCTATCGGTTATGAAAGCTCTCTTCTCTTCATCCATCTAGCGCATACGGATTTGGTTGTACCTCGAGAAAGCATTTATGAAAGTTAACAAGTCATTCCAAGAAGTTGAATCTACAAGCGTATCGATTTGAGGCATTGGGAAGCTATCTTTTGGGCATGACTTATTTTAGTTGGCAAAGTCTACGCACATTCTCCACTTGCCACTAGATTTCTTTTTCTAGTACTACATTCGCCAACCACTTTGGATAATGTACTTCTCGGATAAAGTTGGCTTGGAGTAGCTTCTAAACTTCATCGGCAGCAGCCTGGTTGCGTTCGGCAACGAAGCTTCTCCGTTTTTGCTTAATTGGTTTTGCCTATTAATTCAACATTGAGCTCGTGAATGATTACCAAAGTATCAATCCCGGGCATGTCCTCGTGAGTCCAAGCGAACACATCCGAGTTATTTCTGAGAAAACTTTCAAGTTCTTCTCAGATAACTACGAGCAATTCCAACCCAATCTTAACACTCTTTCTTGGTTCCTTCAACGAGATCTCTATCAATTCTTCTGTTGGTTTTCCCTGTTGGAGCGTTACTTTATCTCAGAAGTCTATCCCGACTGACAAGGTCTCCTTATTGATGGGAGCTTTTAAAGATGTATAATAACATTTCCGAGCTACTAGTTGATCTCCTTTGACTTCTCCGACTCCATTATCTGTCGGGATCTTCATTTTTAGATGATGGGTGGAAGTTATTGCTCACAACTTGTTCAAAGTTGGTCTCTCTATAATAGTGTTGTAAGCAGATGGCCAGTCTACTATCAAAAAGTCTGTCATAACTATGGCTTGTCTGGTTGAGGTTCCAGTAGTTACCAGGAGTGTAACAACACCCATTCGTTGAACTCTTTCCCTCGCAAAACCGACTAATGGAGTGTGAATCGATTTCATCATGTCTCGGTTGATCTTCATTTGTTGGAGCATTGGCCAATATAATACATCTGTTGAGCTTCCGTTGTCCACCAGGATCCAATGCACAACATGGTTTGCCACAGTCAATGTTATAACGAGTGCATCATAGTGGGTTAATGATACGCCCATCTCGTCTTCCTCCGAGAATGTTATTACAACAAACTCCTTCCTCGGAGTTTTGGTGGGTCTTTCCAGGGCAAAGACTTCACTCCAGGATCCCATTTGTCGCACATAGGCTTTTCTTGCCGACATAGACTCTCCTCCTCCAGCGAATCCACCTGATACAGTATGGATCTCAGCTATAGGCTCCTGATTTCTCGGGAGATTCTGCCTCGGGCCAAGCTGTCTCTCCCTCTATTCATGCTGGCGACCCTCATTGTTTTTCAGAGGATAGCAATCCCACGGTGGATTCCGTTCCTATCAAAGCCTTTGTCATTTTTGATACTCAAGGAAACAAATTAATTTCCCATTCTTTATCATCTTTTCTATCTCAAAACGTAGGGTGACACACTCTTCTGTATCATGGCCATGATCATTGTGGAATTCGCAATATCAATTTCAAGACCTCCTGTTGGCAAGAGTTGGCATTTTTGGTGGCCAAGTTAACTCCGGGTCTTCTGTATTTTCATGAGGATCTGAGCCATATTTGCATTCAAATAATTGTAAGCTGGTTCTCTCTGAGGCGCCATCATTCTTAGAGGAGCTACTATCTCCATCTTCTTAATGACTTTACTCGGGGTTTTTCTTCCTTCTTCTCGATTGTCCTTTTTCTTTCCTTAAGACTCTGTCTCAGGAACCTTTCTGGATTCTAGCAAGGCTTTCATTGTCTCTTCTATATCTTATCCATGAGTTCTGAAAGTGAGGTGGGAGTTCTTCAAGCTAAATCTCTCATTAATGGTCCTCTGCCTAGGATATCATTTAAGAGAGCAGCAAAGACTAAATCTTCCTTAGGGTCATCCACGGTCAATTTTTCGTGGTTGAATCAGATGACATAATCCCTGAGAGATTCAGTTTGTTTCTAATTCACGGTGAAAAGATAAGTTGAAGGCGTCTTATGTTTGTGACCTACGATGAATTGTGATAGGAACACTTTCCCGAGATTGTCAAAGTTATCTATGGAATTAGGGGCAACCTTCCAAACCAATCACGGGCGTTTTCTTTGAGTGTGAGGGGGAAGGCCCGACATGCTATTTCGTCAGGGGTCCCATGGAGACTCAAATGTGCTCAATATGTCTCAAGATGCTCTATTGGATCACTACTGCCATTGAATAGCAGCATATGAGGGACTTTGAACTTCTCTGGGAGAGGGAAGTTTGTGATGCGCTCGGTGAAAGGAAGGATGGTGTTTCGGAATAAATCCTCCACAATTGATCACTTTCCCAGCATTTTATGCGCCATCTCCTAGACCATCCAATCATTTTTCGCTTCTAGATCTTTAAATTTGTCAGTCAGGGCTTTGTCGGGATCACGCTGCCTGTCTCGGGAATTGGTGTGGCGGGAGCCATGTTCCCTTTCCTGATTCAATATTCTATTGTTTTGCACCTCCTCTTCTTCGTAGTGCTGATTCTCATCCTGGTTCTCCCGTTAGTTGTCCCTTAGGGGTGGATTGTTCTTGTCCTCTTCTAGAGGCAAATTATTTTCTCTGGTGTCTCTGGGGATTTGAAGTAAGATCCTTTCATTTTGAGCCACCAAAGTTTCCAAGTTTTTTGACGTTTGCTGCATTTATCTTTCTAATGAAGCTATTCGTCCTTGAGGATATGTGGAAGTCGCTCTTGTGTTTCTTCCTCTTGGAAGATTCTTAGGTGGAGGTGGGGGCACTACTAGTGGCATTTCTGGACGGGTACTCCTTGATCTCGTGCTCACCATGACGAATTTATATCTGGAACTTTGTAGTCGTTTCCATAGACGACGCCAAACTGTTGATGCTGTTTTCTGTCTTCGGTAACACTTCGAGGATTGGGTCAAGGTTCACTTGCAAAAAAAGCCAAGAATTAGAGCGTGCCAAGGATGGTACGGTCGGGGTAACTCCGATGCTTAAGTTAGATTCTTTGTTAAAAAGAATAATCTTGCAATCGTAAGTACTTTAGAGTGGATGCACTTAAAGTTTTTCAAATCCCCTTTACCTGGGCTTGTTTTCTCTTTTATAGGGATGATTCTTGTTTATCTTTCTCTTTCCCATGATATCAAGCGGTCGATGATTTTGTGGAGTCTTTCTCTCAACCCCCATATCGTGATATGTACCAGAACATTAAAATCGTGGTCTATTAAGATGTGGATCTTGGAGATCGTTGACTGATGGATTTGTTCTATGGGCCGTACATATTGTAGTATATGGGCTTTCCTTTAATTATTGGACCGACCCAATACGTAACAGAATAGATAATCTCAACTCATATCTACTGCATCAAAATTTGAACCATATGGATAATCATAAGCGTTCCCTAGGAACAGCAATCATATCATCTATAAAAGGTGCACGCAAGCTTCCCCTTTACTTTTCGTTTAGAGAAATTAAGAAAGGAAAAAGTCCATCAACTGCCCTATAAGCCTTCGAAGCTCATCCTTTTTCTTTTCTTTTTGATGAAACAAGTTCATCCTTTTATATATATATATATATAGTTAAAAGACAGGGAAACTATGACGATTAATTTGTCATGGCCTGAGATCACCTGATATATATGGAAGTTAATTGGAACATGTGAATTTAATAATTTGAAGAGATTAAATTAATTTACAATTATGTATTAATGCAGCAGCGTGCGATGGTACGTAATGGTAAATGAGAACCTATTTGCCACGTATATTTATATATATGTTTGACAAAATGCGATAGAAAAGTAGATAATTGCAGTATCTTAAAATATACGTAATGGTAGTTGAGCACCATTCTGACCACTTAAATTTTATATTTGACAAAGTTTCTAAATAAGATGGAGAAATAAATAACAAATATGGAAATTATAAATCTAACAGGGTGCGCTCAATTCATTTGCTTGAACAAGAATAGAAAACAAGAGTTTATTGTGTGCACTCAATTCATATGCCTATATATTATAGCTGCAGGTTGACCTTCATCTTTTTCGTCACTTAAATGCACACTTCATTATAATAATATTGAACTTGTCTCTCCGTTGTTCCTTTTTTCTCCTGTCCACACGTAAGATGTTTCGATCCACTTCAATGATACAATATTATTTATTTTTTACTTCTCATGAGGTCACCCATCTTGTTATTACTCTCATATATATAAACATACAGAGTTCTAATATATAGGTTCATTGTCATCACAACTTTATAACGCGTTGTGTCAAGAAGAGTACAAATATAGATATAAGCACATCATCTTTTCCACATGCAGGCGATGTAAAACGTCACATCACATTTGCTACCCAACTTTTGAATTTTTTTCATATAAAGATACAGTTTATTCCACCCTTATTATAGTCAAAATTGTCATAATCAGATTAAACGTAGTTATATATATCTTTAAGTTGCATTTCAATGTAACAAGTGTAAACCAATGGGATTGCTTATAGAAAAGAAAAAGAAAAAGAAATAAGTGTAAAGGGATTTGGATTACAAAGTTTAGCAAAATTCGCTAAAGGCATAAAAATTATGTTTGTGAAACAACTAATGAATTTGAAATAATTAGATGAAAGATGCTCATTCCTTTAATAATTATGAAGGAGAAAAAGTTTTTTTTTTCTTGTTTCAATATATCTATTATTTCTTTTAATTACAATTGTAAACCTTCAAGAGGCTTGTTACATTTGATCAAAAAAAAAAAAAAAATTAGGTTCAAATACATTTTTGCCTCATGTGGTTTAAAGACTTTATTTTTTGTCTCATGTGCTCCATTTCATAATGCAGATGATACATCGATCATGGCTAAAGAGGGAGATAGTATTTTTGCCCAACTTCCGTCCATAAATTTACAAAAGTCCACATTTGAACTCTTAAGAAACTGACTTGTACATGTTCTATGTCCTATTAAAAATAAAATTAAACAATTAAAAATAACATAAAAACATTAAAAAAAAATACTTATTGAAAAAAAAATAAAAAAAAAAAAAAAAAAAAAAAATTAGGGGTGGTTGGAGCCACCCCATGGCCGGTCTGGGGGTGGCTGAACCACCCCATGGCCCTTAGGAGTAATTCGGCAACCCCAAACTGGTCAGTTAGGCCCCATAGCCCATAGAGGCAGTTCGGCTACCCCTAAGGAACCAAACCCTAAGATAATTTTTTTTTAATATTATTTTGGCCTTGTGGGGTAGCCGAACCACCCCATAAACCATGAAGGTGGTTCAGCCACCCCATTTTGCTCTTTGGAGGTGGCTAGACCACTCCATGGCCGATACGAGTGGTTTAACCACCCTAAACCGGCCATGATGGCAAAAAATGAAGGTGGCCAGTCACTTCTATTTTGCCCAAAGGAGCCACTCTTAAATTTACTTTTTATTTTATTCAAAAAGTAATTTTTTTTAATGCTTTTATTTTTTTTTAATGTTTTTAATACTTTTAGTTTTTTAGTCTTTTAATCTTCAATTAGGCATAGGGACACGTGTCAAATTTTTTTTAAGCTAGTTATATGGACTTCCATTAATTTTTGGACTAAAATATCATCTCGTCTTTAGTCATAAACGAGATACCATCTGCAATATGTAATGAAGCACATAAGGTAAAATTAAAAAGTTAAGTCTTTAAATTAAAAGGGGTCAAATGTATTTTTTTTTTTAACCCAGAAATTTATGGAGACTATATTCAAAACGTTTGATTCTGAATTAATTCTGATGTTGATCTTCGCTAACCCGTTATAGTTGAGAGATCACAGTCATTGAAGTGGCATTTAATAGATATGTATTAAATAAAAAAGATCGAGTTTGGGGAGACGAGGGGGAGCACTAATCTTTCAGACGAAAAAGTTTTTAAATAAGATATGCGATAATGACCTGAATTGCTTGGCAAAAAAATCACAAGATACAGAGCTTCGTAATGTTCTTAATTAAAATATTAATTTGAGATATTCATTCTTGTAGACACGGCCGGCTCTATTTAGAAAAAAAAAAAAAAAAAAATTAGGCCAATCGCTTAAGACTCCCAATTGAATAAGGTCCCTAATTAATGAATTTTTTTATTAATAAGAATTTATTTTTTTTTATAAAAAATATTTGAAAACTTAATTATAGTTAATATTCTTTAATTAAGGCCCTAATTATAGTAATTAGTAAATAAAAAAAGCATTACTATCATTTAATTCTCCAACATTCCATTTTTTAAATAAGTCTTAAAAAATTGATAATATTAAATAAGAGAATCAAATAATATTAAAGACATTCTTAAATAAAATCTATTTTCTAGCTTTAAACATTCTATTTTTGGAAAAAATAAAAGAAAATAATAATAATAATATTCAATTATGTTGTGGGTAGAAAATTTTCAGGTCTTGTGATGAGCATTGAGCAGCCAAAATTCTAATAAGAATTTAAAGAGAATAATTTTGCATCTTAAAAAGTGAGAAAATTAATTTTTTTTTAAAAAAAAAACATAATATTAATATTAGATATATAACTTTGCCGCTTTAGAACTCAAGATGTACCGAGCCGGCCATATTTATAATTTAAGCTATTTTCTGGTAATTAGGACAACCATTTATAGGGTTAGAAAAAAGAAAGAGCATGTTGATTTGAAGCACTAAGCACGCCTTATTATTAAAATGATTTTATTAATTATTTTCGTTTTCAAATGACAACAACGATGCGGTACGTGTATGTATCTGTTTGGCATTTTCATATGATGCCAGCTTCAATGTACACACTTCCCGACATCTTCATATTTACTAATTCATTTTGTTGAATTAATTAAAATCCTTAATGCTGACTGCTCGCGATCGCCCATGCCAAAAGCCGAAAGCCAAAAGCCAAAAGCCAGAAGCCGAAAGATCCTACACCAACGGCCTGCGCGCCTTCTTCTTGTATCAAACAGCTGACTTCAGATTCCCATTTTGGGCTTAACTTTTTGACCAATTAAATTAAGTTGATCAGCTTCAATTATTCGCATGTTAGAATAGATAATAGATTTATTATTTTATTCTCAAACTGTTTACACTCGTTTTCATCATATTTATTCTTCTGTTCCCATTTTCTTTTATGTTAATTTCCATCTTTTCTTGGTTTTAGAATTGTGTTTGGAGGGCCCAATCACCTTTGGATCTAAAAAGAAGGTCCATCCTTCAGGAAACCCGATGGTACTCACCTTGATCAAAATCCTTCAACATAAAAGGTTAGAAGAGATCATTTAAGAAATACATGCTTTATGCCAAAGAATTACACCCAATAATTCTGAAAAACTTAAGTTTTTAGGTTCTTTATTTTTCTTCTTTGCTATAAAGTTTGAACCCCTTATCTTTCCTTGAACATTTTACTATCTTTGAATGTCCCTTTCACTTGCCATGTATGATAAGTGTCGAATGTTACACATTCAAGCCCTTTAATTTACATATATTAAGCTCTTAATTTTGTTATAATTTAATGTTTTGTATTGTTTTTATGTTTTCTTGTATTTTACAGGTTTTGAAAGAAAATCCATTAAATTCCAAGATTATAACGAAGTCGGCAAACTCACTTTTGGAAAGATTCAACTCCATATCAATTTTGAATTTAAGAAAAGAGAAGTTGACAAAAATCCGTTATTTTTGGAAAGAATTCAGAATGAGCACGTTTCTGTATTTTAATCATAACTTTTTGCTTGAGTATTGGATTGCGATGATATTGGTGGCGTTAGAAAGCTAAGACAAAATTCAAAAAATATGTCAGAAATATGTTTTTCCTAATTCGGACGTTTACCATGCCAAAATTGCCGTGCAATAAAGAACCGTAAATCTGTACGAATTTGGAATCATTTTCCTACTTTGATTGAAATTTCAAAAAATGAAAAGGCTTATACTTATTCTATTTGGACTAGGAGACCTATTTACAATTTTCCTAGGATTCCTAGGGCTTCAAGAGCTTCTCTAATCCCTATAAATAGGCCTCTAACCTCTGAAGAGAAAACACACAAGCTTTGGGGAAGAATTGGAGGCTACTTCAAGAATTTTGGTTTTTCTTTCTTCCTTTATTTATTTTATGTATGTATATAATTTTATTCTATATTAGTTGTAACTAATACTTTTGTTAAGACTCGATTGAAGCCCTAATTATGTCTCATTAAGGTTTTCAATTAGCGCATTTGCTACAATTCATATATTGACGCTTAACTAGATTATTTCCTATTTTCTTGAATTCCTCTCATGTTTATGCTTGATCATCATATGTATGTGGTATGGATTTGTTATTTATGTCAATTTGGATGACTGAGTCTTAGATTAATCAATATAAAGACAACTGGAATAGATACCATATTCCAACATGAGTGTGTTTAGCGATTTCCATAGATTTATGCTTTTTTGAAGAACAACTTAATAGATACCATGCTAAATCCTTCAAGGAAAAAAAGAGTTAGAGTAGATACCATGCATAACTCGTGGCTTAGGGAAATCAATAGTTTTAGGAGAAGATACCATGCCCTTGTGACCGGTAAACATTAAGTATCAAGTCATGATTGTAGCATTGGCATTGTGAATCTTGATTGAGTATGATTAGCAGTGGATATCAAAGCCCTACCTTATCTCCTATTATATTTCTTCAATATTTTTGTTTCTTCTCTTATTAGATCTTATTAATATTTTTATTTCTTTTCACTCATCTTAATTATTTAGGAAAACTTTTTAAGTATAATTTATCAATCCTCGTGGGAATGATCTCGTATTTGCCTGCTATACTATTGTTTTGATCTTGTGCACCTGTGAGTAAAACGTACAAATATTTATCTATTTATTTAGGTAAATATTTGCACAATAATGTACACTGTATTTTCAGTAATATTGTATTTACAGGTAGAAACTGGGTAAGTCGACAACTTACCAAGTAAGTTTTATTATCTTGCACCTTCAAAAATAACCTTTCATCTCTTATTTCCCAAATGTTTGCTTTAAAAATTTACCTTTAAAATAAGCATCCAGGGAATGGTTAACTTTAGACCATACCTGATCTCTTTTAGAATTGTTCTTTGTAACTTAACTTTTAAACTTTAACTGAATAACTGTACTAACAACTTCAAATCATTCCATTAACTTTAAAACTTTGTTGTATAACTTTTTCTCTTTATGCCATGAAAAGTTGACCATAGACTATTTCATGAATGATCTCTTTTAAACTTTTAAACATATCTCTTGGTCATCCATGAATGGTTAAAACATAACATCTCCTTTAAACTTTTGCTGGAAAACTATTCCCTTTTTCGCCTCTTTCGTACTATTTTTCCTGTACGATGTAAAGTTGGCGAATGTCACATCTTGTGGCCACAGGAATAAGAATAACTATTTAGGAAACCTTTCTTGATCGACTGGGTGGTTATCCATCCCAAGGTGGCTCACTCAAGGAAAGGTCCCTACTGATAGCACACTCAGTGATGATTAACTTTAGACCACTCACTGAGCACCCCGCCTACTATCCTCTTTCTCTTTACACGGTATCAGTAGAACCTTTTGCCGTAGGATCCAGCTCTTAACTTTTACATTACTTTAACTTTCACAATGATAAGGATTATATTGCATAAAATAATCATTAGGTTTTTCTTTAAACTTTGCATGATACAATAACTTTACTTTTCTGTAATATGACCATATATAAAGAAAATCTTATTATAAATCTTTCGGAAACAAACTCTGCTTTCATAAAAGCAACATTATAACTCTTTACAAAATTTTCTTTATATAAAAATGACTTTACTTTATATTTGTAACTTTAGAACTCACCGCACACATGTTACTTTATTTAAGAAAACTCTTTTGCAAAATAAGATAATAGAAAATTTGTCCTTTTTTTTTCTGATAATTTTTCCTTTTTTTTAGTCTGTTTAACCTTTAGACTGTTTAACCCATATCTAACTTATTTGACGCTACATGCTTTTGTAGTTTACTCTGTATCTGAGTACAAACTTTCTACAACGGAAGTAGAGAATTTCTTAATAACATTCAACTATAATCTAATCCAAACTATTAAATATCATCAGTCCTTCTTTATTTCCATGAAAACTTCTGCTGCTCTTGTGTTGAGAGGTGTGAAGTTGTAATCTTGGACCTTTTTTACCTGCTTATGTTCCTCCTTGCTCCCCTTCTTGAACTCCTTCTTTTCCAGGGTTGTTTCTTGAGGCCTTCTTGAACTAATCATGGTCTTAAGAGTTTCTTCTTGGTTGATGAACTCTTCTACCTTATCCATTAGCCCATGCATGGTACTTGGCTGCTTCCTGGCCAACTTCCTCATTAATAGTCCCTCCAGTGACAATCCTTGATAAAGGGGAGCAAAGATCTTGTCATCGGTTGGATCTTCCATGGTCATCTTTTTAGAGTTGAAGCAAGCCATGAAGTCTTTGAGAGTTTCGCTGCTTCCCTGTTGCAGCATCAGCAAGTATCCCGAAGGTTTCTTACGCATCCTTACAGCCATAAACTACCCCCAGAATTCCCTGTCCAACCCTTCAAATTTGTCGACAAATCCCGGGGGCAGTCTTCTGAACCAATCCCACGCATTCTCTGTTAACTTTAAAGCGAAAGCCCGGCAAGCAACTTCGTCCGGGGTTCCATGAAGATCAAGATGGACCCTGAAATTTTTCAAACGTTCAACAGGGTCCCCGATCCTGGCATAGCACCTTCTTTTCCAGGGTTGTTTCTTGAGGCCTTCTTGAACTAATTATGGTCTTAAGAGTTTCTTCTTGGTTGATGAACTCTTCTACCTTATCCATTAGCCCATGCATGGTACTTGGCTGCTTCCTGGCCAGCTTCCCCATTAACAGTCCCTCCAGTGACAATCCTGGATAAAGGGCAGTAAAGATCATGTCGTCGGTTGGATCTTCCACAGTCATCTTTTTAGAGTTGAAGCAAGCCATGAAGTCTTTGAGAGTTTCGCTGATTCCCTGTTGCAGCGTCAAGAAGTATCTCGAAGGTTTCTTACGCATCCTTACAGCCATAAACTGCCCCCAGAATTCCTTGTCCAGCCCTTCAAATTTGTCGACAAATCCCGGGGGTAGCCTTCTGAACCAGTCCCACGCATTCTCTGTTAACGTTAAAGCGAAAGCCTAGCATGTAACTTCGTCTGGGGTTCCATGAAGATCAAGATGGACCCTGAAATTTTCCAAATGTTCAACAGGGTCCTCGATCCCGGCATAGTTTGGGATCCGAGGAACTTTGAACTTCTCAGGCAAGCGATAGTCAACCACCCATCGGGTGAACGGAGTACTGGTACCCATCAAGAGCCTATCCACCGATGTTGTCCAAATATCTACCTAAATAAATAAATAAATATTTGTATGTTTTACTCGCAAGTACACAAGATCAGAAACATGAGAGGAATTCAAGAAAATAGGAAATAAGTTAAGCATCAGTATATGAATTGTAGCAAATGCGCCAATTGAAAACCTTAACGAGACATAATTAGGGCTTCAATCGAGCCCTAACTAAAGTATTAGTTACAACTAATATAAACTAAAATTATATAAATACAGAAAATAAATAAAGAAAGAAAGAAAATAAAAACAAGAAATAACCTCCTTCTTGATGTAGCATTTGATTCTTCCTCAAAGCTTGTGTGTATTTTTCTTCAAAGGTTAGAGGCCTATTTATAAGGATTAGAGAAGCTCTAGAAGCTCTAGAAATCATAGAATAATTATAAATAGGTCTTCTAGTCCAAATAGAATAATTACAAGTCTTTTCCTTTTCTGAAATTTCCATTCAAGTAGGAAAAGGATTTCTGACATATTTGTTTCATTGTTTATTAACTTTCCAACACCACCAATTTGTTACAATCCGATACTTGAGCAGAATGTTATGATTAAATTACTGAGACATACTCATTCTGGATTCTTTTCAAAAATCACGAATTTTTGCCGACTTCTCTTTCCTTAAATTCAAAATTGATTTGGAGTTGAATCTTTCCAAAAGTGAGTTTACCGACTTTGTTATAATCTTGGAATTTGATAGATTTTCTTCCAAAACCTGTTAAATACAAGAAAACACAAAAACAACACAACATTAAACTATAACAAAACTAAGAGCTTAACATATGTAAATTAAGGAGCTTGAATGTATAACATTCAGCACTTATCAACCGCGGCAGCTTTGTCCTTGTCTTTTCTCTCCATCTCCCGAGCCATGCTAGCACACATCCTCTCTAAGTCAACAATCTTTCTGTCCAAGTACCTAGCATCTCCCCCCTAATCCCTCCTGAAATTGATCCCGTTGTTATGTACCACTGGGGGCTTGTTTTCTCGATGGTCCTCTCCATAAAAATTGTCCTCGTGATGGTCTTGGTTGTTTGCCTGGCTGTTATGCTCTTCCTCGCCATGCTCTTCCCAATTAATCTCAGAGTGAGATTTCTCAAGGATTCACAACAGCAAGTCTGCATTCTATCATGTCAAGATTGCTATTCGGGCTTCCAATGCGGCCATTAGGCTCTATTCTACGTCACGTAGGGGAGGGAATAGCGGAAGAGGTGGTGGATTGTTTTGGCCCTCCTAAAGCGGATTCGATTGAGCCACTAGCTCCGGTATATGTCTTCTTAGCTGAGTGATTTGGCCGTCAGAATGGGTGGTTACTACCATATCGGATATATTTTGATGAGAACGGAAAACATTCCCACAGACGGCGCCAAATTGTTGGTACAATTTTTGGTATGGTCTTGACAACACGCCCTTTGATGTTACTCACATCTCCTAATCGCTGCAAAACGAACAATGTCAAGAGAACATGCCAGGGTGACCAACATTCCTCACTCCGATGCCTAAGTCAATATTTTAGTGAAAAGTATGTTTAAGCACAATAATTCAGCCCATCTTTCATACCTAAGATAGGCCTATTTATAAGTTGAATGATGAGAACCCTCATTGCATTAGGGTTTCATGTTCTTTCTTCTTCTTTATTGACTTAGGAGCGTCGTCAGAGTCTAGCCTTGACTTGGAAGTCTTTACCTTCCAAACAGAGATTCTTTCCTTAACAATCTCAAAGCGAGATTCCCCGCAACAAATCCAAAATTAGTTGTAGTCACGGATTTCCAGGACTTGGGTGTGACCCGCAATATTCGGGATCACGTATAGCGAATCCCTAGTATGTTGTGCTGGTCCTCAGGACAATACCTTCCCGAGGCTCCTAGGTATTCGTACTCGAGGGTTCCCATCTAATGGGTCATGGGCCCGTGATCGCAAGCCATCCAATGTGGACTCAGAGGCTTGTAATTCTCGAAATGGACCGGGCCAAGTGGGATAATTCCCAATAACACCTATGGTTCATTTCATATCGTAGATGATACTGCGTTTGTAATATCCGAGATATTAATTAAGTGTTTAAAATGTAAATTAAAATAACTAAATGATTAGAATTAGTAAAACATCGAGAAGATGCTTAGAAAACAATTAGGGTCAAATCTGGGTGTAAAAGAATGTCCAAATGGACATTCCGGTTGCTGTGTTTGCAACCCGTTTGCAGGCCGTTCGCTTGCCGTTTGTTGACCGTTCGTAGACCGTCTGGACGGCCTTGGCAAAAAATTCGTGTGCGCAGAGTTATCCGAACACCTACGATTTCAAGTGCTCGCGTTTGGACTCTCACTTAGCTCGTCCCGACGACACTTGAGATAAATGCGAGAATGAGTCTTTTGCACTCATTTCTCCCTATTTTCTTCCCCCTTCTTCAGGATTTCTTTTTCATAGAAAACCTTGATCTGCGAAAACCGAAGCCCCTAACCTCAAATCTAACCCCGAAAACGTGATCTATGAAGCCCGATCTATGTATCTACCGATTGGTTTGAGGTAATTTCGTAAGCTCTTATCTTTGGAGATTTTGGGTTAAATCTTGAGATAAATGAGTTTAATCTTTGTTATTCTCTAGGTTTTGTGTGTTTTGGAGCCTCCTAAATATTCCCCAAGCTTCGGGAAGCAATTGGGAGAATTTTGGTAAGTTTTCCAAAACCCTAGTTTTTGGGTTATGTGTTTAAGTTGTGGTTTTATTGCCTAACCCTAAGTAAATCGTATGGGTTAGTGGGTATTGTGTTGGGATAGTACTTTTATATTAATGGTAGTTTATTGGGTATTGTGTTGGGATAGTACTTCCATGAGTGTAGCTCTTGAGCAATTCAAGTGCTATTTAAGTTGTTTTAAGTCCAAATTGCTTAGTGTTGTGCAATGTATAATTTTACAGTGGCACAATGCGAAACATTGTCTAGAGAACCTCGTGGAGCCAAAAATCCGTGCAGCCAAGGTGAGTATTTTACTCACTGAGAAACCAAAGTATTTTTAAGATTAATTTGTTATATGATTAATGTCGAGCCAACGGTATTTTTGGATGATGATATTGTGTTTGAACTTGGTTGCTATATCTCAAACAATGTAGAAATGAATATTAGGAAATAAAAGACAAGTAGGAAAAGATAGTAAGAAAAGAGAATATGACAATAACTAAAGAGTAATGATTGAATACCACCTAAAGATACAACTTTTCACCACCTTGCCTATGTGGCAAGGTGGTCCCCTACCTTAATTTATTTTTAAAAAATAAAAAAATTCAAAAAGTAGTGGGGGACCACCTTACCACATAGGCAAGGTGGTGAAAAGTTGTATCTTTGGGTGGTATTCAATCATTATTCATAATAAAATGGTTGTTGTGTTGTGCTTGATTGCAATGATGATTGAATGAATGATAGGTTGGGTTTGTTAGTTTGTGATTGGCTGCATTCTGTTTGACAAAATCACTTTTATGTAATGTTGCCATTTTATTAGGGATGCCGTTTATTTCAGAGTCTTCGTTTCAAAAATGTGTTTCAAGAAGTTCAAAGAAGATTCTGTGCAGATTCTAATTCAGAGAAGTCGGATCCCAAGCTTCCGTCTGGATAGCCCTGTTGATAAGTGTTGAATGTTGTACATTCAAGCCCCTTAACTTATATATGTTAATTTCTTAGCATTGTTATTTGTTTAATTTTGTGTTGTTTTATTATTTTCAAATTTTAAATAAAGATGCAATTAATTTCATTGATTTTGGGCTTAAAGCACACTTTGAGAAGACCTAGAATATGTAGTTAAGTTTAATCAAATTAAGGGAATGATTAAATCAAAATTTCTCCAATAAGAGTCAAAATCGGATTTGATTCAAATTTGGATTCTGCACACATCTCAGTGTTTTGATCATAACTTTCTACTCAGATCTCGGATTGCAATGAAATTGGTGGCGTTGGAAAGCTAATAAAAAATGCAACATCAAAAATAATTTTTTCTTAATTCAGACATTTACTATGTCAAAATCGCCCCGAAATAAAAGACAGTAAATCTGAACGACTTTGGAATCCTTTTCCAACTTGGATTGAATTTTCAATCTCCTACTTGGACTAAGAGACTAAGTTTCAATTTTTCTTGGATTTCTAGGGCTTCTAGGTCTCTCCTAATTTCTATAAATAGACTCCTAAGTTTCAAGAGAATGGATGCTTATACTTAGCTTTAGATAGAAAATTCTTCTTGGAGGCTTGACAAGTTGAATAGGAGAAGAACATGGCAGGAGGTCTTCCCAGCACCACGATGAAAGGCTAAATTTGTAATAGGGTGTTGATGTAGCCATTTCCAAGTAACAATGGCTTGATTGTATTTTAATTTGGAATTTTTTATATGCATGATGGTTGTATAACTGTGAGATTTAATCTTAATGTTTATATTCAATCATTATGAATTTCTTATCTTGTCTTAGAACGTCTTTTATATTGATTGAACTCAATCATTCATATTTTCTGTGATTATGTGAATGATTGTTATACAACAGTTTTAATTGATATATGATCAAAAGTGTTAGATAGGCCATGCCTAGGGAAGATGGATTGTACTACACCCTAGTTTAGTGTAATTTAGGTAGGTTCATACCAATCGAAGATGGGTTATACTATTCCATTGACTGTGTGCATTCTATTAAAAGCATAGCTAACCCATACCTAGGAAAGACGGGTCGTATCGCATCTTAGTGGTTAGATGGACAGTCCGTGCCAACGAAGATGGATTATACTTATTCTTTAGATGTAATTTCTTGACTACTTGAGTGAGACAAGCCCTATATCATGCATAGTATGAATTTTCCTTATTAATTTATGATTGACCATTGTTACGCGGTGAGCAGTGAAATCAATCCCCTATTCTTTATCTCATCACTACAATCTTTATTTTTATGTCTTTAGTTTTATGCATTTAACTTAGTTACAAACAAAATCAAATCAATCTTCTTTTAATTAAGTTATATTTAATCTTGAAAAACTTGATAGCAATTCCTACGCAGTCTTTGAGGTTCGACACCCTCAATATAGCCCTATCCTACAAGGATTCGCACTATTGCGAGTGGTATTTTTATTATTGATATTTTTGTACACAAAACGACCACATCACATGTCATGCATCTGGACGCCCATCAGTGTCTAGAAGTTTCGAACTGTTCAATGTTGCATCCGTCTGGACCTCTCAGCAACGCATCTAGACACTCATCAATGTTTGACAAGAAATCTAATTTCCTTCTCAAACACAGATATGGGAAGACAGCTGCATCCATCAGGATGATAGGGCAACACCGTCCGAACGCCAATCCTTATTATGGAAATTACGTGCGGCAGAAGTGCAACCGTCTGGACGCAACATTGTCCGGACGTGTCCCTGATATGGTATTGCGTGAAGCACATTATGGAAAGCCGGTTGCACAGTTGTCCGTCTGGACGATTTCAGCTTACGTCCGGACGCCTCCTAGAGAAATCAAAGACAGACTCATTTTAGGTCTTCTTAGCCTATAAATAGAGACCTCTAGGAATGTACAATTTACAGAATTCGGTATTGAATTCTCCGTAGCTTAGAGAGTATATTTTAGGGAGAAATTATGAAGATCTGCTAGCTCTCAAGTTGTTGTTGTTGTGTGCTGTTGTTGTGCTCATTATTGAAGTCTAACTTAAGGAGGAGCCCTAAGGTAAAGGAATCCATAGAAGACCCCTTCAAGTAGGTGACATGGTTGGGAGGCATTCACGTTGGGTTACGTGTCAGAGTGCTAGATATGATCGCTGCATCGGGTATGTGAGTGTTACTGTCTATGTACTAGCTTTGTCTTCTGATAGTGAATTTCTGAGGTTTGGCTGCCCCGGAGTGGTTTTTCTCTTCATTGAGTTTCCACTTCATTAACAAAATATTTGTGTTCTTTAAATTCTGCATTTACAATATTTTGTTACACATTGTGCACGCACACAGAGCAAATTATAAGTCATTCTATTTTTCAGTTAAGATAATGAAATTGTTAATGGATGCATGAGTATAGGTGGTTTAGAATGTGTGAATTTAATGTGAGAAAGATAATGAATGAACTGAGATAGAAGATGTTAACCTAGGAAAGGAACAAAACTTGTTAAATCTGCCAAGCTCCAAATGTTTATTTCTAGATTTGAAGAGATTAAGATGCTTGAAGATGAGACATTCAGAGAGTTTTACACCAAGATGAGCGACCTGAGAAACTCGATGGTGAGTCTCAGGAAGACCGTCTCAGATGTAAAGCTCATCCGAAAAATTCTAATATCCTTGCCTGAGCATTTCAGAATTAAGGTGACTACCATTGAAGAAAGCAAGGATCTAGAAGAGATGAAGATTGAAGACTTGGTAGGATCTCTTCAAACATATGAGCTTTCTCTGCCTCCAGTCAAAAGACTATTGCCCTCAAAGTATTTAAGAAAAAGGCCAGAGTCTCATCTGAAGAAGACTCTGATAATGAAGAAGATGTTGTGGCAATGCTGGCCAAAAATTTTGAGAAATTAATGAAGAATGATAAATTCAAGAAGAAATTATCTGAAAGACTAAAGAAAACCCCCAGAGAATCTAAGCCTGAAGAAGCTGAGAAGAAAGAACCAAGAGGCCCCAGATGTTTTGAATGCTTAGGCTTTGGGCATATACAGGCTGACTGTGGGAATCTCAAGGAGGGTAAAGGGAAGGCCTACAATGTGACTCGCAGTGATGAGTCAGAAGAAGAAGAAACTCTTGCTCAAGATCAATTTCTAGCCTTTATAGCTCCACATGAAGACCAGAAGGATTGTCAATCCTACTACTTGAGAACAGTGATGAAGATGGGGAAGAACTCCAAGAGGCCTATAAAATCCTCTATGTAGAGTTCGAGAAGTTGAGGGAAACTCGTAAGCAACACATCCATGAGCTGAACAGTCTACAGACAGAGAAGAGTTTCTTGCTGCTCAAGATTCAAGATCTAGAGGAGAAGCTACTGGAAACACAGCTAAAGTTTGAGAGGGTCACTAATGAGAAGCTAACCAATATGTTGTCAATCCAGAAGAGCCCAACAGACCAGACTGGACTCGGGTATGTAGCTTCTTCCTCTGATATCCCCTATACTTTTAGGGCTGTATTTGTCAAGCCCACAGTTCCCGAGCCTCCATCCATCAGCCTGGATAAAGGAAAGGAAGTTATTGATGGGGATGTTCCGACTAGTGTAATAGTCACTCAGAAGCCTCCTATTATTAGAAGACCCCCTATATGCCACCATTGTAGGTTAAGTGGTCACATCCAACCTCAGTGCTCCCTTTTTCAAAGCTCAGAGATCAAAAGTCAAGAAAGAGTTGCCAAGACAAGCTACATTCGGAACTAGACCTCTAACCCTGCATCAGGCTCCCCAGTATCAGGCTCCACGGCATCAGGCTCCATGGCTTCTGGCCCCACTGCATCAGGCTTCTCAGCATCAGCAGCATCAACAACGATTTTTCCTGCCAACCAGAATGGTAAACCCAAGAAAAACAAATCAAGGAACTACTTGAATAAGCCGCGGAAGCTTGAGGATGATCAATTCTATAGGGAGCTGCCTATATGGATGCAGAGTATGATACGGTGGATGGATCACCAAATGAAGTCCTGTCAACAACCACCACAGGGAAGGCAAGCATTGGTCATAAAGGATGAAGACTGTTAGTTTGTAATTGGCTTCATTCTATTGGACAAAATCACTTCTATGTAATGATGCTTTTAAACAGGGATTCTGTTATTCAGAGGTCTTCTAGAAGATTTTGTACAGTCTACAAGTCAGAAAAATCGGATCCCTTGCAGCTGTCCGGACGACGTGATATACCATCCGGACGCCCAACTGTTCAAAGCATCATTCGTCTGGACGACGAGAACTTTCCGTCTAGACCTTCCTCTATGTCAAGAAGCTTCGAACAGTTCCAGCTTGCATTCGTCCGGACGTTTCAGCAGCAAGTCCGGATGACACTCAGTGTTAGATCAGCTATGGGATTTGTTTCCAAAAACACAGATAAGGGAAGATAGATGCAACCGTCCGGACGATGTGGATTCTCGTCCGGACGTGCTCATTCATAAGGCAAGTCGCGCATTCAAAATTCAAACGTCCAGACGTCAGCCTTCATGGTCCAGAAGCACGAGCTACTTATATGAAAAATTTCATGCATCTGATCAACCGTCTGGACGACCACTCCCTTGGTCCGGACGCCCGAAGCCTTGATATGGAAATTGCGTGCAGCTGAAGTGCGACCATCCGGATGACAAGGCAACACCGTCCAGACGTGGCTCAAATCAGGAAAGAATTTCAGCGAAATTTTAGAAAGCCGATCGCACAGTTGTCCATCCAGACGTCTTATGTCTACCGTCCGGATTGCGCCTAGGTTTTTCAAGCCAGACGCTCATTTGAACCTGCAGCCTATAAATAAAGGTCCCTAGGCTTGAGAACTGCAAGAATTCAGTATTGAATTCTTTAGTGCTTAGAGAGTTATATTGTAGAGTTATTGTACTGAGTTAGTCTCTCTTAAGCCATTGTTGTGTGTGCTGTTGCTGCACTGATCTGAAGTCTATCTTAAGGGTTGGCCCTAAGGTAAAGGATTCCATTGAAGACCCCTTCAGGTAGGAGACCTGGTTGGGAGGCGTTTGTGTTAGGTTACATGTTAGAATTCAAGGTATGACCACTGCATCAGGGGTATGTGAGTGCTACTACTTTGTAACTAGTCTTGCCTTCTGAGTAGTGGATATCCTGGGTTTGGCTGCCCCGGAGTGGTTTTTCTCTTATTGAGTTTCCACTTTGTTAGTAAAATTCTTGTGTCTTTTAAATTTCGCATTGATATTATTTTGTTAACACTTTGTGCACACACACACTTGTTTTATATTAGAAGTCATTTTAATTTTTCAAAGACATTCACCCCTTGAGGGGAATGGACTCACACAGATGGTGAGGGTACACATGCCTAGGATTTAGTTCCCAATCCTAAAGCATCAGGTTTGATTGCATTGCATTTTTTTTTCTTGCATATTTCTAATTGCTTTGTAATCTAGGAACCATTATTATTTTTTCCCTATTTCTCTTGTTGTTCTTGAGATAATTCTACAGATACTATTTGAGGATGAAAGAAAAATCACGTCGGGCGACTGCTTTTCTGTATTGGTAATTTTGATCCTTTCTCCTTGGGGACAAGTTTGATCTTGCCACACATGTTAGGTTTAGTTTTGTTTCTTTACCTTTGAAGCATGTTTTTATCTTTTTATAAATAAATAAATAATAATAATAATAATAATCGGGGAGAAGATGCAGAATTTTTTTTTTTTTTTTTCTTTTGATAGCTTTTCAGATATTGCATGTGTTTTTGCCTGATATCTCAGTTCATTGTCCATTGATTGCCTATGCTTATATATGATTGAGAGTTTATGCCGAATATCTGCTAAGTTTTCCTATGCATCTTAATGCTTGATAGTTACTTTTCTCATGCGATGTTTTTTGTGCACTATCCAAAACTCCCCTAAGGTACATTTTTTTTTCTCTCTGACTTTTTGCTTTTAAAGATTCTTATGAGAGATTTTTTTTTGATAAAATTATCAAATTGACCAACTCGCTAGTTGAACCTAGAACCTATAAATTCTGGCATTCTTTCTAGGTTGTAGCACTAAGTGATAAAAAGCATTCAAAAATCAATAAATATGGATAAATAATCAGATCCACTGCTTATTGTGCTATAAATCTATTCTTAAACTTGTCCCTAAAGAAACAGTCATTGACCAAATCATTACGAAAATAGACGGTCACTAAAGGACTAAGTAAAAGAAAAGTGTTGCAGCTTAGGGTGAGTGTATCAAATGAGGGTGGCTAGGCCCTTGTAAAATAAGGTTTGACTTTTGACTAATCTATCATTGATTTTCTCTCTTGTTTAGAAAATTCAGTTGCTTTAAGTCATATCAGCGAACCTCATATCTTATTGAGAAAGCTTTCACACACACACACGTATTACATGAGTTGAGTAATCTATTTAAAATTTCTATCTGCAGGAAAATTTGTGCTTTTTGAAAACTTAACTCTCAATTATATCTTTGCATATTCTTGAAATGCTATTTGACTGCTTTATCAGTTGTTTATACATGCGTGTTCTGAAGCCATTTTTTGGAAAAAATATTTTTCTACAAATTTTCCTCTAGTTTTAGATTTTCTGTGTGAAGCGTCCAGACAGTCCTCCTCTTGGGTCCAAACATATGCGGCTCAGTTGTCCGGATGGTTAAGTTACACGTCCGGACGCGTACGGTTCTACCTAGCGCTAATTTGGTAATGGCTGTCCGAACGGGTACCCTACAGGTTTTAAAATCACATATCTTTCTCTCCTACCGCCTCACCCCTCCATTTTCACTTACCTTTTGCGATTTTGCTTGGTTTTTTCATGTTTTCTTATGAGTTTTCGTCCTCTTTTGTCTTTTTCTGCATATTATCTCCATTCCAGGTACTTATTCTATCTTTTAGATTCTTTTCAGTTTATTTGAAATGTTAGAATTTTTAGACTCTTTTGGAATATTTTGTTGAGATAAATAATGCATGGATTTGCTTTTATTTTCTGTTGCTAAGGTTGGTTTATTTTTGTTCTGCCAGTTATTTGGACTATGTTTGGGATATTTGTTGTATATTTAATTTTTGGAAAGTCCATTTTACTGCCGTTATAATGCCAAAATGTTTGGGGACTAATCTGAAAATAATTATTGACTTCTAATTTAAACCAAGTGTGTGTGTTTGTGTGCAAACAAATATCTTAAATACGGAATTTAAAATAAGACAAGATATTTGTTATGAAGTGGAAACTCTATGAAGAGAAAAAACCATTCTGGGGTAGCCAAACCCAGGAAATTCACTATCCAAAAACAAAGCTAGTTACAAGACACTCGTACTCACATAACCCTATGCAGTAGTCATACCTTTAACTCTGACATATAACCCAACACGAACGCTTCCCAACCAGATCTTTCACCTGAAGGGGTTTTTGATGGATTCCTTACCATAGGGCCGACCCCTAAGATAAACTTCACACGAACAATTGAGCACACACCGGCAACGGCTTAAGAGCTAGCGGATCTTTGATTCTCCCTAAACACCCTCTCAAAGCACTATGGAATTCATTGTCGAATTCTGTACAAAACATTAGCCTAGAGCCCCCTATTTATAGGCTTAAAGAGACCTCAAAAACTGCTGAGATTCGGACTCTGGCTGGCGAGTGTCCGGACGGAAGTTAGCCACGTCCGGACGGTTTTCTACGATATCCTTTCAGAAACAGCATAATTCTATCTTTATCAGGTTCACGTCCGGACGTCTTGACCGAGCGTCTTGACAGTCTTTGTTAAAATCCTTTCTGCATTCGAACGGAACTCTAGAATAATCTGAAATACTGGACATCGTCCGAACGTGTTGCCACGTCGTCTGGACGTCTTGCAGAGACTTCCCAAATAGTGTCGACTTCTGAAATCCAACTCCTTGTTGAATACTGATTGACCTGGCGTCCGGACGGTGTTGCTCTGATGTCCGGACGTCTTCAATGTTTATCTGTAAGACACAGTGGAGGGTCCGGACGCCTTCAAAGGCCCGTCCGGACAGTTGCACAGGAACCGGTTGTTTTTGTGTTGGATTTTGCAAGGACTCTTCATGGACATCTTTAAGAAGCTTGTGATCAATTATTGTCTTTGATTTGATCATTGTCTAAATACATGAAGATTCCGAATTGAAAACCGATCATCCTGTTAAAACGCAACCATTACATAAAGTGTTTTTGTTTTATCCAAAATGTAGCCAATATAAAATACTAACATAATCAAACTTCTTTGGAATTATTTTTTGGAAATATTTTTGGTTATTCTTTGCAAAACCATGTTTGCTAGCAGTTCTTAGCGCAGAGTTTGACAAAGAACAGAGGAAGGCATTGCTGCCTCTAGGGCCAAAATCGCAAATCGGTAAGCTATTCCAGAGATGAATATGGTTTGAGCTGATGTCTTAGTGGCACCTCTAGATGTTATTGATGACATTATTCAGACTTATCACTGGGGCTACCTCTACAATTGTGCTTGCATTGTGCTCCCCAGGCTGGTGAGAGAATTCTATGGGCATCTGGAGATTGTACAGGATGAATACAGTGGCATTGTCCTTCAATCCACTGTAGAATGGCATATATTTCAGATTGATCCACAGGTCATCAGCGGGATTCTTGGTGTACCGGTGCTTCATATTTCAGCTAGTACCTTTACTGAGGTTATGGAGCCTCCTACTTTGGAGCAGCTTAGGGAGTTCTTTCATGCTGTTCCACAGGGCAAGGAGCGAGCACATGTGAACATCAGAATCGGTGCTTTTTCTCCCCTGCACCGCCTGCTCGCAAAGATTATTCAGCACAATCTATGGCCCACTGTTCATAGAAGTGAGCTAATTCTGAAGAGGGCTCAATTTTTATATGCTATTGTCATGAGGTTGTCATTTTGCCTGTGCAAGCACATCCTCAATATTATGCTAGAGTCCAGAGATAAGCATACCACAGGGCTTCCTTTCACATGCTTGGTCGCAAAAATTATCCTTCAGTCTGGGATAGACATCTCTGGAAAGCCTAAGATGAAGATACAAGATCCCCTTGGCAGTCAGACCCTGATGAAGTCAAATTCCCAGCTGAGGCATGAAGGCCAAGATGAAGCTCCTTAGCCTCCTCATGTTCATGTTAAGCTGCCTACTGGAGCGTCCTCTTCTCAGACTGCTCTGCCTCCACAGTATGATGCAGGTTTAGCTCAAATTCTAGTTGCTCTAGAGTCTCTTCAGGGAGGTATAAGTTCTATGCAGTGGGAGGTTCACTCTATCAACCTCCGAGTGGAGCAATGCCAGCTTGACATCCAAGAGTGTTTCAAGCACCTTCATCCGTCCCATGATGACGAGGATCATCCATCCCTTGATGATGAGGATTGATTGTTGATTTTATTTTTTGTGTGTTTTGGTGTTTTGAGCAAAATTATTGTTGTCTGTTTTATTGTTTGTAAACTTTTATTACTCTAAATTTTATTTACTCTGTTTACCCTTGTCCTGCTGAGACATTAAGGAGGAGTAATTTTTAGCTGGTTTTTCTGTATTTGTTTTACCCTTTGCCCTTTGGAGACAAAAAGGGAGAGTATTTTTTGTTTTTAGACCATAAATGTATTTTTAAAACCGGTCAAGTGTTTTTTGTCCCAGAATGGCCAAAGGGGGAGTTTGTTAGTTTGTGATTAGCTGCATTCTGTTTGACAAAATCATTTTTATATAATGTTGTCATTTTATTAGGATGCCGTTTATTTCAGAGTCTTTGTTTCAAAAATGTGCTTCAAGAAGTTTAAAGAAGATTATGTGCAGATTCCAAGTCAGAGAAGTTGGATCCTAAGCTTCCGTCCGGACGGCCCTATCATGCGTTTGGACGCCCATCAGTGTCCAAAAGTTTCGAACTGTTCAAGGTTGCATCCGTCCAGACGTCTCAGAAATGTGTCCGGACGCTCATCAGTGTTCGACAAAAAATCAGATTTCCTTCTCAAACACAGATATGGGAAGATAGCTGCATCCGTCTAGACGAAAGGGCAACACCATTCGAACGCTATCTGATGTGAATTTTAAATGTACTCGCAAGTGCACGAATCGTTTGCAATAAAGGATTTTGCAAGTGTGAGATTGATCCCACAGGGAATTGTGTTTTTGAAAACAAATTTATGACTAAATTAATCTAATCCTAAACTAGTTCCAAAAATTAAGGGATTTTGATTTTTGATAATAAAAAAACATGAAGTAAATAAAGTAAAATAAAACAAAAGAAAATGTACTAAGATTTTGGAATCAACACTCACCGAATCATAACAACATACTCCATGTTCATCAATATTAATCCGAAGTTCTCACAATTAAAATCTTAAGTATGTTTTACTATGCTTCAAACAGTTAATCAAAACATTTCATGTATCTGTTCTTTACACAAATCATAAAAAGATATCTAATTTAAATTAAATCATCAAGTGTATCCGTAAAACACAATAAGATATCCAATTTAAATCAAAACATCAATTGTATCTGTAGAATAAATCACAAGTGATATCCAATTGTTTTATAAATAAAAACCAAGCAATCAATTATGTGAAATTATCTCAAATCATCAAATATATCCTTGAATCACAAAAGATATCCAAGAATCATTCCACATATTGAAAAGAAGTAAAACGTTAGAAAAACTAAAGCCAATAAAATCGGACAATAAAAACTTACATGGAAGTATTGTTGTTCTTCATTGATGATGCTTCATCCTCAACCTTAGTTGAAAAATTAGCTACACATAACTATGAAAAATAAATCCTAAACTAAAGAAAAACTAAACTAAAAAGAAAATAATATATTTGATCTCTAGCTTCTCACCATTTTTCTTGAGGCTTAGAGGTCTATTTATAGGGAGAAAACAAATCCTAGAAGCCGTAGAATTTCTAGAAAAATCGGAAGTTAGTCTTCTAGTTTGAGTAGGAGACTGAAAACTCAATCGAAGAAGGAAAAGGATTCCAAATTCGTTCAAATTTGCGATCTTTTATTGCGGGACACTTTTGGCATATAAAACGTCCGAATTAGAAAAATTATATTTCGCAATGATTTGTATATATTTGAGTTATCTTTCTAACGCCGCTTGATTCACCTTAATACAATACTTGAACTGAAAGTTATGGCCAAAATACTATAACATATACAGAATCTGAAAATTTAATCCAATTCGATTTTGACTCCAATCAAAGAAATTCTGATTTAGTCCTCTCCTTGATTTGGTTGAACATAACCACATCATCTAGGTCTTTTCAAAGTGTGCTTTCTTTCACCTTAAAGCTATTGTTTTCTCTCAATGACCTGCAAAATACTAAAATACCAAAACTAACAAAAAATATTAGAAAATAACAAAACTAAAGGTTTAGTAAATACAAATTAAGGGGTCCACATATGCAATATTTGGCACTCATCACTATCCTTGATAAGGCAAGACGTGGAGAAGAATTGCAACCGTCCGGACGTCAAGGCAACACTATCCGAACGCCAGTCCTTATTATGGAAATTACGTGCAGTAGAAGTGCAACCGTCTGAACGCTAGGGCAACACCGTCCAAACGCATCCCTAATATGGTATTGCATGAAGCGCGTTATGGAAAACTAGTTGCACAGTTGTCCGTCCGAACGCCGCCTAGAAAAATCTGTTCCAAACTCGATTTAGGTCTGTTAAGCCTATAAATAGAGAGGCCGGCATGTATTATTTACATAATTCGATATTAAATTCTTCATAGCTTAGAGAGTATATTTTTGGAAGAAATTGTGAAGATCCACTAGCTCTCAAGCCGTTGTTGTTGTGTACTGTTGCTATGCTCATTATTGAAGTCTATCTTAAAGAGGAGCCCTAAGGTAAAGGAATTCATAGAAGATTCCTTCAAGTAGGAGACTTGGTTAGGAAACATTCACGTTGGATTACTTGTCAGAGTGCTAAATATGATCGCTGGATCGAGTATGTGAATGTTACTATCTATGTACTAGCTTTGTCTTCTGATAGTGGATTTCCTGGGTTTGGCTCCTCCGGAGTGGTTTTTCTCTTCATTGAGTTTCCACTTCGTTAACAAAATATTTGTGTTCTTTAAATTTAGCATTTACAATATTTTGTTACACATTGTGTACACACATAGAGCAAATTAGAAGCCATTCTATTTTTCAATTATGATAATGAAATTGTTAATGGATGCATGAGTATAGGTGGTTTAGAATGTGTGAATATAATGTAAGAAAGATAATGAATGAACTGAGATACAAGATGTTAACCTAGGAAAGGAACATAAAGAATAAAATAAGAGAATATAATGCATAAATGGGAAAAGAGTAGTAGAAAGGCATGAAATTGGATGATTCACATGTGACATATAAAGTATAGAAGAATAGGAAGTGTAGAAGCACATAGCAAAGACACAAGCATAGATAGTGTTAACGTACTTGCATAATGAAGCACAAACGCAAAACGATCCCTATGGTGGATGCCTCGTGGGTGGAAACGAAAGGTAGATGCCTCTGAAAGAAGGTTGATGCCTTATAAAAGGTTGATGCCACAACGCTAAAGAACGATCCCTAGTGTGGATGCCTGATGGGTGGACATGAGGGTAGATGCCTTAGAAACATTATTGATGCCTCAGAAGCAAGGTTGATGCCTATAAGACAGAAACGAGAAATGAAACAAAAGCATGCATAGCATTGTGATGGATGAATTGATTGTGCTAGACGTATTGGTATGCCTATGTTTCCTAGTATGGGACGGGGAGCATATGTATGGTGATATTGGACTGGTTGTATGACATTTATTGTATGATTGTTTTCTGTGCATTGTATTGATGTAAAGTTTTGGAGTGTATTCATGCACATGTTCCCTAAAGGAAAGGAAGAAATGCATGGGCACATATCCGGAATGTTATGTCAATCGCCTCTAAGTGATACCACGTTTGGGAGTGTGCATATATTAGTATTCCTCAAAAGCACAAATGACTCTTATGCGCATACGGTCGAAACTTAGTGCCACTCAATGCTTAGATACTCACATATGCTTGCAATTCCCCAAAAGTATGGAAGAGCTTGCGTATGGGAATGCCTGAGCCTTACACTTTATCTATATGTATTGTTTGCGAACAGATATTATTATGGTTTACTTTATCGACTAAGAAACCTATTTATAAACTTTCCCTCTTTACTGATGGCCGTTATTGTAAACATATGGTAATGATAAAAAGGTTGGCTCACTACGAAAACCAGTGAGTACTATACTGCTAAGACCTCAATATTTATACTAAGGTGGTAAACTCATACTTTCACATGTACGGATGTGGTTAACCTCACAACCGTGCAGATACTGATGCTTTAACTGCAGGTTTAACGGATGTAGAAGATGACCCTGTACCACAGTACTTGGGATATTGTGACTGAAGATCGACACGATAGTCGTAATTTGATGTACCACGTGTTGTCCATGTCTTTTGTACATGGCTTATGACGCTTGTGTCACTTAATCTTTTGTAAAGCCATTCTTTTTAGTATGTAGATAATGTTAAGTTTAAACCTTAAACAAATAGATGTTAAATGGCTCTTTTGTGATAGAAGTATTTTTCCGCTATTTTGATTATGTTAATTGAATGTTCCACTGCATAGATGTAACTCTGAATATCATGTACATATTATGGGATATATACCATACGTTGGCTGAGCGACAAGTAGTCGTGACACTATGATAACTCATTTATGTTTACGTTTTAAAATAAATTTTTAAAAAAAGGGTTATCACAGTGTTTATGGCTAAATACTGAGATGGTACCTTCGTCCATTAAACTAACGGAATTGCACCTTAAACCAATCAAAACCTGCCACTTGTCATGTCTCATCAAAAAAATAAAATTTAAAATGACGAAAAATAGAAAATATTAAAATAAATAAATAAATAAATTGAAGAAGGGGTGGACACGAGGCAAGTTTTTTTTTTTCTATTTTTTCTTATTTTTTAAATTTCATTTTAAAAAAAAAAAAATGATGAGGCATATGACACACTACAAGTTTTGATTGGTTTAACATGAAAGAATTCAGTTAGTTTAATGGACGGAGGTACCATCTTCGTATTTAACCATAAACGAGGTACCATCTACGATACGGAATGAAATCTAGGTGAGAAAAAATAGTCTTTAAAAACCAAGGACAGATAAGTCATTTAACCCCAAAAATAAAGAAAAAAAATACAAAATCAATACTTGTAATTATACATATTTACAATAAGCTCCATGTGGTACAAAAATTTGTTAAGAAGAGCTCGCTGTGGTATGAAAAAATAACAAGCAAGTCTTGCACCCAACATACGTCCAACTTTTTTACAGAAACCATCAAATGCCACATCAGCACTAATCAAATTATGACATATGTCACCCAGTATAAAAAAATATATAAATAATATGTGAAAAATTTTTGCTCGATTATTAAATAAGTCAAAATTATATAAAATTGACTCAATTTAGACTCATGAACTTCTATAATAGGAACTTAACTCAACTCATTTTAGGGTCGCGTAACTCAACTCATTTTAAGGTCGCGTAAAGGTGTGTGTGTGTGTGTGTGTTGCCGCCTATAAAAGTTGTTCATCATAACTCACATATAAAGAAAGCTATTGGACCAACAACGACCTAAATGTTTTTTTTTTTGGATGAATCAATGCATTTATAAACCAAACACAACAGAGTACATCACTCTAGTAAACACTAGATACACCCCACAAACAAGGGAACATCACACAACTCCCACCAAGAGCTTACAACCGAACCAGTACAGTACAGCTCAAAGCCAAGCTAAATCGAACGCCAAACAACATAAAATATCCACCAAACAAAGCAAAACAAGGATTACAAACTCTACTGCTTTGAAAGCCTACCAGAGGAATTCTTCAGCTTCTTACTGGTCATAACCCGAGTCCTTACCTCCCCTTTAATACGATCAACAAGGGCCTCTTCTGTCAAAGGAATATTACCATAGCAAAGGTCATTGCTCAACCTCCAAATATGGTATACAGCAACTGCCAAACAAAGTTTACAAAGTATATTCTACAAACTTTTACCCTTCAATTTGTAGCTCCAGTCCAAGATATCATCCCAGTGAACACAAGGGTTAGAAATCAAACAAGCAGCCATCAAAGTTCGCCAAACCCTTCGACAGAAACTACAATGGAAAAACAAGTGATCAATAGATTCCTAGCAACCATAACAAAACTAACATAAGGAATTTCCAGTAAATCCCCAGCCACACATCCGGTCTTTGGTAGCAAGAGCATTCCTGAACACAAGCCATAACATGAAAGCATGTCGAGGAATGGCCTATGGAAACCACACAACCTGCAACCAAGGAACCTTAGGAGCTTTAGTCCGAAGAGCATTCCAAGTCTCTGAACATGAGTAAACTCCCCCTCCTCAATTTCCACACAAGAACATCATTGGCTCCAATGACAATATTCAGAAGTTGGCTCTGAATATCAACCAACACATCCGATCGAACAGGAGGCCATACCCCATTCCCATTCTACAAAACAACAGACAATTTAGCATCAATACCAATTCCAGAAATCATATACTTTTCGGAAGCCGTAAGTGTCAAGTAATCTACCAGTCGAGTGCCAATCATCAAACCATAGAGAAATATCATGGCCTTTCCCGACTCTAAAGCTCAGAAACTCCTTAGCCACATCTTGGAGATGGGATCCTCTTGTCTAGAAACTAGAAAGTGTCCTTTTAAGCTTGAGCCATTGGGCAGGCCTTGTCTGAATCAACAGTCCAAGTCTCCCTATCAATTCTACCCATTCAATGCTCCCTCAAATCTCATCCCAGCCACCCAAAAAAAAAAACCCCATTTTCTCCGCACCAAAACTCTATCACTTCATACTAGGGCTCTACAAGCAAGTGATTATTAACCGATTATGGAAGAGCAGTTAGTGGTTTTTAGAAATAGGTGGCGGGATATCCGCCTACCATTTTATATATATATATAATAACAAGAATATACAAAACAATGTCTTTTTGATGCGTTTGACATAAGGTTTTCATTTTGAGTTTAACTAAATTGATCTTTATTCATAAAAGAAATATATATATATATATATATATATATATATATATATATATTCTTGAGCTTTGTTACATTTTGAAACCTTCTACTTATTTAAAAAGTACCCAAAACCATCTAAAATAGGCCGTAAAAAGAGGTTCAATAAAGGCACAAAACACCAAAAAAATATACCTATTTTTGAAAAGTGGTTATGTGGTGTGGTTAGGAGTTTCAATAACCCTGTTAATCGCCTAAGGATGAGCAATTGCAGTTGTAGTTAAGAAAATTTGATAATCGCCTATGACGGTTGCAGTTGACGGTGAAAGGCAATAACTAATAATTGTACCCGCTTGTACTTCAGATATAGAAAGAAAAAACATTTAGTCACTTGAAAAGAGAGCAGAGAGGTCGAACACAGATCTTCAAGGCTTAAGAAGATCTCTCTTGAATAAGAAATACACCATGTTCTGTAAATCGTGAAAACCGCAACCTTTGAGGATTGGCTGTGTTTTTCCTGCCACTTATACTTTTCGCTAGAAATTTGATTTCCTTATAGAATTTGATTGTCGTGCTTTTATAACATAATGATGTGCTTCTCAATCTCACTGTCAATAATATTAATTCTTCCATTAGAAACTGACGAACCCACGTGAGGTAGTTATCATCATCTAATTTGATTGGCCATTGATGATATTTTAGGGGTAGAAACAGACTTTTTTTTTTTTTAATAATTATATTTTTATCTTACAATTATTCTATAATGCTAATGTGACAATCTCAAAATAAAATGTAGTATATAACATTTCTCCTTACATTAACATCTTTATCCAACTTTTTGGCCTATGAATGCGTATAGACATGTGCAAACCAAAAAACGAATATATATATATACACAGACCTCTGTTTCTCACTCTATTAAGATTCGTATTTTCTTTTGTTCTTTTCTTTTTCTTTTCTTTTTCTTTGCAAACCAGAGATGTGCAAACCGGAGGACTTAAAAAAAAAAAAAAAAAACCGAAAGATAGAAAGAAGAAAGAAGGGTGGGGGGGGGGGGGGGGGGGGGGGGGTTCATTTTGGTTTAGTTGCAAAGAAGCTGGGTGAGAAATTTGAGGCTTTGATAAGTTATGGACGAATTCAAACTCTACTAATTTTACACTCTTGAAGCTCCACTCGAGCACAAGCCCAGGTCGTCAAGCCTACCTAAGTTTTTGTCAAGTTTTAATCATCCAATATTCGGTTTGACTCGGCTTGATAAAATAAGAAAAAAAAATCACATTGCTCCCAACCTTGATGTTTTTGTTTCCAGAAACACCTCATGATGCATGATGAATAAACCCAAAGCCAGAATAAATAGATTATGACAGGAAAGAAAGAAAAAAATGCAGCCCGCGTATCATCTAAGCAATGGACAACATAATTTCCTCGTAGCCCCACGGACGTTATTACCCATACGTTGACAGCGCTACAATTCCGAAAGAAACATGAAACCCCCGAAGACACCCAAAAATCAAATGAAGAGAGGTCAATTCACCATGTATTGAAGGCCATATATTCACCAACCTTCCTCGTAGGGCGTTGGTCGGTGACCACATCAGCTGTTCAAAGGTTGGAGAGAGATGAGAGGTCAGCATTGTACAAGTGGACTTCTCCATTTGAGACTGATATACAGAGGATCAAATCTGTGGCTTAGGCTGATGCTTGAGAGAGAGAGGGAGAGAGAGAGAGAGAGAAATCAAAACAGTTCCAATATCAAAAAATTCAACATGGTACTTCATTTGCAAGAAATGGAGCGATATCATCTCAAAAATAAACAGGCATGGTATGCCGTTATAAACTATACCGATCAGTCAGGGTCAAATAAAAGAAAGCAACTCTATAACGATCAATGCCAACCCCACAACTTTGGGGGTTGAGGAAATAAAAAAAGTAGTTCCAACTTTCAGCGTTTCGGACTTCATTTTTTTCTTTTTGTAAGTTCATCTCCAACTTCCTAAGCTCCTGTAGTTGCTGCCAAAAGGAATACCAAATGACCAATGTAAAACTCCGGGACAAACATATGAAAAATAAAAAATAATTTGGGACTTTGCCAATGTAACTGCATGCTGGTGCAGAAAATGCCATAAACACCGTAAATTGGAAGTGCCTAATATAAATAAAAGAGATGCAAAAGACTCTAGTATTGCTAAATCAAAAACAGTGAGAATGGGAGCACCTTTAGCAGAAGATTCATCTTGAGGTTTCATGGCTGGGAAGAGAAGAACCTCCTGTTACCAAATAGCATAAAGAGATGGTGAGTCTGCTGAGAACATAGAGTGCACATATGCATGCAGACATAGACACCCAATGCACGCTCGCAACCCCACACACACAAACACACACAGGAAGGGGAGGGAGGGAGGGAGAGAGAGAGAGAACCTTAATGTTTTGAGAATCAGTTAACAACATAGTTAGCCGATCAACACCCAATCCCCAACCACCAGTTGGAGGCAACCCATACTCAAGAGCCATACAGAACGTTTCATCCAAAGCCATTGCTTCATCATCACCCGATTGCCGGTCCTACACTCAAACCACACATCATTCAGCAAAAATTCCAAATCTTGTTTAAAGATGAAAAATTTGCACACTTAAAGGAGGTGTAATACCTTGAGTTGATCAGCGAATCGCTGGCGTTGTACCACAGGATCATTCAATTCGGTGTATGCATTGCAGAGCTGGCAGTTACAGAATAATTAAGGCAGAAGCATGAATTAGAAAGCTGAGGAAAAATAAAAAAGGAAAGGAAAACAAAAGAACAAGATTTTCAGCAATTGCATAAGCATACTTCATGCTTGTTAATGAACAATTCAAAACGTTCAGTAAGGCCTGGTTTCTCTCTATGCCACTTCGCCAAAGGACTCATTATTTCAGGATGGTTGGTTATAAAAGTGGGATTTACACACGTCTCTTCTAAGAAGTGCCCTACAAGCTGCAACCACAGAAAAAATGATATCAAACGTGTTGCACCAAACCATAAATCATAAATTGAATTATACGTGCTTGAAATTGTGACCGTTTAATAAAAAAAAAATGGTCTATGTTCACAGTAATGAAGAAACATTAAATCACTAAAACGAAACATTAAATGAAATAACATTATAGGAGCATTCTATTAGACCTTGATGGTTCACAACCTACACGGCACACACTGAAATTAAAAAGATAACGAATGAAATCAGATCATATCAGAGAACATTATCATTGAAAAAAAATAAAATTTATTTACCATCAAATCAAACAAGTTAATGGCAAAAGATTGGGGACAGTATCACACTGTTCTGCTCCCTAATCTAGAATCACTCAGAAACTTCCTCACGGATATGACATCTACTTAGTATGTAACAAAGGATCACAAGGCCAGTAATTTCCAGATTCATGCTCACTAGAATTATGTACACAGGAGGATTAAACAGAGAAGACTTACTTTGTCCAACAAACGTGCTGTTGTTTCAGGAGGGGGGCATTTAATCTCATACTTCATGCATGCATCTTTGAGATATTTGTTGGCATCATCACTGGAGATGTCCTTGGGAATATTGAGGTTTGCCATTTTCTCTAATTCCTCTATCATGTCAATCCTTCTACAACAGTTTAAAAAAACCAAATTAAGTTATTCTAGAGATGTTTATTTTCATGTTTACAGTTATAAAGCATGTGGCAGGTGGTATGTATAGCCAACACACCTAAAAGGAGGAGTGAAGTCAATCTCAATTGGATCCTTATCAAGCCCATTTGCATGATATTTAATTTTATATCCACCAGTAAGTTCCTTGACCATCCCTGTTACAAAATTAATGCATCAGGCAAAACTCCAACTATTTTGGAGGATATAATTCCAAATGTCACAAGAGGAAGAAGCACTAGTTTGCAACAAGCACCAATTGACCCTTACCACTCAACATTTCCTCAGTGAGCCCCATCAAGTCATTGTAGTCAGCAAAAGCCATGTAGAACTCACAGGTGGTGAACTCAGGATTATGAGTCAAATCAATACCCTCATTTCTGAATTGTTTTCCTATCTCATAAACACGGTCAAGCCCACCAACAACTAGCTCCTTAAGAAAGAGCTCGGGTGCAATGCGCATGAACAACTTCATGTTCAGGTCATTGTGATGTGTCACAAATGGACGAGCAGCTGCTCCACCAGCAATCATGTTCATCATTGGTGTTTCGACCTGGGGGTAAAAAAAAACATATCATACGTAAAGAAACAGAAAGTAATATCAAGCAACACAGGCAGATGCCACCAGCACAGAGTGAATAATCAAAACAGCCAGAAAACTAACCTCCAAGAAATCCAGATTGTCAAGAAAGCTTCGAATATAGGAGACGATCTTAGATCTGGTCCTGAATATTTGGCGAACCTCTGTATTTACCATCAAATCCAGATAGCGTTGTCGATAACGAGTTTCCTAGCATAAAGTAAAGAAAACTAAAACCCAAAAAAGGAAAATAAAAATAAAATTTAAATATGATATAACTGCACAAAGTGAAAATAGTTGAACTACTCTCAGGTTTCTTTGTATCTCAAAAGTAGAAATAAAAAATAAAAAAAAAATAAAAGCCAATCAACTACAAGTTACCACTACAACCTCAAGACCAACCAATAATATGTAGATACAAGGAAGTCTGAAAAGCAAAACATTTAAGGGAAAAATGGGGATTGAAGGGTTCCCAATCCGAAAGATCAACAACCCAACATTTATAAAGGATCATGAGAGTGGAAATCTCACTACAGCTAAAATTTCTAGCCGGCTGGCAGCGGTGTGAGCTGCACATCTGAGTTCATTCGGTTAATGCACATAAGAGACCACTTGAGCCACAACAATAATTTTCTTGTAGTGCTATTGTAACACCACAGAAAGTTCATCCCACATTGGGAAGATGGTTTGTCCACATTGAGTGGGTGGATTATAAAGGTGCTTGTGAGTTCGAAGTCTCACATCAATTCCTTACTAGGTAAGACTGGGATTTATATATGATTATAGGGAGCTTCAACTGTAACTTTTGGAATGATAGCGTGGATGTGGCTAGCATTTTTATTGGATCCTTACAAACGGTATCAGAGCAACCTAAGTACTACATGACATGGATTCTGACAAGGATATCAAGAATTTGATTGGAGAAGATTGTAACATCCAAGAAAGTTAGAACATTGGGAAGATAGATTGCGCAGTTGAGTGAGTGGATTATAAAGGTGTTCACGGTGCTAATTCCCACATCAATTCCTTAGAATAGCTAGGAGTATACAAGGAAACACCTAATTATAAAGATAAAAGCGAGCGAGAAAGTCAGCAAAAGTAAAAGACAAAGGGTGGACATAAGTCGTGGTCCAAAAGTACAAAGTAAGGTAGAACGAGGATAGAATCGCTTCCAAGGTACTTTCCAAATCCTCAAAGCTCTTATTGTTTTTTCTCAATGCGATTGGCCACACAAGCAGGAATGGGAAAAAGAGACCAGAAGTACGTATGAAGATTGGAGAGGGTACTCTTGATAAGGATAACCCTGCCACCCCTGAACAAATACAACATTTTTCCAACTAGCCAAGCGACGCTCCATTTTAACTACAATACCATCCCCGATAGACTTAGCCTTGTAACACGCCCCAAGCGGCATACCAAGGTACTTCAGGGGCAAAGAGGAAGTCCCGCAGCCCAAGATGACAGCCAACTCAGCAGCATTATCCACATTGCCTACAAGGACCAAGAGGGATTTGGCCAAATTGACCTTTATGCCAGAGATAGCTTCGAAGCATAATAAGAAAACACGCAGGTAGCGTAGGTGGCTAGGGTTAGCCTCACAAAAAACCAAGGTATCATCCGCGAACAAGAAGTGTGAGATGTTGACCAAGGGAAGCCTAGAACCCATAGAAAAGCCTGAGAGACGACCACTATCAACAGTAACAGAAAGCATTTTGCTCAAAGCGTCTATGACGACTAAAAACAGGGGGGGAGATAGAGGATTGCCCTGTCTCAGCCCTCTAGAACTATTAAGAAGCCAAACGGTGAACCATTAACCAAAAGAGAGCACACCGAAGAAATGCAGTGTGATATCCAAGAGACCCATTTTTTCCCAAAACCGCATCTTTTCAACATGTATAATAAGAACTTCCAGTTGATGTGATCAAAAGCCTTCGTAATATCCAGCTTGCAAAGCACCCCAAGTATACAAGACTTGATACGACTATCCAAACATTCGCTGTCTATGAGGACCAAGTCCAAAATGTGTACTTTAACAAATGCGTTTTGTGGCTTTGAGATGATCGTCTCCATAACACGACTCTTTTTTTTTTTGATAAGTTCGTCTCCATAACACGACTCATTCAATTCACAAGAACTCTAGCAATGATCTTATAAACACCACTCACGAGGCTAATAGGCCGAAAGTCCACAAGATCAGTCGCCCAGGAGTCTTAGGGATTAAGGCAATGAAGGAGGCGTTGAGGCTTTTCACAAATCTGCTATGAGCATGGAAATCAGAGAAGACCCCCATGATATCAGTCTTGGAAAAAAGCCATGGGGAAGCCATCAAGACCTGGAGCCTTGTCTCAGTTCATACCTTTTACGACCTCTATGACCTCCCTTTCCTCAAAAGGAAGCTCCAACTGAAAGGCCTCCTCCGTAGCTAAAGAATTGAAAGCCAAGGCCATCCAACCTAGGCCTCCAGTTGTATTGCTCAGAAAATAAGGACTCATAAAATTGAACAATATGATCTTTGATGGCTGGTTGAGCTGAAGTGACTGAGCCATTAACAGACAAACATTCTATGGAGTTGGATCTCCTGTTTGAGTTTGCAATCCGATGAAAGAACTTTGTGCATTTGTCACCTTCTTTTAGCCAAAGGACCCTGGATTTTTGTCTCCAACTAATTTCTTCTTGGAGAATATATCTTTCTAGATCACTAGCATTCAGGTTTTTCCTCAATAGCTCATTAGAGTCTAAACACCTCTCTTCCTCAAGCCTATCAAGCATGCGCAAATCTTCAAGGCGAGCTTTTTTAAGGGAGTCCACATTTCCAAACACCTGTTTGTTCCATAATTTGAGGTCAACCTTTAAAGCCTTCAAATTTTGAGCAAGAACAAAACTAGGGGAGCCTTAAAAGGAATAAGACGCCCACAAAACCTTCTTCCTGGAGTGACATATTCTCGAACTTAAAAAGGTCTTTTCCCCCGTTGGATGCCACCACAAACGATGAGGATAGGTAAGTGGTCAAAGCACAAACGAGGAACCCTCTTCTAGAAGAGCCCAGGATATCTAGCTTCCCAATCCGGAGAAACAAGAAACCTGTTAAGCCTAGACCAAGAAGAATATTTGGACCACTTGAACGACCCTCCTGCAAGGGGAAGGCCCATGAGACCTTGCTCTGAAATAAAATCAGAGAACTCCGTCATCGCAGGAGAAAGAAGAGTGACTCCTAATCTTTCGCATGGAAAGCGGACGACATTGAAATCACCACCAATGCACGGGTAAATCCCACAAACTGAGCAAACCAGTCAATCCGTCCCGAAAAGACCTACAGTGACTGTCAAGGTTAGGACCATAGACCCCGACAAAAGCCCAAGTTAAGTTGTCTTAAATATTTCTAAAAGAGCAAGCCACAACGTATTCCCCCACACACACCTCAATCTTTTCCATAACCCTTCTATCCCACATATGCAGGATACCACCAAAAGCCCCACTAGAAGGAAGATAGCACCAGTCGAGAAACCGGCACCCCCACAAACTTCTCACAATATTGTTAGAAATAAGCTCCAATTTAGTTTCTTGCAAGCATATGATGTTAGCCTTCCACTGCCTAAGGAAATTTCTAATTTTCAACTGCTTGCCACCTTGATTCAGCCCTCTAACATTCCAAGAGACCAACCTGGGATTCATGTAAAACCTCTTTGAATCCTCCCCTTGCTCCTACCACGAGAAACATTGCCACTGCGAGCGTCATAGTTGATGGAGCTGAACAAACCATTAATTTCTCTTACACCTTTACCCACTTTCAAACAGGAGCCCGCTCCCTGAACTTCATTACTTGCAATAATATTTGTAAACAGAGTCGAAAGTTTTCTTCAAAACCATCACAAGAATGGCCCACAAAGAGACTAAATTCCTCTAGCATCTGCAAAATCCAATATGGAGATCGCTCCCCAACCTTCCGCTTTAACTTAGCTAGTGGGTAGCAAGCCAAGGGGGAGGGTTCGGCCTCTACAAATAACTCCATCTCCAAGCCACCTGCCACCGAGAGGGGAGACACTGCTGGAGGAGAGGGAGGAGAGAACACAATCAAAGGTGAGGATACAGACCTCAACGCAGCTGCGGGAGGAGGAAGGAGGTAACCCAATAATTGATAGAACACTACAATTTTTTCAATTCTCTTCAAACCCCTCACACGATAAACCCTAATAATAGTGGATGTCATTCACCTTTTGCAGGACCCAATCTGCAGTTGTTGTTCCTGTAATCAGGATTTGCATCTGAAATAGAGGGACAACAGCTCAGAGGCTCACAGAAAATGGGTTCCTCTTGAGAGCATAATTCTAGTTCCAAGCAAGGCAAACTATTCTATTCTCTTCTCTTCTACACAACACAAATCATGCCCAACCAAAGTATAGGAATCATTAACACCCAAAGAGCTAGCATCTCCCACACAGATCATACCTGCTATAACACCTCGATCCCATATTGGAAAGAGATGAGCAGCTCACATAGAGTGGGTGGTTTATAAAGATACTCTTGGGCATTAAGTCTCACAATGCTTAGTTACTAGGTGAAATTGAGCTTTCTAAGGAATTCTACAAAAACTCCAAATTGACTAGTCCTTTTGAGGTGATAGCGCAAATATGGCTAGCGCTTTTTCCTAGGTCGTTACACTTGCTCTCTTTAAACTAATTTGATTGTTCTTACCCGGGACACACTGGCCCTTACCCCTAACAACCACATGTTTAGTTTGGCGCATCAAATTGGTTCTAAAGCATTGGATATCATCTTTCCTTTTGGATTGGGCTTCAGCCCCACAGTGAACCCCACTGGGCAAACCTCATGCTTTGACCCAGAATGATCCAAGCCCACATCCAAATGATATATTAGTCATTCCAACTCGCCTCTCAAGCGAGTTGGAATGACTAATACAATCTCTATTAGCAACCCAAAATGCTTGACAATCTCCATTAGTAGACAATCTAGGTTTTACTACCCCAAGCCCTCCCTGAATGTTAGCACCCCATACCTTCGATTCTTCAATGGCATGGTTGGCAGACAAAATCCAGCAAGTACCGCTTATACAACCTCTTAAGAACCGGTTATACAACCTCCTTATACAACCCCTTAAGAACTACTTCACCCTACGCACCCGTCATGGTCACCGGTGATCGCCCCACCAAACTATGTGTTGGGTAACCCACAGGAGCTTCCCCCAACTCGTACTACTATGTTTCCACCACCAAAGGGAGGCTGGAAAAGATCTAAGAACTTATGCAATTCTAGAGCAAAGCCTAACCAACCCCTACCACCTCCACCTTCCGGCATAAACACCACTCTCTCAGTCCCCATCCTCCATACTATGTGACTGCCAAGAAGCACCCAAATTTGTTCCCACAACACAGAACAATAAATGCTTTGGCTCTGTTTGTTCATATGTTTATAAGAGTGTTTTTTGTTTTTGGTTTGAAAAAGGTTTCTAGTGTGACATAAATGTGAAAAAAAAAAATTTATATTTAAAGGAGTGTTTGTGTTTGAATTGTTTGTTAATATTTTTGTTTGAGAAGAGAAAACAAAAATTTTAATAATCGGAGCCTTTTGTTCCCCACCCTATAGTTTACATGCGGCCTATCAAATATTCCTTTTCTGTATAAGAAGAGGTAACGGCACATAGCGTTTCACTCTTAACTTCTTCTATTAGATAGGGGATGTTACCCAGACTAAGACCCTAAGTCATTCTTAGCAAAGCTACCAATCATAAGAATGAGATACGGGCCTCCCATCTTTTTCAGTCTCCCTCCTTCCACTACATTCTAAGTTCACAAACTCATTCGAGCCCTCTGCTTAACGCAAAGCCTCCATGGTTGGCAAAACCAGTTCACGGTAACCTAGCTAAGAAAGACTACATGAACAAACAAAACCCATGCTTCTCTCAAAAACCCTCAAAACAAATACTCAAAACCTCAAACATGAACTCGACAAACCTAGATTCTACATAAAACCAAGTTGAATACCCCATTGCAAACGACCAAAAAGAGACTAGGAAGACACGCCTACACACGCCGATGGGAGAGAGAGAGAGAGAGAGAGAGAGCTAGGACAAGTCTCTCTCTAAGGTCTTAAAAGTAATATACAGAAAAAATAAATAAAAAAGCACATCACTAGCAGACTTCGATTTCCACAATATTTTAAATTATTCTCTTGTTAGTGCAAACAAGGAAAAACAACATTAAGACTTCCCAAATTACAACTTTAAGCGAAATCCCACTTCAAAATCCCTCACCCAAACACAGCATTAGGCATTTCCAGTGATCTGCCTAGTATTTTGAACACATTAGCAGAATACCAAAAGTGAAAATTTGCCCTCCATTTTCACTGAGTTTTAGGATATTAATCAATACAGGATCATGTGCGCTTAAAGATCGCAATTTAAAACGGAAAAAGGACTTTAAATTTTAGGATATTAAGCACTACCTGATCTTTCAAAATATATGTTTCAAGATTTCTGGTACTTCCTGGGACCCATGACTCGACTTTCTGCAATAGTAAGAAAGCAGTGAGATCATGAAGTAAACTCTTAACAACATTAAACCATTCATCTTTTTTCACCTTCAAATTGGTGTTGTCAGAAGCACCTTTTGCCTTTTGCCTCGGCATCATATGGAGACAATGTGATAAGACTATGAATGATTTTGGAAAAATACTTAGCTCCCCCCTTTTAGTTTTCCCTGAAAGAAAATTTAATTGAGAAAACAGGGTGTTTATAGTTTAAAACAGAATGACTAAAAAACCTAATTGCCCACTTTAAAATTCAAAAACATGTAATATTGCCTCATGCTATGCAGGTTCATATCTCTAGAGTGGACCTCTTTCAACAAGATTATCAAAAATTATGAGGCACAGAAAAACAAAAGTTAGACCAATAACTAAAACAATTAATAGATGGCTCTTAATTCATCAGTTAACTTCTCTTCACCAGCCCCTTAAAATAAACTTAAGTGGCTGCTCTCAGTAAATGTATGGAAAATGACTGTAGGCTTCATATGAAAAGGCCATGATGGTAAAGTAATCTTGTCTTATTCAAAAAAAAAGAAAATGATGGTAAAGTTATCTTTGTCATCTCCAGACCAAGAAGGTTGGAAAAAAATAACCAAAACAGGCAAATTTTTGGCCTAATAAATTGGGTAAAGTAAAACCTGGAACCTCTCAGATTTCCTCTTAGGATGATATAGCAAAAGGTTGTTTCTTAAGCTAAGTTGCCCTGGAGATCCTAGGAGAAAATTCCCATTACTTTTCTTTGATCAACCAAGTGACTGAACAAAGCAAAGTATAAGTTCTGATGAGCAAAGGACAACAGAAAAAACGGCTAAAAGTAGGAGTCTAAGCCAATGAATCTGAGTTGAACTAAATCATTTCAGCATTGGGCAAATAAACAAAATGGTGCAACTGTTTAAGAGAACTTTCAAGCATCCTCTTTTAAATTTGTATTTTAAATAAACCAAATTAAGAAATTGAATTGATGAATAATTTCTTCCTCTAAACTCAACACTTACAGACCAGCTATCTGCAAATTTATAGCAACACAAACCTGGAAACCCCTTTACACCAACAATATCACCACGCTTCACATTAGAATGGAAACTAGAAAATTCGGCTTCATTCATGTCTGACTTGCTGCATTATAGAAATGAATAATCTCTTAATCCTTATATAAAAGAAATAAAGGGGTAACAAAACCATCATAACAAAACATTTAGATTCATTGGAAAGCTACATCTTCTTTTCCAGTGTTTGCATGTGCGTTTTTCAGTGTCTGTGTGTGAGTGAGTGAATAAGAGAGACCAAAGATAAAGGAAGGTGTTGGTGTGCCCACACAAAAGCCACATCAACATGTACTGAAAAACTGTAGAAATCAAATAGTAGTTTTTTGGCATCTGTTCATGTTGATGGTGGACGTTTTGGGTGGGGCAGGTTGGATTCCATGAAAGGAATGCATGTCAAAACATAACAAACACAAAAAAAACAAAAACAAAAAAACCTTATAATTTTGAACAGCACAACATAAAAAGATATCAAACAAATGCTTTGCCTAGTAGCACTTACAATACCAATTGCCATACTGGAAAGCCTTATTCATACATTTATATCACTTTCTTCAGATAGGTCGTATATCTTTAGGAAAATAATGAGCATATTGCAGTTGAGAAAACTAGACAGTGATACAGAAAAATGTGCAATAAAAAGGGTGGTAATAGTTGCAATAAGGCAAAGCTAACTCTAGAACTCATCTAAATAAGCCTAAAAAACTGCATTGCCTCCATCTTCTTTTCAAGTGTTTGCATGTGCATTTTTGGGTGTCTATGTGTGTGAGTGAGTGAGACAGACCAAAGATAAAGGAAGGTGTTGGTGTGGCCACACAAAAGCCACATCAACATGTACTGCCAAACTGTAGAAATCAAATAGACCAGTAGTTTTTTGGCATCTGTTCATGTTGATGGTGGACAAAAAAAAAAACAAAAAAACAAAAAAAACATTATAATTTTGAACAGCACAACATAAAAAGATATCAAACAAATGCTTTGCCTAGTAGCACTTACAAAACCAATTGCCATACTGGAAAGCCTTATTCATACATTTATATCACTTTCTTTAGATAGGTCTTATATCTTTAGAAAAATAATGAGCATATTGCAGTTGAGAAAACTTGACATTGATACAGAAAAATGCGCGATAAAAAGAGTGGTAATAGTTGCAATAAGGCAAAGATAACTCTAGAACTCTTATCTAAATAAACCTAAAAAATTGCACTGCCTCCATCACTCTTTCCGCAACCCACATACGCCTTCAACATACAACTAGTTGAGCATGATAACATGAAATTAATATTAATTTAATTCAACCCCAAAGTTTCCTTGCAAAGACCACGGGCAAACATTGATTTTGAATGAAATATGGGAAGCAGTACTCAAAAACATTAACTTTTTAAGAAAAGAAGTTTATGCATGAAGTTATAAGACATAAGATTAATTTATGTACTTACAAAAAAAAACAGTTGTAGAGTGAACAAGAATCTTATTCTACTGATAGAAAGATAATTTGTCAAGACAATCCATCCCGGAAAAAAAATAATAAGAATCACAGAACAAATCAAATATGAATGTGGAAAGGGAGGGGGAGAGAGAGATTAGATACCTAGCATCAGCCATAACTTGGACTTTAACACCGCCACCATGTAAATCATAAAAGAACAGCTTTGAAGAGGATGAACGTTTGCTCATGATGCGCCCTTGCATAAGAAAGACACTAAAGCAATCACCAAAAGAAGCATGACAATAACAGATCATAGACAAAAAATAAAAATAAAACAAAAACAAAATTCCCGGATTTCAATACCAGCCAAATTTACTGTAACATCCTCAAGATGCTCCCCATAGCTTAAAACTCCATACTTCTCTATATATTCAAGGACAGACATCGAAACAGGGAATTTGTGAGGATATGGCTCCTCACCCGCTGCCCGCTGGGCTGCAAGATATTTCAGCCTATTTTCGAAGTATTGCTACAGGAAGAACAAAGAAGGAAGCAAAAGCAGGAGTTGATGTTATTAATCAAGAATTTTGTGGAAAAGTCCATAGAAAAATGCCAACTAGTAATGGACATATACCGTTGGATCCATATCCTCATCATCAACTGCTGCAGATTTCTTACCCTGGGAATCCACCATGCCAGCAGCCTACAAGTTGATTTGAACATAAAATGTGTATCTTAGAGAGATATCAAGCAATAACATATCATACAGAGTCAAGTCCAAATTCTGCAGCATGATGGACAAGGTAGATTAACAACTGAATAGGAATGTATGGCAACATGATGATCAATGTAGATTGACAATTACACTTTTCCCCTCTTGCTGTGATGCAGAATGTATGGCAAATACAACGAAGATTTTACTCTACATTGGACTTTCAGAATAATTGATGGTGGAGGTGGAGAGGTAAGTCAAAGAAAGAATAACAACAATCCCAATATAGTTTCTATAGAGGCTATTCTTGCCATTTCAACCTGCAAAAAAGCTTGTTATGGTCTGCTTGTTGACCACCTGACCCCCTTGTGATTTCTCATTCTTCTATAGTGGATTGATTTCCTGAATTTTGCTGCCCCGAAGTGGTTTTACTTTTAAAGAGTTTTTCAAAAGGTTTCAACTTCGTCACCAAATTACTTGTGTCAATTGATTTATTGCTTTAATAATATTTTGTGATTGTTTGTTTGGTGGTTAATTTTTTAACATTCCGCATTATTTTGTAAACACCTATTCAACCGCCCTTCTAGATGTAGTTCGGAGTTTTGAGCTATTATTTTCAACCCAGTTTCTTTGATTTCCAACATTTTTTAAAGCATTGCATCACCAAATTATAGGTGTGGATTGATTTCCTGAATTTAGCTGCCCCGGAGTAGTTTTACTTTTGAAGAGTTCTTCAAAAGGTTTCAATTTCGTCACCAAATTACTTGTGTCAATTGATTTATTATTACTTTTATAATATTTTGTGATTGTTTGTTTGGTGGTTAATTTTTTAAAATTCCGCATTATTTTGTAAACACCTATTCAACCGCCCTTCTAGGTGTAATTTGAAGCTTTGAGCTATTATATTTTCAACCCGGTTTCTTTGATTTCCAACATTTTTTAAAGCATTGCATCAAGAGTATGGCTAAATGAGCAACTAGTCACTAAATTTTTGGGCACCAATCTAGATATATATCTCAACCATTACAATTAAAAGATGAAGGGATCTTAACTAGCATAATAAAGCTCTTTTATCTGTACCATCCTTTAATATCACTGAAATTTTGCTAAAATGCTACCATTAAGAGGTTATGGAAGACTCATTACCATCCTTTACTGCTTTAGGATTGCATGATCAAAGCTCTTCAAATCTGCTCCTCAAACACTTCTAATTTTTGTCATCTTTTCAGCAATTATAAAGCTTTCAAATATTATTAAATTCATATAAACTTCTACCCATTGTATTTTACTCGTACATTACGAGACTCTCATCTCAATCAACAACTATCCAATAAAGTACAAAAATGATAACTCCTCAATAATACAAAGTATAAATATAATCCATAATTGCCTAACTACAACCTAATAATCTTATGCCCCAAAATAATAGTTTTTGGATGAAGAGAACCAGAGAGAAAATAAGTGAAGTGGGTAAAACTTTACTCAATCCACATTTTGGACATTCAATGAGAAGGAAGTGTTCATGTAAATTAAATAATTATAAACCTCCATTATCTTCTGCACAAAATTGACTATTTTCTGGGCAGTAGAAGGAAGTGTTCATGTATAACATTCAAAGTATATTGTACAAACTACTTATAACATTACCCTACTTTTTTCTATATTTCTTTTCTTTTCTCTTCTCTTCCTTCCGTTAACAAATAAAAGAATGTACTACAAAATTCAATTCTCATCGTTCCTCTGCTTATCATATCTTTTCTGTCTACTCAAACACACTATAGATGATCACACATGTAATCACACCTACACACAAAAATCTTAGCCGAGCATTCAAATAGAATTACAAATATTCAATATAATGTTCGAAAAACATTCCAATAAATTAAAAAATAAAAAATACCAACAAGAATTCTTTTTTTTTGATAAGTAAAATACCAACAAGAATTCTTTAAGGCAGACCATAACCCGAATTGTTTCTACATTATAATCCGTCATTTTACAAGAAACCAAAAGAGCATTCCATGAAAACAAGTACCTGTTTCGCCTTCTCCTCCTCCTTGCGCCGCCTTTCCTCTTCCTTCTGCTTATTCTTCAATTCCTTCTTCCGTGCACTGTAAACATTCGCCAAGATAAAATGGTTTATAGGATCCACAAAATTAAGTTCAAGTCTTTCTCAACTTCTTCTAATTAGTACAGCATTAGTCTCCTGTAAGCCATCTACTTTGCCAAAAAAAAAAAATAAGGAACCTAAACAAGAAGATAAATTAAAATGTGAGAATTAAAAACAATCTCAGGGCTCAGGTTCTTGTATGCATAGTTGTCAATTCGACACGTACTGGCCATTGGCAACACAACAGCAGGCATAACATTTTTGTATAAAATGCTTGTATACTGTAACACCCAAAATCCTATGTCGTCCCAGCCAATACTGGCTGTACTGGCTTGCTTTGATCGGTTTCAGCTAGTACAGCTATTCCACCATTTTTTTAAGTAATTTTGAGTGAAAATGTTAAATTTCAAAACTCCACTCTGTCGAATAGATTACGTGGTTCGATTTCTTTTTTTATTATTTTTCAATCTATTTGAATAGGAAGTTTTTGAAGAAAATGTAGACATTAGATTGCATATTTAGAGAAGAAAGCGAAAATGTAATTGTGTATGCATATTATTACGCACATACAGTAAGGAAATCCAGACTCCTACCATTACGGTCTCAACAACTTTGGCCATATCACGTTGCTTTTCGTTTTTATTCTTTTTCTCTGTTTTTTAAGGAACCATAGAGAGTTATCCGAAATTAGAAACGGTGTTTCATGAAACTTACTTTTTGCTGAGGGTTTCTTCGGAAGCGGAGGAGTCCGTTGCTGAAGACGAGACCGCTTTCGCCTTCTCGTCGACTGAGCCCTCCATTCTCGTTAGCCTTATAACGACCAAATATCTGCGTCAGAATCGGCATACATTACACATACAAGGCATCGTAATAGGAAATAAAATATAAAAAATAAATCTCCTTTTTTCTCGGATTTTCTTGTCAACCAAACACAGGAATTAAATGGTGAGAGAGAGATCTTTGCCTTGGTGAAAATCCCGCGCTGTGGTGAGAGAGAGAGAGAGGGTTTTGGGTATCCCAGAGGGGAGGAAATGGGAGTATTAAGCCGCAAAAGTAACTAGGGTTTGGGAGCCCAAAAAACCTAGGGTTTGAGTGAGTGGGACTCCGGGAGCAGAGGCGGGTTTGGGTCCGCTACACTGCGTAGTTTTGCGCTAGACTGAATCGATCGTTATGATCTCGCCATGTAAGCACTACGAGTACTCACTTCTTCGCCGCTACTAAAAGGTCGTTGGAGGTAGGTTTGGCAATTTTTAACATTGTCCGTGAATATGACACAATTAAAGCATTTTTAGAAGTTTCATCAAATTTTACTCATCAAAATAATTAAAAATTACTTTTTTTTCTATTTTGGTGAATCACTTTTTTAAAGTTCTTCCAAGCCTCTTACGATACGAAATTATAAAATTTGATTTTTTGCTAAATGAGTTGGCCAAATGACCCGCTTATTGACATGGATATAAACGGGCTAACGGGTCGACCCGTCAACCCATTTACTTATTAAAAACATTAAAAAAACAAAACAAAACAAAAGTTGTCAGACTTGGTTAAAAAAAAAAAATCTCTTTAAAAAAAAAAAAAGTAAATATCTTTTTTGATAAGTAGCAAAATAATAAAAATAAAAGTGTAATCACAGAAAACGATTCCGTGGACCAACGGTGTAAGAACCAAATCCACAGGTTCCTGTCAACATGTGAAACATGGAATCACTTTCGATCCAATCAAAAAAAATCTGATTTTTTGATAAGTAATTATCTTGAAACAAAAGCTATGATTCTTCAGCATCCAGGAAGAAAAAGAAAAAGAAAAAAAAAAAAAAAAAAAAAAAAAAAAAAAAAAAAAAAAAAAACCTTTAAAAACAAAATCTTTTTGAAAAAAAAAAAAAGGGAAAAAAATATTTAAAAAAGTCGAGTCGGGTTGACATGACCCGTTAACTTAATCGTGTCGTGCCATGTAACCCAACAGGTTAGTCATGACATGTTCGGGTTGTGGGTTTCAACCCTGTTGGGGATAAAATTAACCCCGAGGACACGTAGATCTTAATCTTGAAACGTCCCGATGTTACATCTCGGACATTTATTACGACCCAGTAGAAGAAGATCGTCTAGGTATAATGACGCCTCGGTCCTATCGAACCCAGTAACGGTATGAAATATCCCGAGATCTCCTAGTCTGATCGGAGCGAACATATCTCGGATATTTATGCCTCGGAGATTTGACAGAAGCTACGAGACCATTCGGGAAGTTGAATCACAACCCAATATACAAAGATTGCTTCGGTATGATAAGACCTCAGATAAGATGGCCTCGGTATGATAACACCTCGGATCTTCCACAACTCTGTTACGGTGCGGCAATATTTCGAGATCTCCTAGTCCTGTCAGAGCGAACATGTCTCGGATATTATCACCTCGGGGGTTGGTTAAAGTGTGTTACAATTGTCTTAGAGTGAGATAAGGCCAGTATCCCGGAAGATCGGGGATAAGTCTCTATCCCATTATTAACGGGATAAGATAGCTAGTAACGTAGAATTAAGATTAAAGAGGTACGAATGCAATTTAATTTGGACTCTATAGCCTTATTCAAATTCCCTGAAGATAAGGTTAAGGTTCAACCAGACTAGGACTCAAACTCCTAGTTCAACTGGGCTTCAAGAATTCCAGTAGGACTACAACTACCAGCCTATAAATAAGACCATCACACCAGGTATTAGATATATTCTCTCTGAACTTTTGAGATTACAGATACTTTCCAGGAAATTTATTTGAACTGACTTAGGCATCGGAGTGGGCGTAGTCAATACCCCCGACTAGTTATTTGTTGTTTTACAGGAATCAAGGTTGTACGTTTGAGGAAGGCTGCGAATCAATAGGCGACACGTCACTATACCGAAAACTGTACCAACAAACCCGATTAATAATCATGTCGGGTTCAGGTTGGCCTAATCGGGTTAGCAGGTCAAGCAAGTTGATCTGAACCCGACACGGCAACCCGAATTACCAACTCTAGTGGGGAGTCGACTCCTGTACAAATTGTTTGACCAATTTTCATTTGTTTAAGGACTCGTTCGAGTATGCAAGTTTTTTGAAAAAAGAAATGCTACATGTACTTAAATTTTTACAAAGGGGGCCTTACTAAGATAATGCGGAGCTTATTCATTGGTACTTGTAGTATTTCTTTTTATTAATTGTTTTGATCATCTCCAATGAATAAGTTCCACATCAGTTAGTAAGGCTCCCTTTGTAAAAGTTTAAGTACATGTAGTATTTCTCTTTGAAAAATACCGAGAAAAATTATTTTTTGAAATTATTTTTAGATGATTTAAAAAACCAGAGACAAAATTAGAAAAAGTTTGATAATATCTTAGTAGAATTTGATTTCTAATAAACAGTATTTGAAAAATACTTTTCACCCAAACATGCCTAAACATTCAAGTTGTCAAGTGTAAATTTTTTAATGTGTAAGCGAAAATTATTATTAAATTCAAAATTTAACGGTGATATTCAAAATCTAATAACAATTTTTATTGTCACGTAAGGAAGTGCGCCCCTGATAGTGCATAACCCAAGCAACTCACTGAGCTCACTTCAACTCGAGCTAACCAGCTGCATCTAACCAATCATCTCTCTTTTAAATTCACGTTTCGTTCAACACACCAAAATACCGAAGATGAGTAGCTCATCTTTGATATTTTGGTGTAAGGTGCTCAAAATCTCGAAAACTTGATATATGATTGATCCCTGACCTAATTCTAATTCGCTTACTTATTTAAAATAAATAAATTAAGAAAAACCACACTCATTCATTCAAATTACAACCCAATTTGTTATATATTTGAACATTAAAAAGTTATAATTGACTCTCAAATTATCTAATCCTTTCACCTAGCCCTTCTGTCAGTATTTTCCATTAAATTTGATGGCATCACGTGTTATACACATAACGTAAAAGGTTTATTATATTAGGGGTAGACCTAAAATTTTAAGTTTAAGGGTAAAATTATAAAAATAATAATAACACTTTTTGGAAGGGGTAAAAAATTAATTTTGAGGGGGTTTATTCATAAAAATATATGTTTTAGGGGGGTTTAAAAAAAAATTGCCCCTAATTGTACCTATTTTTTAAGAAAAAAAAATAAACAAATTTTAAATTTTTTTAAAAAAATAAACAAAAAAAAAACTCATCACTAACGATGTGGAGACTTCTTGTCATCTTGCCGCCTCAGCCTCTCCATAGGGGTGGCAATTCATATTCACATGTCAAATTCGAGTCATGGGTATAAGATTATATAGGTCGACTTGAACCCGACTCATTTAATTATAAAAATGATCAAAATCCAATCCCAAGCACAAAAAAGGCAACACAATAATGCAACAAATACATGACGGAAAATTTTGCAACAATTATAAAAACTCAAACCACAAAATAGAAGCAATCACACAATCAACACAAGGATTTTGTTCAAGTGAAAATCCTTTGAGTACTTCAAAGGTAAAATCACTCTAGGGTAGCCAAATTCAGTAAACCAATTGCTAAAGAATATTTAGAGTACATGCATATTAGATTTACTAACCCTCTTATAAAATACTAAGATTGTTTGAAGGCAAACACACTCTTTGCGCTTTCTTCCTTACCCACAACAACTCTAGCTCCTCATTGGCCAATCTTCTTTATTGGATTTCTTACCAACCCACCGATAGACTTTAAGTTGATATAATAATGAGCTTGTGGTTTAAACAACAAATAACTCATATAAGAGAGATAGCAAAGGAAGCTTCAACATAAAACTCTCTTAGCACACCACATGAATGAAGCTAAGCAACAATGTAAAACTCTTTGAAGACTTAGGCTTAGTCTCTACATGTCTAAATGCATTCTTCTATAAATTAAAAATTAAATTAAAAAGGGGGGGGAGGAGGGGGATAAAAACCCTAAGACCTCGATTGGTAAGCGGAATGAGTAATACATTAGGAAAAAGAATAGTTATTATACGAATGAAATAGTTATTCATACTCCTTAGTTTGGTGACAACACATATACTCTAATTGGAATTGAATCAAAATTACTTTAAAAAAAAAAACCCACAAATCAAATTATTTCTTAAAAAAAAAAAAAAAAAACAAATGCAAACCCTGAACGTGATTACTGTGGGTGGCCGACCCGAGGGTGGCTAGGACCACCCGTAAGGGGCTGCAGGGTGGTTGTGGCCACTCCCCCAGCCATTTGGTGGTGGCCTTAGCCACCCCCAAAATGCATCGAGGGTGGTGCAGAAGCGCCTCGAGGGTCCACCACGAGGTGTTCCAATGGTGGTGTGACCACCCCTGGTTTCAAGGCCAGCCACAATATTCAAGTGGTTTGTATTAGTGGTTTTTTTTTTTTTTTTTGGAAAATGTAATATACTCCTTTAAGAATAGCTATTCTTCTCATTTTTTAGAAGAATAGATATTCCTCTTCATAAGGGAATAGACCCCTACCAAATAAAAGAACAACTATTTCATTCCAAGAGTCTATTCCATGAACCAAACGGGCCTAATACTTGCATGCAGAAACCGACTCTGCCTTATGCAGAAAAACGAGCGACATCAGGATGCTTTAGTGCCCCGTTAGGACACCTCTAGTGTTCCTTCACTAATTTAAGTGAAAACATAACGAGTAGCGTCATGATAGCTATCTAACGGTCTTTTGAGGCTTGGGAAAATGATCTTTCAAGAAGTACTAGGTAAATTCATTTTATTGCTAGTTTATGTGAATTATAAGTGTTATAGTTAAATTATGTCTTTATTATACTTAAATGGCTTGGGAGAGTATGGTTGAATATTTAAGATAAGGTTATTATATTCAATCGTTTCTTAAATATTACAAAAGCGTCGTTATGTTGCCTAAATTTTATTAGGCATTTTACAATAGCATCGTTGTAATGCTCGAGTAATGTTAGAAGTTCTAGATAAATATTGTATTAATGCCGTAGTAATGCATGTATGAAAATATGTGATAATGTTACATAGCTGTCATAATGCCAAAATGGTATTATGATATTTTATATATGTCGTTATAATGCTCAATTGATATTATGACATTGAAAACATGTTGCTATGTTGCCAAAATATTTAGGATAAAGGCAAAGCATGAGAATAATGTTTCCCAATGTATTTTAAAGATCTTAACATTTGAATAAAGGCTTAGGAGTATAAAATAAAGAATACAAGCTAATGCATAGATACAATATTAATGCAGAAAGTGTACAGAGTTGGGAGTCTACCTGAACAGTTTACGAAGTTAGAAAGTATAAATTACTTACTAAGACTTGATACTTAATTTTAAAAGCATAATATTTGTTTTACAAATGAACCTGATTATTTTATGAATTAAAAATGGTTATATGCTTTCGATGAATTTCACATGTTTTAAGATAAATGATGTTTATTAACGATGATTTATGAAAAGAGATGTTCCGCTTTAAGAATAAGGCATGATATTACATAGTGCCATACTATGATTATTGCGGAGACAAAATGATAATAAAACACATTTATACATTGGGTGGAAGGACCCTAGGTTGGGTGCGGAAGGGCTCCAATGCAGATAACATAATAATAAATTGGGAGGATTGTCTTCGGTATATGGGTGCAGAAAGGCCTCAGTACTGTAAATAAAATAAGAAGATGTTAAGGTAATGACTTAAGGGAGGAAGGGCCCTTGGAAAGCTGCTACCATGGGAAGACAGACCATAACTAGCTGAGGAGTAATAACTCTTAATGAGATGAGAGAGAATTAAAGACATAAGATGATAACACTTCAGTGTATATGTATAAGATGAGATTAATATATTTTATTGATGTTTTATGAATTGCTTTCTTGCGTTAGATGTACACGTAAGTATATGTTTCGCGTATATGGCACGTAAAATCTATAGATATATACATGTGTGTGTGTGTAGCTGAGGTTATATATAGTAAAGACGATTCCAAAGAAAAGATAATGGAATTTTATGAAAAATGTTTCTTTTCGAGAAACCCTATATAGTTGTCACTATAAACACATATTATGGATATATTCTAAAATGAATGCTCATACTACCAAGGTCATTGTTTATTATACTTACTGAGACTATGGACTCACTTATACACTTGTGTAATCGTGGATTCAATTGAGATAATCCACCATTACATAGATCTTCCAAGTGTGGAGATTAGTATTGGCATGTATGTGAGTCTAGATGTCTACCATTGTGATGCGCTGACTTGAGATAAGTCAGTCTTAGATTTGTATAAATGTCGCATGTGGCATATTTTAATAATTTTGTATAAATAGAAAGGTTTAAGTTGTAAAGACTTTATATTATGAAATAGAAGCTATGTGTAGAGTCATAAAATACATCTTAAATTAAAATTTAAGACTTAATAATATTACAAAAAGAATATAAGGATGATATGAATATTTATAGGATTAAATATTCATTAGTATTTGAGGTAGTAGACTCCGTTTCCGGTATGCGTAAGGTTATATTTTATGTGCAGAACACATGGTTAATATTTGGAATTAATCGAGACACGTTAATGGTTCCAAATCAATTAGAAAAGTTTAAACTTTGGAATGGCGGAAATAGGATTAAACAAATTCCATTTTAGTTGATTCTAAAACTAGAAAACTCTACTCGAAGTTGTTTATCTACCCTCCAAATTTCATGATTTTTGGACTTCGTTAAGAATGCAAACATGTTCATGAAGCGTACCACCTCTGGGCAGGACAAAAATACTGCAAGGAGCAGTATTCACGTCCAGCATTATTAATTAATGATCATAAGGTTTTTATCAAAACTATGATTACCCAGTTGATGATTCTTAGTCCATGCACGAACCCCGTTTGTGGGTGTTTAGTTCCTAACTATGATGAAGACAATAAAGCAAAACTAAACTACAATCTTATATATATTTAGTTAGAAAGCTAACTTTCATTTAGTTGAAGATTAACTATTGGTTACTTGTAGATAATAGATATTAGGCAGATGATTATTCCTTTTCTTAGATGAGTCACACCCAAGTGCTGTGTTCTTAAGCCATTGATCAAATTCCACCCAAATGAATCTCAACCCTTCAAACCATTATATAAGGAAGGTACAGCTCCCTTCATTCACGCATAACTCTCTTCTCTCTTCTTCTTTGTTTTTCTCTTGCAGAGACCAAACCAACACCTTTCCTTTATGTGTAGAGCAGCAGCAAACCCTCCATAAACTCTCTGTATTTCTAGGCAAACATAAGTTCCAGCAGCTTATTCTTCATTCTTCTTTTCTCTCTCTGTTCTTTGTAAACACAACAAGCTCTTATCTCCCTCTCTATCTCGGCTTGCAACAAAAAAAATGTAAAGCCTCGCCTTTTACAAAAAGACGTAGGTGAAAATTTTAATTTTCACGTGACATTACGACATCATCAGAGTTAAAAAATTGGCAGCTAATTTTTTTTTTCTTTCTTAATAACATAAGAACGTAACACTTCATAACTGACTGAATTACCACGATATATTAATAATATAATTGAGCGTTCTCACTTAATAATTACACACAAGCATTTAACATATGTGCCACATGCGACACTTAATAATACTCAACCATAGTTTTATTCTAATACAAACCAACATATTTAAATAACACATATTAACTGAATTATTCTAGTAGTCATGATCTTCTTTCTATCCTGCATAAACTCGCATGAGATTGTGGTTATCACCACAATCCCATACTGTAAAAACAATGACTCAACTACATCCAATAATATAATGACATAATGATTCATTCGACAATACACAAAACTATAACATGATGTATGATGGATTCATATGCACAGTCTTATTAATAATTCTATATGCACAATTCCATTAATTTAGTAGAGATGGATAGATAGATGCCATGAGACTTTTACACATGATACGGTCTTATCATAGATAGATGAATAGATGACGTGAGTCTCTAACACATGATACAATCTTATCATCGATGTGGGTCCTTTACAATCTTCAGTCTTACTATAGATAGATGGATGAATAGATGCCATGAGACTTTAACACATGATACAGTCTTGTCATCGCCGTGGGTCATTTACCGTCTCCGGTCTTACCTTAGATAGATGGATAATTAGATGCCGTGAGACTTTGACATATGATACGGTCTTATCAATTAGATGCCATGAGTCTTTTACCATCTCCGGTCTTATCATGTACTGATACCATGTACTTTAACCACCATTTTTCCCTCATCAGTGTCGTGGATCTCTTACCAAACCGGTCTTATCATGAAACTTAAACCTTTGGTCTTTGCATCGGGACATTAACCTTCAGTCTTTCTTATTAACAGGTTCATATTTCATGACAGTCTAATATGCAATGCCATTTATATCGCATACCATTAAATATAGCAAGATCACAACATCATAGTAATCAATATCAACGTATGATCAAACAAATCAATATCACCATATAATCATACAAACCACACTCAGTAAGTATTCTAGTAATACTTACTTACACATACACCTAGACCTAAACAATTGCATATCATTAAATAAACCTATATATCACTACATTAAAGAACTCAGTATCATTCTCAGTGAGTGGAATACTTACAGTTATTTTCTTCAAATGGTGTTTACACACAAATGTTCACTGCAACATAATTTAGTACAAATAATAGTGAATTATACGAATTAGTAGTATAATTCACTAAAGATGCGTTTTAACTCTATTCTAATTTCTGACCTTAAAATCTTAATATATTTTCCTATTTAAATATTATCACAAGATATACAATTTGTCCAATTACATTTTATTACTAATCTTTTATGCGGATCTTATCACGACATTTATTAAAGTCCTTAAATATATTTTTACTATTAAAACAAATCTCGTAATAAGATAATATTCCTTTTTACCACTTTTAATCTCTAATTAATATAATGTTGTTTGGACATTATAATGGCATATAAAATGGATTAATTATAATGACACATATTTCATACGGGTATTATAATAGCATTTTTAACTAATGATCAAAATACCCTTTTATATAAAAAATAATTAAAACTCATGATTTTACAATAGAGTTTTGCAATTCAAAATAACTGAACTTTTATAATATCAAAGCAAACACTGTTTCAGTTATTCTAACTGAAACAGTGAGATACCAAAATAGATTTAAGTTAATATTTGACTTATTTTTATATCAAATAAACATAATTAATACATTAATATAATTAACGAGTTTTATACTATAAACACAAGTAAAATAAAATAACTTCGTGTTTATTTCTGATTTTAACATTTATAAAAACTGAGTAGAATAACAACATTAGTATTAATAATGCCTAAAAATACTTAAAAGAATTCGGGCAAGGCAACGACGCTTTTATAAAATAATGTATTTTTACTCGGGCATCACAACAACGTATTTATTAATTAAATACTCCACTTTGAAAAATCTTGTTTTAAAAACAACATCAAAGCATTAGATTTCTTTAACAACACTTATAAAACATTAAAACAAAACCTTATTTAAAACTTACCAAATATCATTTTCTTTATATTTTCCTTTTCTTTTCTTTATCCTCTTTCTTATTTCTTATTTTTCTTTTTCTTCTCTGTAGGTGAAAGCCGAGAGACAGAGAGATGGAGAATGAGAGATAGAGAGCTCGGGAGAAAGAGAGACTTACTGAAAGGGAGAGCCACGTACCTACAACGAAGCGGTTAATGATGTGGATGAAGACCACTGGGTCAAAGTTATGAAAAGTGAGTTGGAATTTAAGTATTCCAACAATGTCTAGTCTCTTGTAAAGGGGCCTAACGACATTATACATATTGGTTGTAAATGGGTTTACAAGAGAAAGAGGGGTGGATGGGAACGTTGAAGCCTTCAAGGCAAGATTGGTAGCTAAATGTTTCACTAAAAAAGAATGAATCGATTAGGAGGAAACCTTTTCGCCTGTTGCCATACCTAAATCCATCCAGATACTCTTTGCCATTGCTGCTCATTTTGACTATGGGATTTGACAGATGGACGTCAAGACTGCCTTTTTAAATGGGCATCTTGACGAGGACATCTATATGATGCAACGAGACGGGTTCATAGCTAATAACCAAGATGATATGGTGTGTAAGTTGCAAAGGTCTATTCATGGACTTGAGCAAGCATCCCGATCATGGAACATCAGGTTTGATGAGACAATCAAGTAGTTTGGTTTTGAACAAAACCTGGATGAACCATGTGTATACAAAAAGTGTCAAGATAAAACAATAATGTTTTTAGTGCTATATGTTGATGACATCTTGCTCATTGGAAACAATGTAGGGACATTATCAATAAGAACCTGGTTGTCTAATTAGTTTGACATGAAAGACTTGGGAGAAGCAATCTATATTCTAAGGATCAAGCTTTTGTGAGATCGCCGTAATAGAATGATAGGCTTATCTCAAACTGCATACATAGATAATGTATTAGCAAGGTTTAGCATGCTAAACTCCAAGAAAAGGGTTACTTCCCTTTAGACATGGAGTTCCTCTTACTAAGAAGCAGTATCTTGAGACACCTCAAGAGTAAGAGCAGATGAGGAATGTTCCTTACGCTTCGGCTGTAGGAAGCCTCATGTATTCTATGCTATGCACTAAACCTGATATATGTTTTGCAGTTGGGATGGTCAGCAGATATCTATCAAACCCTGGACCAACACATTGGGTAGCTGTAAAGCATAGACTCAAGCATCTTTGGAGAACAAAGGATTATATGTTTGTCTACTATTGTGAGGATTTGACAACAACTGGTTATATAGATCCTGATTTCTAGTTAGATCATGATTCTCATAAATCTACCTTAGGGTATGTCTATACCTTAGGTGGAGTAGCCATTATTTGGAGAAGTGTGAAGCAGTCTTGTATTACTGACTCCACTATGGAAGTTGAATATGTTGTGGCTTGTGAAGCTGTAAAAGAAGCAGTATGGCTCAGGAAGTTCCTAGCAGATCTTAGTGTTATGAGGATAGAGCAGTCTCCTATCACGTTGTTTTGCGACAATAGTGGAGTAGTTGCACAATCCAATGAACCATGGGAGAGGGAAACACATTGAACACAAATATCATCTCATCAGAGAGATAATGTCTTGAGGAGATGTGGTTGTGGCTAAGATTCCATCGACTAAGAATTTGGTAGACCTGTTCACAAAGACTTTACTTCAAAAGATTTTCGAATCTCACTTAGAGGGAATGAGAGTCAAATGTATGCCTAATTGGAATTTAGTGCAAGTGGGAGTTTGTTGGGGTTTATGCCCTAAATCCCAAAGTACTGTTGATATAAAATTTTATTATGAATAAAATTGTTATTCATTGATCTATTTTTTAGTAGATGGCATATGTTAATTTACATGCTTAATATTGTTCTATGTATATTTTGCATGTGAAATACCCTTAAATTACATTGAATATGGTTTATGATGTGAGTAAAGAGTTATCACACATGATCTTAGTCCATAATCCTTATAGTCTTAAACTTATGGATAGTTTGCAGTCGGTAATGGAATTGGGCATTCCATTTGCGGGACTGTTACACATCGAATCTTTGTGATTTATCTTCATTAGGTGAAGTTGAAGGCTTTGTGTTGATATGTAGGTGTTATGCACTGACAGGACCTTAAGAGTTGTTTTTCCATGAAAATACTATCAAAGGAAAAAACTCATACTCCCAATATTACTTATGATATTTGTTGGGAAAAATATTGGCCTTCTCGGGTGCCAGACCCAACCGGAACACCAGGCCCATTGGGTCCACCCGATAGGGTCCAAACATTAAAGAGAAGATAATCCACCCGAGCCCATCAAGATCATTTGGGCCCAATCTGTTCAACTGGTCCGATTACCCGACCCGGGTACCCTGTGGCACCCACAGCCGCATATATTTCGGGAGTACCTGAGGTATAAAGGACATGGCGCACGATACAAAGCTAGATCGTGCGCCCGGAGCTTGACCAATGAAATGTCACCCGTATAAGATCTGCGCCCGAGATAAGCGGTCATGGAACCCAAACCCGAAATATCCGTACACCCGAAGCCACGTCTTCTTCAACTGTCAAGTCCCGCGCATACAGGGAACAATCTCGACTGCCCTTCAGCCTCTATAAATACGAAGGTCCCATCTTATGATAAGGTACGCTAATTAATCCCTAGCATTACTCTGCACATTTACTCTCAGAACAATACACTTACTTAAGCATCGGAGCGGGATTGTCGGCACCCCCCCCCCCCCCCCGACGCAGCTTTTACTTGCAGGTTTAGAAGAATGAGCATACGGGCGAATTACTGATCGACACGTCACTTACCGGAATCTGTCTCAACAGATTGGCACCGTCTGTGGGAACGACTTGTGACGTTTCTCTACAAAAATCCGCTATGGTGAACACTAGATCAGAAGCAAACTGAGTGTCTCGGGATGCTCGAAATGCCCGAGAGGAAGGAAACTCAAACGATCCTCAAATCACTCGGCTAAATGAAAGGATAGAGCAGATGGCCAAAAGTATAGAGGATTTGGCTACTATGAATGCCATTCTCCAGGCTCGGGTTCCGGAACTCCACCGGACAGTCACAGATCCAGAAAACCAAGAGGTCTGCAATAGCCACATCGAAGAGCGACGGGAGGAGGAAAGACTTGGAGGCAGCCGAGTTGAGGGGTCCGGAGAAAGAAACAACCAAGAGGAAGAAATCCCCACGCATGTTCCCCCTCCTCAAACCGAGGCCGAAAGGGGGGTGCAAGGCATGATCGCCCGGTTAGAACAGAGATGCAATGTTCTGACCGCTGCTATCCAACAGAATGATAAGGGAAAAAGCGTCCTTGGTCGAAAATCTTTTGCAAAAGACTACCTCTCCATTTACCGAGGATGTGACCAACATTTGTCTTCCCGAGAAGTTCAAAATCCCAGAAATTCCATTCTATATAGGCCTTGAAGATCACGTGGAACACCTGGATAATTTCCGTGCTCACATGGACCTCCACCGAACACCTGAGATGGTAGCATGCCGAGCCTTTCCATTTACCCTCTCGGGTAACTCCCGCGACTGGTTTAGGAAACTTCCACCGAACTCTATCCGACACTTCGACGACCTCTGAAGGATGTTCTTCACGTAGTTCATGGCCGGGAGGGTCAGGAGAAAGCCATCCGGATCCTTGATGTCCCTGCATCAGGGACCCGAGGAGTCTCTAAAAGACTTTTTCATGAGGTTCAACCAGGCGCGGCTCGAAGCTGAGGCTGCAACTGATGACTTTATATACGGTACCCTTTTTCAGGGAATCCGAAAGGATGGAGCTCTCATGTCTGATATAGCTCGAAAGCCCCCTCAAAATCTGGACGGCTTCATGAGTAAAGCCGAGAAGTACATCAACTAGGAGGAAACGCTCCGAGCCCTACTGGGAACCGAGCAGACTCACCCGTCCACTTCCGAGCGTCAGAAGAAGAAAAAAGATCCTTAGAAAGAAGAACGCAGGCGTGTTCTGGAAGGAGAGGAGGCTAGACCAAAGCTAGACCGGGAGTCGCTCCGAGATCACAACTGGACCCCCCTCAACGTTCCCATCATGGATGTTCTCCTGGAAATAAAGCGAGACACAATGTACTGAAAGCCCCGGCCAGTACTCGTAAACCCAAATTCACCATATGCAGATCAGCATTGCGCTTTCCACGATACTACCGGGCACCGCACCGAAGCTTGCATTTCCTTGAGAATCTTGATAGAACGCTTCATAGAGAATGAGAAACTTGTCCGATTCCTTGCAAACCAAAGGATTCTACCAGACCCAGGGCACGACAACTGGCCCCGGGAAGATGACAATCGGTTCCACCAGAATCAAAACCATCGTCGGAATGACCGAGAAAGAGATCGGGAAAGAGCCAGAGAACCAGAGCGTAGACTAGACCCTCGGGTTGACCGAGAAGCAGGAGCCGAGCCCTGCCAGCACCACAGGAAAACCTCCTAGAAATACAGACAATTTCGGGGGGTTTTGGAGGAGGAGGAGAGTCTAGCTCGGCTCGGAAGGCATATGCAAGGCAGATAAGGGATTTCGAGGTATACTCGGTGCAGAAACCTCCAAAATCCCAGAAACGAGATGCTCAGGTGATCGGCTTCTTGGACGATGATTATGCAGGGGTATCTCTCCCGCATACTGACGCTTTGGTATTAAGCTTGGCTCTTGCCAACCACAAGATTCACTGCATTTTAATTGACACGGGGAGCTCAGCTGGGATCCTCTATAGTTCAGCCTTTGAGCTCATGAAAATCGATTGAAGGAAGGTGATCCCAGCTAGGCATTCGCTAGTCAAATTCGTAGGAGAACAGGTGCTCCCGCTCGGGTCGATCGAACTCCCAGTCATGGCTGGAGCATACCCAAGGCAAAGGACTATAATGGTCCAGTTCCTAATAATAGATCGACCTTCGGCTTATAATGCCATCCTCGGAAGAACAGCACTCAATGAGCTCCAAGCTGTAACCTCAACCCCCCACCTGAGCATGAAATTCCCCACCGAGGAAGGGATCAGCGTTGAAAAGGGAAATCAACGAATGGCCCGAGAATGCTACAATACCAGCCTGAAAAAGCTCCCTGAAGCTACGGGACTTGGAGAGAAGACCAAACACGATGGAAAGTAGCAATCATAGTTGGGGGAGCCGGTCTAGGAATTGGAGGATTTTGAGCTCGGTGACTCCAAGAAGAAGATCCGAGTAGGCTCGCAGCTTTGCCCAGAAATAAAGGAGGCCTTGGTGGAGTTCCTCAGACGAAACGAAGACGTTTTTGCATTGGTCCACGAGGATATGCCAGGGATACCTCCATCTGTGATTGTCCACAGGCCAATGGTCGATCCGAGTCATCGACCGGTCAAATAGTGAAGAAGAATTTTTGCTCCTGAGCGGAATCAGGCGGTAGCCGAGGAGGTGCAGAAGCTCCACAGGCCGGGTTTATCCGAGAAGTAGATTACCCAGAGTGGCTGGCCAACGTGGTTTTAGTAAAAAAAAACCACCGGGAAGTGGAGAATGTGTGTTGATTTCACCGATCTCAACAGCGCATGTCCCAAGGATAGTTTCCCATTGCCTCGGATCGATCTCCTAGTAGACTCTACATCCGGACATGAACTCCTAACGTTCATGGACGCCTTCTCAGGGTACAACCAGATTCACATGGATGAAGCCGATCAAGAAAAAACCTCATTTATTACCGACTGAGGTCTATATTGCTACAAGATGATGCCGTCGATTTAAAAAATGCCCGGGCCACGTGCTAGAGACTCGTCAATAAGAAGTTCCGAGATCAGATCAGACGAAACGTAGAAGTCTATGTTGACGACATGCTCGTTAAGAGCATCCGAGCCGTCGGCCACATAGCAGATCTGAGGGAGACCTTCGAGACACTGAGGAGTCACAAGATAAAGCTCAATTCGGCCAAATGCACTTTCGGCTTCTCCTCCGAGAAGTTCTTGGGATTTATGGTCTCGCAGAGAGGAATCGAGGCAAATCCCGAGAAGGTTAGTGCAGTCCTAGGAATGCAATCTCCTCAAACCACCAAGCAACAGCAGCAGCTGACCGGGAGAATAGCGGCTTTAAACCGGTTCATCTCCCGATCCACAGGTAAATGTCTCCCATTTTTCAAGATTTTAAAAAAAGCATTCGAATGGAATAACGAGTGCGAGGAAGCCTTCGAGAAGTTAAAAGAATATTTGACCAATCCGCCACTCTTGAGCCGCCCGGACGAAGGGGAAATACTTTATCTCTACCTAGCAGTATATCCCTCGGCAGTCAGCTCAGCTTTGGTCTGAGAAGACTCAGGTATCCTAAAATCGGTTTATTTTACCAGCAAAGCACTCCATGGAGCCGAAGAGAGGTACCCTCGGATTGAAAAGTTGGCCTTCGCCTTAATCGTCTCGGCGCGGAGACTAAGACCATATTTTCAAGCACATGCTATACGGGTATTGACCGAGTATCCGTTGAAGAAGATATTGTAAAAACTAGACCTTTCTGGCAGGTTGGTGAACTGGTCGGTAGAGCTAGGGCAATTCGACATGGAATTCCACCCTCGAACTTCTATCAAGGGTCAGGTCCTAGCTGACTTCCTCCTGGAATTCAGTAATACACCCGAGAGCGAAGAACTGCCCAAGAAGGAGACCTGGGTAACGTATGTAGATGGTTCCTCAGCTAACCGGAAGAGTGGAGTCAGTGTCACTCTTGCAAGCCCGGATGGAGAAAGTTTTCTGTACGCAATCAAGCTGGATTTCGTGACCACCAACAATGAAGCGGAGTATGAGGCAGTGTTGGCTGGGCTTTCCATAGCCCGGGAGATGGGAGCAAGGAACATAGAAGTCAGAAGCGATTCTCAGGTGGTAGTAAGCCATGTGCAGGGACTTGCCGAGGCCCAAGGTGAAAAGATGATCCAATATCTCAACAAGGTACGTGAATATCAGTCTAACTTTAACAGGTCGGCTATGACAAAAATCCCTATGGAGGAAAATGTCGAAGCTGATGCCCTCTCCAAAATGGGCTCTGGTACTGGCCCCGATGTCAAAACATCTACCAACGAAGTGGTGGTGCAAACCGAGCCTTCAATCAACCCGAAGTTAGAAATGATGGAAGTTGAAGAAAGATCAACCGTTCCCGAGTGGGCCACGGATGTTGTTCAGTACCTCCGTCACAGATCCTTACCTGAGGATAAGTTGTTGTCTCGTAAGGTAAAAAATGCACTCAGCTCGGTACGTGCTAATTGGAGGAGTACTCTACCGGAGAGGTTATATCAAGCCACTTCTCAAGTGTCTCAACAACTCGGAATCGGAATATGTGCTCAAAGAAATACACGAAGGGGTCTACGGGAACCATTCAGGCTCTCAGATGCTGGCACATAAGGCAACGAGAGCCGGGTATTACTGGCCAACAATGAACAAGGACTCGGTCAGGCTGGTTCAACAGTGAGACAAGTGTCAAAGGTTTGCTCGGGTGATGAGGAACCCCCCCGAAAAACTCAATCCGATCACCTCGCCCTGGCCATTCGCAAAGTGGGGAGTTGACATAGTCGGGCCCATGCCACCAGGAAAAGGAAGCCGGAAATTCCTTCTCGTCGCAGTAGACTATTTCACAAAATGGGCGGAAGCTAAGGCATTCTCTCAATCACCACCGGCAATGTGATAAAATTTCTTTGGAGCTCGGTCATATGCCGATTCGGCATCCCACATGCCTTTGTTATTGACAACGGAAAGCAATTTGACTGCGGACCGTTTCGTAAATGGTGTGCCGAACTTCGGATTCGAAATTATTATTCCACTCCGATTCACCCACCAACAAATGGGCAAGTAGAAGCCACAAACAAAGCACTCCTCAAAACGCTAAAGAATAAGCTCAACAGGAAGAAGGGAGCTTGGGCCGAGTATGTCCCGGAGGTACTTTGGGCCTATTGTACCACAACGCGCACTCCCACAGGTGCTACTCCATTCTCTTTAACATACGGTTCCGAGGCAGTCATCCCTGCAGAAGTCGGATCACTGAGCTTCCGGGTGTCGCACTACAATCCGGGACTCAATGACGAAGGAATCAAGCTCAATCTGGACTTGTTACAAGAAAGAAGAGATGAAGCACAGGTCACATGGGCAGCATACCAGGACCGAGCGGCCCGCTACTTCAATAAAACAGTGAATCCAGGGAAGTTCCAACTCGGAGATTGGGTCTTGAGGAAAGTAAGCCCGATTACTAAAGATCAAACTGAAGGAAAACTCGGACCCCAATGGGAAGGCCCATACAAAGTAATACGATGTCACAGCAAGGGGGCATATCATTTGATCGACACAACCGGCAGGGAACTACCGAGATCATGGAATGCCGAGCATTTGAAGAAGTACTTTATGTGAATCACATGTAACCAATTAGGCTTTTAGTAAATTCAATTGTTTGGGAGTTTGTACAGCTAAAATTTTATCCGGCTTATTCCTCGGTTCAAATCAAACCAAATCAAATCAAACCAGATCAAATCAAAGTGCTATTTCCACTCGGTTTGAAACACAACCGACTCGGAACACACGCACCAGTCATGTTCCTCGGAAATGACTCAGACAAATTCTCAAATTTGTCTAAGTCATTGGGGGGGTGACTCGGTTCAAATCAAACCAGATCAAATCAAAGTGCTATTTCCACTTGGTTTGAAACACAACCGGCTCGGAACACACGCACCAGTCATGTTCCTCGGTAATGACTCAGACAAATTCCCAAATTTGTCTAAGTCATTGGGGGGTGACTCGGTTCAAATCAAACCAGATCAAAATCAAAGTGCTATTTCCACTCAGTTTGAAACACAACCGACTTGGAACGCACGCCGGTCATGTTCCTCGGTAATGACTCGGACAAATCCAAAATTTATCTAAGCCATTGGGGGGTGACTTGGTTCAAATCAAACCAGCTCAAATCAAAAAGTGTTGTCTCCCTCGGTTTGAAACACAAACGACTCGGAACGCACGCTGGTCAGGTTCCTCGGTAATGACTCAGACAAATCCAAAATTTGTCTAAGTCATTGGGGGTATCAAACAAGATCAAATCAACTCAACCCGGCAGCACAAGCAGCTATTTAACATTTTGAAATTAAACAGTCATTTTAATTACAAAATAATAAATTCTGGTTACAAACCAACTCGGTTGTAAAACTCAAAATTTCAGTGCAAAATACAACCGGGTAAACAAAAAATAAATTTTACAAGTTTGGACTCCCTGCAGAGTCCCCATCATCACCAACTTCAACCTCCTCGGTTTCTTCATTTCCGGGAGTACAATCCGAAACAGAAGGCCCAAATGTCAAGTCATCACGATAGGTGTTAGTATTTTGGCCTCATTTTGTGTTTGGACAAAATCACTTAAGTGTAAAGATGCTGTAAACAGGGATTCCACTATTCAGAGTCTGCAAGTCAGAAGAATTCAAGTTCCCTGTCAGCCGTCCGAACGATCGAGCCATCCCGTCCGGACGCCCATCTGTCCACTGTTCCATCCGTCCGGATGACGTGTCATCCCGTCCGGACGCTAGACAGACCAGCATCATCCGTCCGGACGAAGTGTTCATTCCGTCCGGACCCCATACTGTATCGAGAAGTTTTTGTGCCAGCTTGCATCCGTCCGGACATTTTAGCAGCATGTCCGGACGCCTCCCAGTACTCGATCAGTTTCTGATTTCTTTCCAAGTTCCAAGAAAGGGAAGATCAATCAACCGTCCGGACGATGTGGTATCCTGTCCGGACACGCGTCTCCGTAAGGCAAGAATCGCAATTCAAATATGACTGTCCGGACGTCTGACAGCTGTGGTCCGGACGCGCGTGCATCAAAGAAGGAAATTACCGATTCAACTTCAACCGTCCGGACGACTGCCTATCATGGTCTGGACGCGCGCATTACTGATATGGAAATTGCGTGTTGAAGAATAGCCATCTGGACGCTCGAGAGCCTTATGAGGAAATTACTTGCAGAGGATGTGCGACCGTCCGGACGATGTGCCATCCCGTAAGGACGATGTCCTTAAACAGGAAAGATTTCTCCACGAATTTTTTAGAAAATCTTGTAGCACAGTTGTCCGTCCGGACGGCCCATGTCCACCATCCGGACGGTGCCCAGGTATATTTTTCCTGTCGCTCATTTGAGCCCCCAGCCTATAAATAGAGGCCCTTGGGCACTGAGAACTGTAAGAATTCGATGTGAATTCCATTAGAGTTCAGAGAAGTCATCAATCCCTCTGAAGCCGTTTTACAAGTGTGCTGTGCTGTAAACCGAAGTCTATCTTAGAGGTCGGCTCTAAGGTAAGGAGTTTCATTGAAGACCCCTTCAGGTAGGTGAACCTGGTTGGGAAGCGTTCGTGTTGGGTTACACGTCAGAGATCAAGGTACGACCACTGCATCGGTACATGTGAGTGTTACTGTCTTGTATCTAGCTATGTCTTCTGAATAGTGGAATTCTTGGGTTTCGCTGCTCCGGAGTGGTTTTTCTCTTAACTGAGTTTCCACTTCGTCGACAAAAATCTGTGTGTCATTTACTTTCCCCTGTGCTTTAATTTTTGTTGACACTTATGCACACACTTGTTATTTAAATTAGAAGTCATTTCAAATTTCAATTTTCAATTGGTATCAGAGCAGGTACACTCTGTTTAGGATTTATTTCCTAAGTGTGATCCTCATCTCTTGTGACTTCTATTTTTTTTATTACACCTTTTATCATGAATTCTTCTCAGTTTTCTAATGAAGATTCTGATATTAAGCTCTTTAAGGTTTTTAATAAATTGAAGAATGCTCAACATTCTAAAGAGCTTAAAAAGGTGAAACAAGAAAAAGAGTCTTTGATTGTTCAGTTATCTGAATCTCATGCTTTGATTGACTCTTTGAGATCTGAGAATAACATGTTGTTTGACATTATTGATACACTTGAGAATAAATTAAAAGAATCTGAAGATCTCTTGAAAAAATTCTCAAGTGATAATTTGAAAAGCATGTTGTGTATTCATTCAGATATTTCGAACAAGCCTGATTTGACTGCTGATTTAAATACTTCTACTTCACATGCTTCTGATTCTGAATTAGACTCTGTTGGTATTAAGCATGTGATAGTAGATGCAGCTTGTTCTAAAAATTCTTGCTTAGATAAATGTGTGATGCCTAACTCCAAGGATTCAGGAACCCAAGGTAAGTTTGTTTCTATTTGTCATGATTGTGGGAAAATTGGTTATATTAGACCAAATTGTGTTGTGTTAAAATCTCACAAACCTTGGAAGAAGCAGGAGGACTCCAAAAAGGGCATTATTGAGAAAACCTCTTCAGATAAATATGTCCCGCCCCATAGGAGGCATATATCTCAAAGAGGTAAGGATTTTGTTGTTTGTGAAAATGCTAATCTTAAATTTGCAGAGCCCTTCAAGAAGCATTTCAGCAAACGAAGTCAGCCTACCTGCTATCATTGTGGTGTCTCTAGACACATCAGGCCACACTATCCTCAAATCCGACATTAGCAGCCTCGGATCAGGAAAACAGAGCAAAAGATAGGTAAGTCTAGCACTAAACCTTCTAAGCCTCATCATGTTTTTCGGCAACAACGGCATTATCCTCAAAGGGATTCTCCCTCATGCTATCACTGTGGTAAGTATGGCCACATCAAAGCCGAATGCTTCAAAGTGAAGCCTCAAAAGCCCAAGAAGAATCAGACCAATGAAGGGCTTGTCAACATGATGAAGAATGTCCTAGTCAGACTGATCAATTGGGACATGGCTCACACCCCTGCCTCACAGGTAAAGAAGGTATGGGTAAGGAAGGATGAGACAATTCACCCCTTAAGGGGGAGTGGACTCACCTAGTAGGTGAGGTCTCCCATGCCCAGGATTTTGGTTCCTAAATCCTAGTGCATGTCAGGTATGTTTACATTGCATTGTTTATCTTGTCATATCGTACTCATGCCTTCCATTCTGTTTGAGGAACCGTTTATTTTATCCCCATATTTTCTCTTGTTGTCTTGAAAAACATATGCAGATATTTTCTTTTGGGGATTACAGTTGAAGCACGTCGGGCGGCTGCTTTTCTGTCTTGGTATTTCTTAAACCTCTCTCCATGAGGACAGGTTTAGTTTACCTTACATGCTGGGAATAGATGTCATTTCCTTTTCCATAAGCATGTCTTTGTTGTTTTTCTGTTTATTGTTTTTCAACAAAAAAAAATAAAAAAAATAAAAAATAAAAATTGGGGAGAAGATGCGAAACTTTATTTATTTCTTTTGATAGCTTTTCAGATTTTGCATGTGTTTTTGCCTGATATCTCAGTTCATTGTGCATTGATTAAATATGCTTATATATGATTGAGAGTTTGTGCATGATATCTGCTAAGTTTTCCTGTTGCATCTTAATGATAGATAGTTACTTTCCTCATGCGATGAAAATGTGCACTATCTAAGACTCCCCTAAGGTACATCTTTTCCTTCTCTGACTTTTTGCTTCTAGAAATTCTAGATAAGAGAAGAGGTCTTTGATTAAGATGGTCAAATTGACCATATGCTAATTGAACCTAGAGCCTAAAAATTCTAGCACTCTCTAGGATTGCAGCACCATAAGAATCAAGCAGTAAATCATATGCATTATGCGCTTTTAAATTGTATATTCACTGCTTATGTGCTGAGTTTGCTATATGTCTTGCCCTCTACTTGCAAGTAAAAATTTTACTTTGTCCTTCATGGTACAAGTAAAACAATTAGGTGCTGCATCTTAGGGGGAGTGTATCAGATGAGGGTGGCTAGGCCCTAGTAAGATAAGGTTTGACTTTTGGCTGATCTTTCATTGATTTTCTCTCTTGTTTGGAAAATCTGGTTGCTTTTTGTCATATCAGTGAATTTCATACCTTATTGAGAAAGTCTTCACACACACACACACGCATTGCATGAGTTGAGCAATCTATTTAAAATTTCTATCTGCAGGGAAATTTGTGCTTATTGAATACTAAACTCTCATTTATATCTTTGCATATTTCTGCAATGCTATTTGACTGTTTTATCAGTTGATTATACATACGTGTTTTGAAGCTAACTTTTGAGAAAAATATTTTTCTGCAAATTTTTCTCCAGTTTCAGATTTTCAGTGTGAAGCGTCCGGATGGACCTACTCTTACATCCGGACGAGCGCAGTCTTGCCATATGTTGATCTAGCAGTTGTCATCCGGATGGTTAAGTGACACATCCGGACAGGATCTCTACAGGTTTAAGACTAGCGTCTTTTTTTTTTTTTTTTTTTTTTCATACACACATCTATGCATTTTTTGATTTATCATGGCATGTTGTGTGTTTTTCTCGTGGATTTCTCCCAAGATTTTGGCATTTTGTGCACATCTCTTCTCATCACATAATCTTCATTGTGTCTTCCGTTATTCTTTTAAGTCTTTGTGCTTTTAGAATATTGGAATATTTGTTGGGATATTTTCTTGAGTATTGTGCATGAAAATCCTTTTCTGTCTGTTTTCTGGGATGATCTTTTATGCCTTATGAATAGTTGAATTGCTTATATTTCTCTTTGGCATCCATTTGACAGTCGTCTTAAATACCACAATATTTTTGGAACTAACAGGATCTAATGGTATTTTTGGAGATATTTCTGATTGGTTTTGACTCAGGAATACGACATCCAGCGGCTCCCAGCACAGTGATTGGCAGATGCATCCTTTGGAAAACTGATTATTGTTGAAGTTGGATGTTCAATTTCTAAAGGTCTTGGGGTTTGATACTTGGAGGATTTATGTTCCTCTCTTTTGGGCCACTTGCAGACTTTTCTCTAGTTTCCTATTGTTTTGGATTTTAGAAAGTTCTTTGTCTGTGGATATTATTACTCTATTTACCCTTGTACTTCTGAGACATTGAGGGGAGTAATTGTTGTGTGGTTTTTCTCATTACTCTTTTTTACCCTTTGTCCCTTTGTGACAAAAAGGGGGAGTAATTTTTGATTGAGACCAGGATTGTATTTTTAACCGGTCAAGTGATTTTTGTCCCAGAATGGCCAAAGGGGGAGTTTTTTAGTATTTTGGCCTCATTCTGTGTTTGGAAAAAATCACTTAAGTGTAAAGATGCTGTAAACAAGGATTCCACTATTCAGAGTCTGCAAGTCAGAAGAATTCAAGTTCCCTGTCAGCCGTCCGGACGATCGAGCCATCTCGTCTAGACGCCCATCTGTCCACTGTTCCATCCGTCCGGACGACGTGTCATCCCGTCCGGACGCTAGACAAACCAGCATCATCCGTCCGGACCCCATACTGTATCGAGAAGTTTCTGTGCCAGCTTGCATCCGTCCGGACTTTTCAGCAGCATGTCCGGACACCTCCTAGTACTCGATCAGTTTCTGATTTCTTTCCAAGTTCCAAGAAAGGGAAGATCAATCAACCTTCCGGACGATGTGGTATCTCGTCCGGACGCGCGTCTCCATAAGGCAAGAATCGCAATTCAAATATGACCATCCGGACGTCTGACAGCTGTGGTTCGGACGCGCGTGCATCAAAGAAGGAAATTGCCGATTCGACTTCAACCGTCCGAACGACTGCCTATCATGGTCCGGACGCGCGCATTACCGATATGGAAATTGCGTGTTGAAGAATAGCCGTCCGGAGGCTCATCCCCCATGGTCCGGACGCTCAAGAGCCTTATAAGGAAATTGCTTGCAGCGGACGTGCGACCGTCCGGACGATGTGCCATCCCGTCCGGACGATGTCCTTAAACAGGAAAGATTTCTCCGCGAATTTTTCAGAAAATCTTGTCGCACAGTAGTCCGTCCGGACGGCCCATGTCCACCGTCCGGACGGTGCCCAAGTATATTTTGGCTGACGCTCATTTGAGCCCCCAGCCTATAAATAGAGGCCCCTGGGCACTGAGAACTGTAAGAATTCGGTGTGAATTCCATTAGAGCTCAGAGAAGTCATCAATCCCTTTGAAGCCGTTTTACAAGTGTCCTGTGCTGTAAACCGAAGTCTATCTTAGAGGTCGGCTCTATGGTAAGGAGTTCCATTGAAGACCCCTTCAGGTAGGTGAACCTGGTTGGAAAGCGTTCGTGTTGGGTTACACGTCAGAGATTAAGGTACAACCACTGCATCGGTACATGTGAGTGTTACTGTGTTGTATCTAGCTATGTCTTCTGAATAGTGGAATTCCTGGGTTTGGCTGCCCCAGAGTGGTTTTTCTCTTAACTGAGTTTCCACTTCGTCAACAAAAATCTGTGTGTCATTTACTTTCCTCTGTGCTTTAATTTTTGTTGACACTTATGCACACACTTGTTTTTTAAATTAGAAGTCATTTCAAATTTCAATTTTCAATAGGGATTTGGAGCATCTTCGGTCCAGTCCTCAACATCCAGAAAGAACTCCACTCCCAAAGTCTAAAGCTCATCGGTGGCACTCTCTGGCATCCCAATGAGGTTGGGGGTCACAGTCTCTGGATCGACTTCAAAAACTTCCGGGTGGAGAAGCATAGTTCTCAAGCTCTCGAAACCCCAGTTTGATCCCCGACCCCAGCTAAGGCCTCGGAGCCAGGGGACCAAAGCAAGCTGCTTCTTCAAGCGCTTAGACTTAGACTTGTAATGGTGGCTCTTCTTTCGAAGCTTCTTGCACCGAGCATGAGCCTCCTTTTGCTTCTCGGCTACCAGCGAGTCCTTCTCCAACTCCATCTCGGCCACCCGGGCAGTCAGAGCAGCCTTGCTCTCGTTAGCCTCAGTAAGGTTGGTTAACACCCGGTCGAGGGTCTTCTCACTTTCAAGGGCCTGGTCACGAGCCTCTTCCACCTGCTTTCGAGCTAAAACTAGATCTTTGTCCCGAGCCTCAATGGTCCGATCTCGGAGCTGAATGTCATTTTTTAGGGCCTCGATCTGGGACTCCAAATCTTCGGTCCGAGACATGTCGAATTCCAGCTCCTGAATCCGGGACTGCATCTCAGTAACCTTGGCCGTCAGAGAGGGTTGACTCACGAAAGCTTCCCGGTGGTTTCGCCACAAGGCAACCGACCTTATTATACCCTACAAAAAAAAAAAAAAGGTAAGAAGGGGAAAATAATGGGTATGAGAAGTTGGGCATGCAACTTACTTGAAGTTGGGCGTGAAGTATAGCCTCTGCGAGTTCTCCCTGGGACCCAATCCCTAGCACAGATGAAGACCCCTCCGGGAGTATCTCCATCAAAGTCTCCAAGGGACAGGCCAGTAAGCCCTCCTTTAGGGAGTCTATTAATGCTCCCGGTCGGGAGGCGCTGGTTTCCCCAAGTCTTTCAGTCCCCAGGGAAACCACCACTCCAGTCGGATTTGATCCTTCTTGAATCAGCTCCATTAAATTCGTGGCCTCGGTTTCCAGATGATCCTGGGTCCCCAAGGCATTCCCGGGACTTAGCGATGCTTCGGGTTCCACTAGCAGTTGGTCCTCAAATATCAAGCCGGCACCAGACTCCGAGCGAGCCTAGGTCTCGACAACGGGTGATCGATCCACAGGCTCCCTGGTAAATGGCACGGCTAAAGTATTGGAGTCTGGAAGGGAAGGCTTTGCCAGGATCTCCTGAGTAACCGGCACTGTTGGCAAAACAAAGTGCGGGCGACCAAAGAGAAGCTCGGCTGCACTGGCCCGAGTCAGCGCGTACTCCAGAGGATCCAAGGCAAAGCGGGTCCTCTTCGTTGACCCTTGCACTTTCTCCTTTCCTTTACGTTTGGCCGCATTCTGAACCAAAGGAACCTCTCTCTCCGACTCTTCAGGTTCGTCTTCAATTTCAATCACATCGGAGCCGGGGGCAGGGTCGACTCCAGCCGGGCGATCCTCGGACGAAGCGGGTGTGGGACCTCTTTCCTGGACGCTTCCGCCGAATCCTTCGCGAGTGTAGCGGATTCTAGTGGGGCAGTCGGGGCAGAAGTGGTTAGGACCTCCTTTCCTGAACCTCCAATTGACTTGCTATGGGGAACGGTTACTTGGGCAAAGACGGTTGGGGTGCGATCACCTGCTCTCGGGGTAATGGTTTGCTTCGCGACCTTCTTCGATTGGGGAGCGTCTGTTTTCGGCTTAGCGCTCCTCTTTGGCTCGGGACCAGCCACTGAGACCTTGGCCCGGGGGGTAGGAGCAGCCTCGCTCTCGGATTTCTTCACCATTGTTTTCCCCTTCCGTTCGTACCAAACTTTGCTGGTGGGAATTTGATATTTGAGAACTTTTCGCATGTTCTCATCGGTAACGATGTTGTCATAGTCAATCTTCAAGACGTTGGTCGGCGTTTGGGAGAAGGTCAACATTGTGGCAACCCTTCTCCTCTCGGTCGCATTCAGGGCCGGAGGTTCCCTAAGGTCAATTTGGATTGGTCTCCACTCTCGGGGAATCCTTCGATCATCAGCCACAGGTACAACCGACTCCCACTCACCCGAGACTCTAAAAAACTTGGATCTCCACCCCCGGTTGTTAGAATAACTCTGGGAAAGGTAGATAAAAATCAGGTTTTCCCGGACGGTGAACTCTACAACGCCTTCCCTTTTATAGTTGACTCGGTACACGTTAAAGAACTCGGAAATCGTCATCCGGGCTTCCAGGACTGTGCGCCATAAGATAAAAGACACAAAGAGGTATCTCCACGCATTCGGCGCGATTTGACTTGGGGAAACACCGAGGTATAAAATTAGCTCCCGAGCAATTTCTGGAAACGGAAGCAGAAGTCCAGCCAGAAGCATCCCCTCGTAAATGACGATATCACCTCCACGAATCTCCAGAGTGACTGGATTCTAAAAGTGAAGAAGAACCGATGGAAGGATGTCGTAGTTGTTCCGGAGACGGAACTCATCCCCGATACGGATCTTCGAAGCCCCTTGACGATCGAGAGTCACAAGGGGCCGTATGGCCACCTCTCCTTAATTCGGGTCGTCAACCGGCTCGGGTATCACATCATCGTCGGACAGAGCTTCCTCTTCTTCAAGCTCAGGGACATCAACCGCTTGGAATTCTTCTACGTTAGACATTTTACAAGAGTGAATGAGAAAATGAAGTGCGGACAGCTTACGGAGGAAGTCGAGAGAGATCTGGTACAAAGAAAACTCGGGGTAAGAATGGTAAAAGTGTGGAAGGAGTATTTATACTTGTAAGTGACCTAGATTAACCGGTTATAAGCAACCGGGAGCTAGATGGACCTATACAAATTCCCTTCTTCCAAACCGGCAGCCGAAGAGTCGCCCGTCACGTGTCTGACAGCCGCAGCACGCCTCAAAAGATGAACTTGCGTCTGATCACATTTAATGAGCTGCCTGCGCACATCAACGAATCCTGAGGCTCGCGGTTTCCGATAAAAGAGAATTTGAAATTTAAATTTCAAATAAAAGGGAAAAAGAGCGGGATTTTCTTAAGTGTGACAAGCAGGGGTTCTCGGGCAGAATGAAGCAACCGATAGAGTCAAACCTTCCAGGTATGCCACCGAGTCAATCTAGAAATATGCAAAAGGTTGGTCAATTACTCTTGGCGGTATGCATCCGGCCCCGTTTCAAAGTATAAAGCAAGCTAAGATCGGTTGATTGTTCCTAAATTCTCTTAAGCACAAATTTTGCATAAGAGAATTGGGGGGTAGCTGTTGGGGAAAATATTGGACTTCTCGGGTGCTAGGCCCAACCCAAACACCAAGCCCATTGGGTCCACCTGATGGGATCCAAACATTAAAGAGAAGATAATCCACCCGAGCCCATCAAGATCATTTGGGCCCAATCTGTTCAGCTGGTCCGATTACCCGACCCGGTGGCACCCACGCCCGCATATATCTGGGGAGTACCCGAGGTATAAGGGACATGACGCACGATACAAAGCTAGATCTTGCGCTCGGAGCTTGACCAATGAAATGTCACCCGTATAAGATCGTGCGCCCGAGATAAGTGGTCATGGAACCCAAACTCGAAATATTCGTACGCTCGAAGCCACGTCTTCTTCAACTGTCAATTCCCGCGCATACAGGGAACAATCTCGACTGCCCTTCAGCCTCTATAAATACTAAGGTCCCATCTTATGATAAGGTACGCTAATTAATCCCTAGCATTACTCTGCACATTTACTCTCAGAACAATACACTTACTTAAGCATCAAAGCGGGATTGTCGGCACCCACCCACCCCCCCCCCCCCCCCGACGCAGCTTTTACTTGCAGGTTTAGAAGAAGGAGCATACGGGCGAATTACTGAACCACACGTCACCTACCAGAATCTGTCTCAACAATATTAATACTAAATCCTGAGAGGATTGTGTACTAAGATGTGAAGTGTAGATCACTTTGATGCATTTATGGGTGAGATCAAAATGATGGTCAACATACTCGGTGCATTGGGTGATCGCAATTAACATTGTGAGAAAGCTTTTCTCAATATGAAATCCAAGTTCTTTATTAAAAGGATAAAAAAATTTCCATTGAGATTGATTTTATGGATTGGATTATTCTAAGTCTTTCCCTTGTGAGAAAGCTTTTCTCAATATGGAATCCAAGTTCTTTATTAAAAGGATAAAAAAATTTCCCTTGAGATTGATTTTATGGATTGGATTATTCTAAGTCTTTGGCCGGAGCATTTGGTATGAGATATTGAAATACAAAGTACATGTGATAAATCTTTCACGAGTACAAGAATAATATATATAAAATCAGGAGACTCAAGGAAAAAGATGTAGAGAATTAAATGACAATAACTTGGCTTTAATTCTACAATGAAAGATTTAATGGAGGAATCAAAAGTCAAAATTAAGTAAATTTAAAGGATTAATTGTTTTAATAAAAAATATAAATTAGAGTACAATTACAATTGTTTAGTGGAATCAATTGTAATTAAATAATGACTAGAAGAGTCGGAACTATTTTGACTAGTTTTTATTTTTCCTTTAGGTCCCTCACTAAGTTGATTTAATTTAACTAGATCAGACTTTTTATTTATTGAGCTGGTTGTTTTTATTTAATTAAAAACATGGGCTAGATAGAAACTGTACATGAGAGATGTAAGAGGGGAGATTGGGCCTTGGGATAAAACCTAAGCCCAAACGAATAGTAGATGACACATGGGCCAAGATATAAATCACTTATTACAGCTTATCCCACACTCTCCTAGTATTCAGAGTCTATAAATAGATATGCCTGTAGCTCTTAAAAAATAAGCTATTTTGCTACAGTTCTTTAGTATTTACTAAGAACTAATATTTTTGAGTTAACTCTTGAGAAAAAGTTTAAATTTTGAAGAACAAGTTGAGAGTCCACTCTCTTGGTTATCATCAGTCATTGGTGGGAAGATATGGAGGTTTATAACAGGTTCTTCGTCGAGGAGTAAGGAGCTTAATCTTGCCCCCATATAACCAAGGAGTGGTCGTTTATTTTTAAACATGTTCAAGTAAGTGTTTCTGATTTGTAGCTTATTTTTAAAATAGCATTGTTTTTCGCCTATTCTTCATAAAGGTCGTTCCTGGATTTGAAAATTTTATTTTTCGCTGCCCAATATTGTTTTTGCAAACCAATTCCCAATAGATAGTACGTTAAAATTACTTTTTAGGCGATATCGAATGTTTGGTGTACTGGCTTGAACATTTGATGTACTGTTTTGAAAAAGAGAAGAGGTCCACATCGAATGTTTCAAAGGTTCTCCGAACGTCTGGTGGTCCTTGTTTGAAGTTTGGTGGTCTCTCTGACACAAGGCTGATGTGTGAACAGTGGCATACGTTTGGTCGTCGAACATTTGTGACGTAAGCATAAAAAAACATTTGGTTTACTGAAATGTCTAACGTGCGGTAACCCTAGTCAAATGTTCAGTTAAGGCAAAAATTTGGAATTATCTTTATATCCAACCTTAATCTTATATTAACACTAATCAACGCTTTACTTAGTCCTAATAAATGTTCGGAGTATTACAGTTATATACAAAAATCCTTAGTTTACAACACTTAAAGAAAATTTCGGGTTTGAATCTTATCTTGATTTTCGACTTATCTGAAGTTTTGCCACACAAAATCCTAACTTGTAGCTTGGCTATGGTTTAGAACTCTTCTAAGACAAGATCCCAAAATAAATTTGAGGGATTAAACATAAACTCCAAACATTAACTCAATCTATAAGAAAAACTAGGGTTTCTGGATTTACCTCAAATCAATCGGTGAAAACGACGATCTTGCATCAAGGATCATGTTTTCGGAGTTGGATTTGGCTCTACAAATCAATAAATAAGGTTTAGATGCTAACCCTAGGTGAGAGAAGAGAGAAAATCGTGAGAGAGGAGGAGAAAATGGGGAAAAATGACCTAAAACCGCGAGTTCCAACTATTTATACATCTGCCCGTCCGAATGGATTAGTAAGTCATATGGATGCTCCTGACGTGGAACATCTCGAGAATCCTTCAGAGGTATCTTGTCTGCACCCCGTTTGGGTGCGAAGGGAACACGAAACTTACTTTCTAACACTTCCGGACATCTAAATGCCCTGTCCGGACGCACACTCGGAACTGAACCTTCTGTCCAACCTGTCTAGACACATATTGAACTGGAAACTTTCTGTGCTACCCGTCTGAACACGGTGATGCCCTATCTAGATGCCAATCTGAAATTCATACTTAGCCAAATTTCTAAGTGTTCTCTCTCGTTCTTCATTGAATCACTTACCTAATTAGTCTAAATCACATGGAAATTCTTATTTAATATCTTGGGCATTACAACCACATTTTTTGTCTAAACTTATAGGTGTTTTATTATTCTAATTGGTATGGTTAATTAACTAGCAAACACCCAAACTATTTCTTGGGTGCTACATTGCCCCCGCTTAACCTTGGGTTTGCTTGTATTTTCTCCCACTTCCTAGCGTCGAGGTATTAAATGTATCACCCCCACTTAACCAGTGAATTTTTTAAGTGTATCAGCCTCACTTAATCACTGGGTTGCTAATTTTTTTTTGTCTCTGTTCCTAGCATAGAGGTGTTAAGTGTATCACCATCACTTAACCATTGACTTTGTTAAGCATATCATCCCCCCCCACTTAACCATTGACTTTTTTTTTTTTTGTCTCTGTTGCTAGTCTTTTCTCCCCCTTTTCTAACATAGGGGTGTTAAATGTACCACCCTCACTTAATCGTTGGGTTTATTAAAAATTCACATTCTCATAACCTCTTCTATAAAACCATATTTTTCCTTCCAAACCTTTTTTTAAAAAAACCTTTTCATTTCAAAAAGTCTTTTTCGTTCAAAGCGTGTAAATCTCATGGTAATATACATTGATATTCCTAAACATAATTAAACTTGCAAGGCTCATTATCACAATGAAATCATGCTTTAATCAACATATAATATCATGCACATGTAAAACAATTTAAGTATTGCTCAGTAAGTTTGTACTTATAACTTTCGCTTATTTTCCTTGATTAAAACCCCAATGGTTCAAGACTATATCTCCTTTGCATACACATGGTGTCAAATGGTTAGGTTCTAACCTTTCTTTAAACCTTAAGACCCCTATTGAACCTTTAGGACCCTTAAAAATCACAAAACCTCTTTGTGAAAAACCTATTTTTATAGCACCGAATCCATTTGGTCAATCGAGCTTCAACCGAGGTCTATTAGAACTTTCAGTCTGACATCTCGGTTGAGCGAGCATTAGCCGATGCTCTCGAAAAGTTGTTGTTCCAAGCTCAGTCGATCGAGCACAGTATTCGGTCAACCGAAAGGGTTCTAGTAGCATATCCAATTTTTGAAAACACCCTAAAACTCCACCTTTTTCACAACTTTTCACTCCAACTAGTATTAGACATCATATACTATGTGTATACTTTGAAAATAGGAAATGTCCAAAACTTCTAAACTTTTGGATATTGAATAAAACCTTATTTTTCACAAAAACCTCCATTTTTTGAATATATATTATTTTTATCTTAGTTTGGGTAGCACAATGACACATTTATCCATCTTTTACTATCACCATGCAAGTTCATACATATACTTTTATCATAATACCTTTGAAAACCCTAGTTTATCAACTTTAAATATAACCTCTATCATTATATAACAACTTTAATTATTATCAAAATATTGTCAGTGTGAGTGTGCGTGTATATATATATATATATATATACACACAAACTTGTTTGGACATCACAACAACACTATAACAATTTTCTATGAAAGAGAGAGAGTTAAATGCCTCTCAAGATTTGCTCCGCGAGCACTTTCTTCCTTCTGATGTCAGAATCTCACTCTCACCCTCACTTGTAGAGCTTCGCTACCTCAGAACTTGCTCTTTAAAGCCTCTCTTACATTCAAAGTAGAGAAGCAACGTTTTTGGCAATTTTTTACTTTGGTTTTCAGCCTTGAAATAGGCTTATTAAGTCGATTACATTGTAGCTTGTTTCATCAAGCTTATGGCTCAGTTGATCAAGCACATCCATTTCAGCCACGATTTGTTTGACACGTGGCTCAGTCGATTGAGCATGTTTCTCGGTCGACTAAGACATCATGACTTGTCAAATTAAGCCAGACTCAATCATTTTGGGCAGTGTTCGGTTGATCGAGTGCCACCTATCAACTTGGTTTTTGACACGTGTCCTTTCCTTGGTCGATTGAGCTTGGTGCAGTAAGCCCGAATTTTGTGTTTCTAAATTTGGTTTTTGATCTGTTTCATCCTATCACTTTCAGGTCCTTCTGTACTTCACACTATTGTGACCATTTGTGTGTATTCTATGCATTTTTAATTCCCCTAATATTTAAAGTTTGCATTTTAATTTATTTTGGGTGTTAACCACCCAAACTTATTTTATCAACAAATCCAACTACAAAACGAAAAAATTAACACCGACAATCACAAACGACAGTGATAACCACAAGTGCTATTGACTGCCACAGAAAATAGCGATAAATTTTTGAAGTTTGGGTATGGAGACATTGGAATGTTTCTCTGATTGTGTTGTTTACAACAGCAGAGAATAGGCCATTGAATAGAGATGGTTCTTCTCTTGCCTATGATACGAGGGCCTTCAATAGGAAGGAAATAGACAGAAAAAAAAAAGTTTAGGCACGAGTTTCGAAAGAAAGAGGGAGAAAAAAAAAGAAGAGAGAGAAGTGATAGGCTGTTAGGTTCAGTGTTTATTGTTACTTGAGTACAAGTACATGATGGTCATCCTATGAGTGAATGCGCTTCGGTCTAAGGTAAAAATTGCTTGAGCAAAGAAAGAATGAGAGGGAGAGAGAATATCATTAAAAAAAAAAAAAAAAACCTTATACATTTATCTACGGGGTTTCCCTACATTTAGGTGAGAACTGAATCCATTTTGCATTTGGTTTAGAGAACCGAATGCATATGTTTTCCTTTGATATAACCTTTGATTGTTCAAAAAATGAAACAATAATCTGGTATGATAGTAGGATCTCCATCAAACTGTTGTTACCAGGGCTAGTAATTCGTGTTAGCATGTTGGATCGACTCACGAGTCAACTTCATATTGGGTAAACCCAACCCCGACCAACTTAGTTAAACAAGTTAAAACTCTCAATCCTAACACGACTCATTTGAATTAGCGGATGACACAACATGCTAACCCATTTAGACCTGTATATGAATTTAAATGCAAATAATAATAAGCATAAACTTCACTTAACCCACCTGAGTTTTCATCACTTTTACAATCTTCACTCAAAGTTTAAAAACTCTCAATTTAGTGTATCAAACAATTTTTTTGCAATCTCACCCCTCCCGTTAAGATTTGAGATTAAATTAGACTGTTAAAAGGTAAATTGACCCTTATGCCCTTGTAAACTTTATAAAATTACAAAATTACCCTTAAATTACAATTAATATATTTTTTTTTTTATATAAAAAAAGAGGCTATTATGGAAATTTCTCATCCCTCTGTTAGGATTTTAATGGAAACTCTTAACAGATGGGTGAGATTGCAAATTTTTTAACATTCCATACACTAAATTGAGAGTTTTTCAACTTTGGAATGAATTGCAAAAGTGATGAAAGTTCAATGGGGTTAAGTGGAGTTTCCCCTATTAATAATAATAATATTAATAATTTATATGAATTTATTAATTTTAAAAATGAATTTTATATAAAATATATTTATATAAATTTTAACCTTTTAGGTTTTGTTTTTTAATTGAAAACAAAACTTAATTTAATTTATACGGGTTATGCAAGTCACTTATGGGTTAAGCAAGTTGATTAGAAATTGACACGTTTATTAATCAGGTTAATTCAGGTCAACCCGATTATAAAAAATCCTGACCCACTAATTTCGTGTTGGGTTTGCTGGCCGTGTAAAAAATTGCAACAGTAATTGTTATGACATAAGCTAAAGTCTGATAATTGATTTTTACTAATGGCAATACTAGTTTAACAAAATGAACAGATAATTAGATCAATGAATAGATTGTTAGAGTACATGATAAGAATAGAAATTCTTATCATAAATGATGATTGAATTACCGTAAATTTAGGGATTTGATGATGATTGAATTACTCTAAGTAAAAAGATTTGATAAGATTAGATTGGATTTGAATAAATTTCAGATAATTTGTAAGCTCTATAAATAGAGTCTCTTGTACACAATGATATCAAACAATAAGAGCAAATTGTAGCTCTTTGTGTTTTTTCTTAATGGTGAATATAGGAGTCTAACACCCGTAAAATCCCATCTCAATTTTCCTCTGTATTTCGTTTTATATTTAATTGTCCATAGTATTATAAATTTCTTCATGTTATCAAAGTCATTGGTAATGCCAGGATTGATTTCAAATAATCCTTTTGTGACTCAATCAATCAAGAGGCCGAACGCTTACTATCCTTTGATAAAAGGATTCATTCTCTTCATAAAAAATAGGAAGTAGAACCCATAAATATTTCTTTTTCGATTCATCCTTGGAGTTGAATACCTCATTCAAGAATTGTTTTTGATCCAATATGCAGAAATCAATAGAAAAGGTAAATTTCTTATGATACGCCAGATCCTGCTTGGTTATGATAGAGTGAATATATCCGCCATTTCTTGAAACCTCTCTTCTGATTCAAAATTATGATGTAACGTGTATCCCCTTGTTCTGGTCACGAAATAAATCAAAATTGGTTCACATCGTAGATCAGCGTTGAGTCCCTCACATGGCAACATCTTATTTTCTTCAGAAAACCTCGCGTGATACATTTCTACACCACAAATATCTTCATTTGCTTCAATTTCTTCTTGGGCCCAGATACCCATTTACTTTCTTCGGCTTGTATTTTTCTCATTTTCTCAAAAAGTGGACAAGGTTTCACCCAACCCATGACATATAGATCTCATGAGCATAAAAACAAATAAATAAAAATCACGCCAGTGGATTCTCTTAGCTAGTTAAGCATTTAAAACCTTGAAAATTACGCTAATGGAGTTTAACAACAATAAGCCAGCAACGTTGAACAAGGTTTAGGATCCGTTTGGATTAACGATTTCAAAAAGTGCGATTTAAAAATAGCAATTTTAAAATGTACGAATTAAAAAAAGTAATTTTTAAAAACGCAGTTAAACGTTTTGCAAAATCGCAGTTTGGCCTTTAAAATTGCAAAATAACATTTTAAAATACTGCATTTTCAAAAAAGCACCCTATTGCCTGCAATTTGAATAAGCATTTTTCTGCGTTTTCAAATCGCAATTTTTTAAAAACGCAATTTCCAAACGGTTCATTTTCTGTAATTTGGTTTAAAATCACACTTTTTCTCTACAAAATCGCAATCCCAAACGCACCCTTACTGTCGTTAACACATCTACGCCCACTTCGATTTTTCGTTGGTACACCCTAAACCAGAGCGCAAAAATGTTGGCTGGTCATGGTGTTGATTCTCAAATCCGAGATCTGTTTGCTAGCTCCTTAAAGAAAGTGACTACATGAAGTGGACTTCGAATTGTACGCCCCGTCTACAAAGGCATGCGCCCCGAGTTTTACCACGGCCAAGTCTGGAAAGTCAGCACCGTGGGCATCGAGATCAACGAGCAGAACCTCATATTTGGCCCTATTTTGACCCCTGTTTGGCCTATCTTCTTTATTTTGCTTTATATTTAATTGTCCATTGCAAAATGAATTTCTTCATGCCTAATGAAATTATTTTACAAATGCATTAACAAATTCTTGAACATGATATCCCCGAAAGCAAATGGAGTCCAAGAGTGCCATGCAATACACATCCCATCAACTCTTAAGGCATAAATCACTTCAACATTTAACCATTCCTCACTATTGTTCCGCATCCTCACCTCACAAATGGTATGAGCAAGTACTCAACATAAAAGAGCTGCAAAAAGAAACAAGATATCAGACAAACAGAAAAATATACAAGTTCGAATTTGTAATAGAGAGTGAAATTGAATCATTTCAAAGAAACACTATAAATCGATGACTAACATATGTAACTTAAAAATCAACGCATTTTACATTATTTATCAAGATGATCGATCAATAAATAGTTTATCAGATTTGCTTCCAGCAAATTATCATTCAATGATATTTATTTATAACTTAAAAATCAACATCTTTCACATTATGTCAAGATGATCAATCAATAAATAGTTCGGGTAGCATTAAGTTCTCTTACAGATCTGAAAACCAAACTCATTCAATTAACTCAAGCAGGTTCCAGTAACTTTGCCTACCTCTGCCAGCCCTATAAATAAGTTTCATGATTGAAAAATGAGGTATTATAGTCAACCAAGTGTCCCAAAATGGCGTTTTGAGTGACATTTCAAAGTGGCTGAATCTTTGACATAAAGAAAATAGCCTAACTTACCTTCCAAATAAACATGTAAAAAGATGTGATTGCAGCTTTGCTCTTCAGATCAACAGTTTTAGCACGATTCCAGAGTATTGCAGCCAATATCATATGTCCTGAAACCTAAACCAAGGCAAAAAGAGAAAATACCAACAACTTTAACTTTGGGATATAATTCAGTCAATTGACTGTTAAAACAACAAAAGTGAATATCCCTTAAAAACCTACCAATCTATGTAATGATAGAAGCCATTATTGGAAACACCAATGGATGTTTCTCAAAGAAATCCATTGAACCCTCATGTGATTTAGTATTATTATTCACTCTCAACCTAAAACCAATGTCAACAAATAGAGAAAACCATTCTACCCCTGAAAGAATCTGAGGAAAGGTTCTAACTCCGAATTAACAAAGCAAGCAACAATATTCACAAATTAAAAATATTTAATCAGAGAAAATATTCATCACAACCATATAATCAATCACACATTCACAACAGAAGGTTTTGTTGACGAAGTAGAAAACCTTTTGAACAAATCAAAGGAAAAAATAACTCCGGTGCAGCAAAACCTAAGAAATCACTATAATGAAGAAGACTCAAAATACATAGACACTTACAACCCCTTTGTAAATCTAAGACTCCATATGACAACAAGCTTCCTTCTTGCCTTCGAGCTAGCCAATCTTCTTTAGTGCCTTTCCTCACCGATCCATCGATAAGACTCTTTGGTGCATGACGGTTGTATATGATATGGTTTGAAGAACGAAATCAAAACATCAAGAGTGGGAAAGCTCAAAGCATTGTACACATCCTATCTTGGAATCAAGGTGAAATGAAGCAAGCTACCTCTAGAACCTTTTTCTAGGTGTTTCTTAATCTCCTTGCTTGCTTTCAACAATGGGCATCATATTCTATTTATATGAGCCCTAAAAAACACACAAAAATGGCCTTCAGCATAATGCAATTAGTGTCGCGATGTCATGACAACGGCAAAGACGTCATGACGGCAACTAAGGTTTCATCGCTAACTTTTTTACATTTGGTAGGTTTTCGCAGGTAACGTCATGACCGCATCCTGACGTTCTTCTGAAGAAGTCATCTAGAGGCTTTTTTAAACTTCAACGTCATGACAAGGTTCTAACGTTCTTCTGACGAAATAAGGTCATAGCCTTTATGAGCTTCATTGTCATGACGATCTTCTGACGTGATTCTGACGACATTAGGCAGTGGCCTTTCTGAGCTTTATCGTCATGACAGGCTTTTGATGAAAGCACACATAAACCTTTTTACTCTTCCAAATAAGGGACATCATGATGTTCTCCTGACATCTATTTGACGACGAGCAAAAACCCAATTTAAACCATCTTATTCACACCAAACATATGGGCGAGGAAAGATATACAAGTATGGTTTTGAACACCGAATAAGGCCAAATTCTAAAATATAACAATCTCCCCCTTTGGCCATTTGGTAGCAAAACCAACAACATCAAAGACACCAAATATACAAGGAAACCCAACAATTACAATCCCACCTCAGCCCAACAAACCATTACTAGACTAAGGAATATTGAATGTGTAGCGTACCCGTTCTCTAGAAACATCAATCAATTTATTACACGCATTGAGATTTGGCGAAATAAACAACATGAGTATTATTTCACAACATCCATACATGAGTTTGTATATCAAATAGCCATAAGAAATTCATTCAACATGACAACATCATATAAACCGAAAACAAACAACATACAATCTCCCCCTCAAATAGAAGCAACTCAGCTCCCCTCAAACAAAACACATTCTACCCCTTTTTGTCACAATGGACAAAGGAAGATACTCACAAAACGATGATTTAAAGAGATCACAATGAACACACACGAACAATCAATAGACGATAAACTCAACAAGATGAAGAGTGTACCCCAATAATCCCAAAATATACACAAACATGATGGTTTTGTAAACACAGACAGAGCATTTGAAGAAATGGTTGGGTTAGAGCATGTCAAGTGTTGTGTGCGATATATTCCAAAAGCGAAGACAAAACATACATGTGAGAGGAGAGACAACCTCACAAGAACGCTAGGCAATCCATGGTATACAAAAGTCAAACATTATGCACATATGGATTCTTTACATGCTACCAGGGCCAAAAAACACTTATACACCCATTCCTCTTCAATTGTCTAAGCATTCATCCACATTTTAAGTCCCCCATAGGCATTTCAAATTTTTTTCACAATGAATTGACACCGGCTCTTTCTATAAGGACCTAAGAAGCAAATTCTTGAAAGTTATGTTTATTTTAAATTTTAGACAAATTTGAATAAACATTTGATCTTTAATCACAATTTGCACAGTCATTGAAGGAGGTGATGCCATAAGTATCTTGCCTCAGGTTCAACTGGCAAGTAATCAATTTGATCTCAGGAAATACCACACCCACACACAAGATTGTTTACCAAGCCAAACACATGTAGCTTACCTCAAGCTTGTGAAGCAATGTGTAAGAAGACGAGAAACGACTTAAGCAAACCATTATGAACAAAGGCACATACATTAAAACATAGCCCATCATATATGTCAAATTCAATAAAATGAGGTACTCATCGTGACAAAATGAGTGAACCATCCAAGATAGACATGAGAAAATTGAAATACTCTAACAATAACCTAGGAGCAAGAATCTTCCTAAACCCCCAACAAGCAAACATGGATAACAAGTACCACTCACAAAATGAAAAACAACAAACATAAACGGATCTGGCTTGCATGCGGTAGTGAAAACTACCGCATGCATGCTGTAGTGGAAAACGGTACTATTTTCCACTTAAAAAAATTTGCTTTAAAAACTTAATGATAAAAAACTTATTAAAACTTAAAATTATAAATAAATAATAATTAAAAAGCAAAAAATATTAAAAACTAAAAGAAATTTGCTTTAAAAACTTAATAATAAAAAATTTATTAAAACTTAAAAATTATAAGCCAAAAATGGGGTGGCCAGCCAACCCCTTGGCCAACCAGCCACCCCTTTTGTTTTTGTTTTTTTTTTTTTTTTTTTTTTTTTTTTTTTTTTTTTAAGTTTTAATAAAATTTTTATTATTAAGTTTTTAATATTTTTGCTTTTTAATTATTATTATTATTATTTTAATTTTTAATAAATTTTTTATTATTAAGTTTTTAAAGCAAATTTTTTTAAGTTGTTTTCCACCACAGCTTGCATGCGGTAGTTTTCCAGATCCAACATAAACAGTAAACAAAAGAGACATGCCCTAGGATAAGTGTAGAGACAAAGAAAGCATCATAAGCATGTATTGTGACCTCCTAAGAGGGGTCACATACTCCAATGGCAGTACGGAGGAAATCAAATCGAAGGGCATCCAACGATTTGGTGAAAAGGTCAGCTAACTGATGATCAATGGTCAGAAAATCAAGAGAAACAATTTTAGATTCAACCAAGTCACAAATGAAATAATACTTGATACCAACATGCTTGATACGAGTTGATACGAGAGTGCTACACATGATTCTTGGTGATGCTAATAGCACTCTGATTGTCACAAAAGATGACCATGGTTTCTTAACCGAGTCCATAGTTGTCTAAGAGCTTTTTCGTCCGAAGCAATTGTGTACAGCAACAGCCAGCATCAATGTATTCAACTTTAGTTGTGGATAAGGATATCGAATTATGTTTCTTCAGCCATGCCACAAGGTTTGTTCCCACATAAAAACTGCCTCCCGAAGTACTCTTTTCTGTCATCAGCACTTCCTGCCCAATCAGAATTTGAGTAACTAGCTAGATTCAAGTCAGTGTCTCTTGAGCACCAAATACCATGATTCACAATAACATTCACATATCTTATGATTCGCTTTACTACAGTTAAGTGCAACTCCTTTGGGTTTGCCTGAAACCGAGCACATACTCCAACACTGAAGGAGATATCTGATCGACTAGCTGTAGGATACAATAGACTTATAATCATGTTGCGGTAAAGAGTTTGATCAGCACTCTTACCAGAAAGACCTACAGTAAATTTGACACTTACGCTCATAGGAGTACGAATATGATTCTTCCCATCTACCCCAAATTTCCTTACCAGGTCCTTAGCGTATTTTGCTTCAGAAATAATGATCCCGTCATTTGATTGTTTAACTTGGAAGACTTAAGAAATAAGTCAACTCACCAATCATGCTCATCTCAAAGACTTTCTTCATTTCCGAGGCAAAGGTGTGACCATGAGAATTTAACTGTAGCTCCAAAAACAATGTCATCAACATAAATCTGAGCAATTAAAATATGCGTACCCTTTTTGCAAATGAATAGGTGCGATCAGGTTATCCTCTTGTAAAGTCATGTTCTCAGAGATAAGCGGTGAGTCTCTCATACCATGCTATAGGAGTTTGCTTCAAACTATACAAAGCTTTTTTCAACTTGTACACATGCTCTAGATGATGAGGACCCTTGAACCCTTTTGGTTGCACCATATAAACTTCTTGAAGAACCCCATTCAGGTAAGCACTTTTAACATCCATTTGATATAGTTTGAAACCCAAGTTACATGCTATGCGCAACAATTTTCGAATAGACTCAAGTCTAGCAACCGAACTAAACGTCTCATCAAAGTCTATCCCTTCAACTTGGGTGTACCCTTGGGCCACCAACCTTGCCTTGTTCCTCACAACCATTACCATTCTCATAAGATTTATTCTTAAAGATCCATCTAGTCCCTATCACATTTTGGTCAACAGGTCTAGGGACTAGAGTCCATACATCACGTCGGGTGAATTGATGTAGTTCCTCATGCATAGCGTCTATCCAGCTTTCATCATTCTAAGCTTCCTCAACCTTCTGGGATTCAAACTTATACATATAGCAAACATAAGAGACTTGATTAACAACTCTACTTCTCAATCTCTTTCCTTCTTCCAAGCTTCCCAAAATGTTTTCTTGGGGATGATTTAGACTTAATCAAGAAGGAGGATCCTTTGACAACACTTTCGGCTCATGAATAGGTGATTCTTCACTATCTGATTTTTGCATCATATTCTACTTCCACAACTTCAACCACCTCTTCATAAATTTTCTCCATTTTGTTGTGTGCTTTTGTGGTATCATCATCAACAAAAACGTTCACAAGTTCTATCATAGTCTCAGTTCTTTTGTTGTAGACTCTAGAAGCACAACTAGACAAGGAATACCCCAAAAAAATTACTTCATCACTTTTAGTGTCAAACTTGTCTAGATTCTCCTTGTCTAGAAGAATATAGCATTTGCTTCCAAAAACATGTAAATGCTTGACTGTTGGCTTTTTGTTGGTCCATATTTCATATGGAGTCTTCTCTGTCCCTGGTCTAAGATACACCCTGTTAATGACGTAACAAGCAGTGTTAACAGCTTCATTCCAAAAATGTGTGGCCAGATCCTTACCATCTATCATATCTTGTACCACTCTATTCTTCCTTTCCATGACTCCATTTTGTTGAGGAGTAATCAGAGTAGATAACTCTTGCTTGATCCTAACCTCATCACAATATTCTTCAAAGGTAGAGTTTTTCAAACTCTTTTCCACGATCACTTCGTATACGTTTGATGAGACACCCCTACTCATTTTGTATTTTTCTTGTAAAAAACCTTAGCTTGATCACAAGACTCTGATTTCTCTCTAAACATCATCACCCAGGAGTATCTGAAGTAATCATCTACCACTACCATGATGTACCTTGTTCCTCCCATGCTTTCTGTTCTAGCGGGACCCATCAATCCATATGCATTAGTTTCAGAAGACTACGGTATGTATGGAACTTGTTTTCCTGTGCCGAGACTTGATTTGTCTTCCTAGCTGACATGGTCCGCAAATTGCTTTTTCAAGTTTGCCCAATTTGGGAAGTCTAAGGATGAGTTCCTTCTTGGATGCTCTGAAGAAATCCTTGAAATTTAAGTGACCCAACCCTTGATGTCATAGCTCAACTTCATTGAGTTTAGCTGTATTACAAGTCAAAGGAATGTTTTGTCCAATGCCATAGCAATTGTCAGAAGTTCTTTGACCACCCATAACCCAGTTTCCTCTTTCGTTGAAGATATTACAGAGAAAGTTGATTTCAGATCTTTGACATAAAGTACTTCACAAAGTCCTGAGAGACCTTTGATTTCAATAGAGCCATTTCCCTTGATCCGTGACCTTTTTCTATCTCCAAATGTGACACTGCCACCCCTGTACTCATTCAAACGTTTAAACAAAGATTTGTTCCCCGACGTGTCTAAAGGCATTGTTGAGGTACCAATGATTGGAATCAAGACATCTCAAAGAAGTGTGAGCAACAAAGACAGTATGGTAAGTCTTATCCTTCCAAAATTCCTTGAGCTTGGATAAAGACACATGAGAACTACACTCATCACTGGAGAAGACTCTTGAGTTCTCAGAAGATGAGCAAGATAACTCATCCAATCTCAAGTTGATGAGCCTCACCTGCTCAATCAAGGTACTCATCTAAGTGTCACACTCAAATTCCTTACCCTTAGGCCCAATCCTCCTAATTCTAGGTCTTGAGGATCTTAAGAGAGGACACTTTGGTCGAATGTGACCGCTCTCCTCACATTTTTTTTTGATAAGTAAGAGAACCGCTCTCCTTACATTGATAACATGTAGGTACAAACTTAATTGAAGTTTGTTTCCTAGAGGATGTTTTAGATTTGGGATTCACAAAATCATTCACAACAACAGATTTTCCCTTATCTAAACAGGATTCATTAGCCTTAACATCCTTACTATGACATGGTTGTGGATTTATGGAAATCCCCAATCTTTGTTCAAGGTCCACAATCTTGTTTCTTAACATGGTAATCTCGGAAATTAAAACATCAATAACAGTATTAACCCTAACTAAGGCATCCATTACAACATCATTTTCTTAATCTCCTTGCTTGCTTTCAACAATGGGCATCATATTCTATTTATATGAGCCTTCAAAAACACACAAAAAGGGCCTTCAGCATAGTGCAATTTGCAACGCGAAGTCATGATGACAACTAGGGTGGGCATCATATTCTATTTATGAGCCCTCAAAAACACACAAAAACAGCCTTCAGCATAGTGTAGTTTGCAGCACGACGTCATGACGGCAACTAGGGTTTCATTGAGTCTCTAACATTTGGCAAGTAACGTCATGACGGCATTCTGACGAAGACAGAAATAAGGTCGTAGCCTTTCTGAGCTTCATCATCATGACGATCTTCTGACAACATCAGGCAGTGGCCTTTTTGAGCTTTATCGTTTATCGTCATGACGAACTTCTAACGGGCTTCCGATGAAAGCACACAAAAACCTTTTTACTCTTCTAGATAAGGGATCTCTATATGAGGACAAGAGCAAAAACTCAACTTAAGCTATCTTATTCACACCACACACATGGGAAATGAAAAAAATATACAAGTATGGTTTTGAACACTGAATAAGGTCAATTTTTAAAACCTAACAAATTCTTATCCTACTGGAGTAAATAGTTTTTCTCAATGTTATGAAGTACATTTCCTATGACATTGAGCTAGAACTTTCAAAACAATCAATTTATGTACATATATATAAAAGTAGTTGGTACTTATTTTAATGTTTAACCAAGTATTATATAAACCGAGCTCTGTGTTTGTTAAGTCATCAATTGTCCTAAAAGCTTAGGCTAATAAACATTGGTGAATTTAGGGCTCATTTGGTAAAGCAGAATATACGCCTGGAATGGATTTGTTTGGTTGCTCACCATTTCTAAGAATAACTATTTCCATAAGAATAGCTATTCCCCTACGAAGTGGAATACATATTCCTCTTAAAAATGAGAGGAATAGACATTCCTTGAGGAATATAATAGATTTTTCAAAAACCCATTAATTCTTTTTTTTTTTCTACAAACCAAAATAATAATAAAATAAAAAAAAAACAGAAAACCAGGAAAAAATTCCTTTGGTGGCCAGCTAGACAGAACCACGGGGGTGGTCACACCACCCCTGGAGCCCATCCACGAGGGACTACAGAGGTGGTGCAACCACCCCCAGTGTCATTGTAAACGCCACACACAAGGCTAATAGGCCGAAAGTCGGTGAGATCAATCGCCCAAGGAGTCTTAGGGATTAAGGCAATGAAGGAGGCATTGACGCTTTTCACAAATTTGCTATGAGCATGAAAATAAGAAAAGACCCCCATGATATCAGTCTTGATCACATCCCAGCAATCTTGGAAGAAAGCCATGGGGACCTAGAGCCTTATCTCTATTCATATCTTTCACCACCTTTAGGACCTCCCTATCCTCAAATGGAAGCTCTAACCGAGAGGCCTCCTCCGCAACTAAGAGTTGAAAGCAAGGCCATCCAACCTAGGTCGCTAGTTGTATTGCTTTGAAAATAAGGTGTCATAAAATTGAACAATATGGTCTTTGATAGCCGGTTGATCTAAAGAAACTGAGCCGTTTACAAATAATGATTCTAAGGAGTTGGATCTCCTGTTTGAGTTTGCAATCCAATGAAAGAACTTTGTGCATTTGTCACCTTTTAGCCAAAGAACCCTTGATTTTTGTCTCCAACTAATTTCCTCTTGAAGAACAATTTTTTCCAGATCACTAACAATCAGGCTTTGCCTCAATTTCTCTTCATAATCTAACCCTCTCTCTTCCTCAAGCCTGTCAAGAGCACATAGTTCTTCAAGGCAAGCTTTTTTAAGGGAATCCACATTCCCAAATAAAGCTAGGAGAGGTTTGAAAGGTATAAGACGCCTACCAAAGCCTATCCCTATCCACAAACCTCTCTTCCCTCAGCCACATATTCTCAAACTTAAAAGGTATTTTCCCCCCTTGGATACCGCCAAAGACAAGGAGGATAGGAAAGTGGTTAGAGCACAAACGAAGAACCCTCTTCTGGAAGAGCCCAAGATATTTAGCTTCCCAATCCAGAGAAACAAGAAACCTATCAAGCCTTGACCAAGAGGAATTATTGGACCACATGAACAACCCCCCTGCGAGGGGGAAGGTCCATGAGACCTTGCTTTGATATAAAGTCAGAAAAAATCCGTCATCGCAGGAGAAAGATGAGCGACCCTTGATCTTTCACAGGGAAAGCGGGTGACATTGAAATCACCACCAATGCACCAAGGCAAGTCCCACCAACTAAGCAAGCCAACCAATTCATCTCATAGAGACCTTCTAAGAGTATCGATATTAGGACTGTAAACCACCGCAAAAGCCCAAGTTGAGTCATCTTCAACATTTCTAAAAGAGCAAGCCACAACATACTCTTTTGATAACTATTTTTTTTTTTTTATAAGTACAAGCCACAACATACTCCCCCCCACACACACCTCAATATTTTTCCATAACCCTCCAATCCCACATTAGCAGAATGCCATCGAACACCCCGCTAGAAAGAAGATAGCAGCAATCGAGAAACTGGCACCCCCATAAGCTTCTCACAAAACTGCTAGAAATAAGCTCCAATTTAGTTTCTTGCAAGCATATATTGTCTGCCTTCCATTGCCTTAAGAGATTTCTGACTTTCAACCACTTGCCACCTTGATTCAGCCCTCTAATGTTCCAAGAAATCAACTTGGGGTTCATATACAACCTCTTTGAATCCTTCCCTTGTTCCTACCACGAGAAGCACTGCCATTGTGAGCGTCCTAGTTGATGGAGTTGTTTGCGGAGGCAGAGCCCACCCCCTTGGCATGTTGTCCGCCAGCTAAGTTTAAGTGGAAGGTTGGGATGTGGTCTTCAGATTGGGTTATGCAATTATTAGAGGAATTTAGTCTCTTTGTGGACCTTTCTTGCGATGGTTTTGAAGGAAGATTATCGGCTTTATTTACAGATATAATAGCAAGTAATGATGCTTAGGGTGCGGGCTCCCGTTCAAAAGTGGGAAAAAAAGGTGTGAGAGAACTCACTGGTTTATCAATCTGATTAGTTACTAATGAGGTGGGGAAGGGCTTTGGGGGTTGTGCTACTACCCGTGGTTCTACCATGGTAGGGTGGTCAGCCACCAAAAAAAAAAATCAGATTTTTTTTAAAAAAAAAAGTATTCTATTTTTATTATATATATAGATATGGAGTATTTTGGTACAATTTCAATGAGAGCATGTGTTGTCACCAAACTAAAAAATAAGAATAGCTATTCAATTCCACATGCTCTCATTCCTCGTAATAGCTATTCTTTTTCCTAATAAAATAGTCATTCCGCATACCAAACGAGACCTTAATCATTTTTATTAATACTTTAATACTACCCCCCACGTGTGAGACCAGACAGTATGTTGATTATTTTAATTGAAATGTGAGATAAATGACAAAGATAAGGTTCGAACTTAGGACCTTTGCTCTGATATAATATTGAATCACTAGTTATCTCAAAAGCTTAAGCTAATTAGAAATTGTGAATTTAATTAGGGTTAAATTACACTCAAGGTAGTATTAGCACCAAAGAAAGCAACTCGTTCCTATGAACTACTATTTTGTTTCGAGTTGCATCCCCGGGTCAGAATGGGTCATTCAAGTTGACGGAATTCGTCACACGAGTCTCATGTGACACAAAGTCATATATACACAATACATATATTCACAATACATATATTCTAGGGTAAAATTAACACTTTGCCTCCCAAACTATCACCCCATTTGCATTCGCACCTCTAAACTTTGACTCACTGCAACTTGCCCCCACACACGTGACGTGTTTTCCATCAACATTTAACAACCCAATATGACCCAGGGTGAAACTCAAGACAAAATGGTAGTTCATAGGTGCGAGTTGCAATAAGTCGAAGTTTAAAGGTAATGAGATGGTAGTTTGGGGGGAGGAGGGGAGGCAAAATGTATTTTACGCTTTAATTAAATATTCTAAGAGAATTGTGGGCTAGTAACCAAGCAGCAAATTAAAATGTTTGTATGTTCACAATGAGTTTAGAAAGGAAAAAAAAAGAAGCAGCATACTCATTACCATTAATCTCTTCAATTACAAAGTATTTAAATGAGTATTGCAGTTTTAGCCACGTTTTTTAAAATTTGCACCCCTTTGATCTTTTAAAATCAAGGTAAAGTATATCACCACTCCCTTGTGCTTTCACCCAATTTCCAATTTGATGATTTTGAGATCCGAGTTTATAGTCACTTTAATCTTGAGATCTTCATCCACTTTTCCATCAAATAAATAACATAAATGGCATGAATATACAATGATGCCCCTCATATCAAAAAAATAAAGAAGAAAAAAAAAAAAAAAAAAAGAGAAAGAAACCGCAGTCTGCCATGGAGGTTGGACCTCCACGGCCATCATCCCCTTTTTTATTCTTTTTTTTTTCTTTTCTATTTTTTTTTTTCTAGGGGGCATAATTTTTTTTTTTTTCATGCTATTTCTGTTATTTATTTAATGGAAAAAACGAAGGAAGGTCTCTGATTTAATGTGACCCAAAACTTGGGTCTCAAAATCATCAAATTGGGAACCAGAGTCTTAATATAAAAAAGCGCAAAAGTATGAGAGGGGTGGTCATAATTTCCATAAAATCAAAGAGAGGAGAAACCAAGCCATGCAATAAACCCAAGAGGAATGAAGATTGTGCGTGCCCATTATGTATCCATAGGTTAAGAAACCTATCCAAAAAGAAAAAAGAAAAAAGAAATACTAAGAAACTGAGCAAATTACCGTGACGAGTTTGCTCCAGGAGCAGCAAGCTGCTAGACCCACTGAAAGGGCAACACCATAAGCCATTTCAAGTAGTGAAATACAAATCCAAAATACCTGACCAAAATAAATTAGGCACAAACAAACAATTATAAACTTGTACGAGATTTTGCACTTATGGAACATATTGATATTGAAAACTAACCCGCCTTTGACCCAACCGTACTGAAAAAGAGCGGATGCCAAATATTTTATCCCCATCAATATCAGGTATGTCCTACACAAAATCCAGTATAAGTTTAAAACTGAATATACTTCTTCAACTCTATCAAACTTTTTTAAAAAAAATACATAAACTCAACAGAAAACTATTTTTTACTAGTCCACCATTCTGAAAACAGAAAAGTAGCTTTTACCTTAAATAATGCAATTACAACCGAAAAAAAGCTCATGAATGCAGTTGCAAAAATCAGCGGCCACGAAAAGACGGCGGGTCTTTTGTACACGTGGGTCTGGAAATTGTAACATACATTAGTACTCAGACTGAAATTGAATCAGAATACATAGAAAAGATGATCCAAGTTTACCAATCTTTGCAAGTTGACAGGTACGTGTCAGATACCAATTTTTGCCCAGAAACCCATGTCAGAGACTTAAATTTCATTATGTTTGGGGTTACTGTTTGAGTATAAATCACATAAATCAAGAATGGAAATAGTGGAAAGATATATGCTGACTTGAAAGAATAATGAATAAACCTGCATGTGCAGAAAAAATGCAAGTTGAACAATCACCGCTCGCACAGTTAGGATGCACATTGCAGCAACCACTGCAAATCTCTTCCATCTCAATAGTGGCAACTAAAATGATACAAGGTATTACAAGAACATCAAGTTAGAAATCAAGTTTGTCCAATATATTACCATTAATGTCAAGTTCCCAAATATGCAACTACTAACTGAAAAAATTGCAGAAACAAAAAAATAATAATAATAATAAAAAAGATCGTCATCTCAGAAAACCAACTTTTTTTAATAGATCAGAGCATATGAAGCCTCATATTAAATTTCCCAAATACAACAACTAACAATAACTTAACCAGAACAGAACCTTTTCCCTTCTTGTTTTGGGCTTGTGTGATCTAAACATGCTAGCAAGTGTCACGTAGTGAGTAATTATAGAGTATAACAATAAAATGGAGGGTTTGTTTGGTGTAACTTAAAAGAGGCTCAAAGATACGAAAATTAGTCAAATTTGCTTTAGCATTTCTTGTACGTAGACAACATTGAATATGGTTCAGGAACAATAGTAGTCTAATGCACATAGCATCATGATAACACAAACTTAATTGTACCATACAGCTATATGAGGAGTCTGAATAGTAGTATATATGCAAGCAAAACCAACTCACATCGATTGAATAAGCAGTTCCAAGCACAAAACTGACGAAGAGAGCCCAAAATAATGGCCATGAACCAACAATCCATCCAAGCCAAAAACTCTGTCAAAAAAGAAAGGAATAAGCATACATTCACCCAAGAATCCAGATCAATGCTCAAATTTTCAAGATCATGGAAAATACATGCTCAATAATTGAATTATTAGAAGAAGCACAGAGCTTTACTTATAAAAAATGAAAAGAATAATTGAGAAAGTATTAGAGCATTCTAGCAAGCAATGCATTCCATATAAAAATATAAGGAAAACTTCACATACCACTCTTAATCTTTCATCACTTTTGCAATCATGCCCTTCAATTTTAAGAAGTGTCAATTTAGTGTATCCATCTTTCAATTGTTTTCAATTTCAACCATTCGTTAGGATTTTCTGTTAAATCTTGTAAAAATTTCCAAAATATATATATATTGATTTTCTGCTTTATATATATATATTGATTTTTTTTGTCAAAGATTTAAGCGTGGGTATTTTGCAAATTCCTTTAAATCCTGACTAACGCCTAAATATTTGCAATTTTTTTTCCTCTAAAAAAGATGGGTATTTTGAAAATTTTGACAACCCTCTGTTAAAATTTTAACAGAAAATCCTAACGGAAAATTGAAATTGAAAAAAATTAAAAGATGAATACACTAAATTAACACTTTTTAAATTTTAAGAGTATGATTGCAAAAGTGATGAAAGATCAAGGGTAGTAAGTGAAGTTTAAGGGAACTGCTTTAAAAAAATAAAAAATAAATAAATGTTAATTAGGATAACTAGATTCTAGATAATAGAAAGGGGTTAAAAAAAAAAAAAAAGCATAAAATTTCATATTTGGCATGTAAAATGCACAGAATCAAAGCTCTATATATATAAATTGAATTCAAGTACATGAAGGTGTCTGAAGATGCTAAGAGGAATGGTTCTATATTTTAATACCAGAATGGAGAAAGAGGCCACAATCATGACACCAGTTCCAATTGAATATTCCCCTGATGCTAATGGAAGATATGGCTTGTTAACCTGCAGTGAAACACAATAGTATAGAAATACAATTAGACAGCCACATACATTCCAAGTAAATACTTCTTTTGGTTACTAAATTCCAAGTACTCGAAGTATGAAGAGCTTGAGCGTAGAGAAGAGGTTGGATTTGAAAGAAGAACGTATAGGTGAGACAGCTAGACCATGTTAATTGGTTGGATCTATGGTCTATGGGGAAATCTCCATTTAAACCACTCCAAATGATCGACCCCAGCCAGTCGGTTCAGAGAAGAGTACCTTTATACGTCCTTAGGCAGCATAGAATTTGCATTTCTTTATTTTTGAAATTACAGCAATTGTACCAGTAAGATTCACACATAAAACTACCTTGTCTATGTCAATGTCAGACAACTGATTTAGACCAACAATGTAAATATTCATGAATAGGGCAGCAATCACAGCCTGAAAAGCAAAGCAAAGGTGTGAAATTATAAAATGTACCAATGGATTTTATAAGTAGATAAGGATATTTGAGGCATCACCTCCAACACCCCGGTGAAAAACAATGGAGATATATCTGACAGCTTTTCAACTGCAAGGAGAGAAACTGAGACAATGCTTAAAGCCTGGTTACAGGAAAGTGAGGTTAGGCTCTCCAGAAGTTGAAAAGAAAAATATGAAGAAAATAAAATAAAAAAATAAGAATGTATTAGTTTCACCATAGGATTCCAAGCATGGTTCATTCAAATTAATGCTATCAAGCTTAAACTTAACTGTTCCTATAACTGTGTGTGGCCGTGAAAACCTGTAGAAAGCATCTGAGGCATTTTTGAAAGAGTCCCAAATATTTTTCGGTTTATAAGCTCCAGGCTCAGATTCAAGAGGGTGTCCAGAGGATGCATTCACCAGGCACTTTCTATCAAATCTCTTATAAAAAGTAGTTCTTTCCTCAAAGCGTCTGATATGATGCCTCAGAAGACGCTGCTGAGGCCTGACATCTAAGTACATATCTAGGATGTTCCATGCTCCACATCCTGAAAGTTTGCCAGCTACATAAGAACCAACAAATACAGAAATTGGATAGGTAATACATTCTGGACAGGGACTGAAAAATAAAAATTATAAATTAATTCTAGATGAAAGAGACCACAAAAGAGAAACTACAAGTAGATATCCAAGCTTCTGAAATTCACAACATTTAACTACCCCACCTAAAGATTCCACAATTAAGGGTGCACAAGCGGTGCGGTTATTAACCGGCAACAACCGCTAACCGGAAACCGGAAAACCGAAAATAATCACAAGATAACTGGAAACCCGGTTGCGGTTACCGGTTATTGCAATTTAAAAAACCGGTTAATAACCGGGTAACCGCAACCGGTTTTTATTATTATATATAATTAAAGTTTTATATATATATATATATATATATACACCACCTCACGCTGTGAGGTGCTTTGAAACTAAAGAAGGAAACATGACCTTTCACAGTACGATAAAGACTAAACAAAAAGAGGGGGAAATGCTGATGCTCCTTATGTATAATACAAGAGAGAAGACGGTTATAGTGATTTTTTGTGCCTACAGGCTACAGGGGCTTTGGGTGGGCACTGATAGCACTTGGCAAAGAGGCCGAAAGTGTCAACTTGCTTGATGAAGTTGTTAATGCTCGCCCACACTCCAAATCCAAAGCCGACCACCAGCACCCATACCACTATAAATGTGTTCACTACGCACATGATCGTCCATCTGGGAAGGAAGAATGGAGGTTTCTCCGCCGCATTCTAGATACACACACAGTTAACACACCTCAATGTCAGAGACTAGGAAAACAAAGTGTGCAACAGAGATTTTTATATTGGATTTTTACTTATGTTACGTTACCCAGCCAAATATTGGATTTTTTTTAAAAAAAAAAAATTGAAAAAAAAAAAAAAAAACCCGGTTATAACCGGTTTAAACTAACCGGATAACCGGCGGTTGGTAAAAACCGCAACCGGTTGTGGTTGCGGTTGTTAAAATAAGAATAACCGGGGACCCCGGTTGCAGTAGCGGTTATGAGCAAATAACCGCTACCGCAACCGGTTGTACACCCCTGGACCACAATGCCATCTAAAACAAAAAAAAAATCAAATGATCAATCCTTTTATTTAAAGTAATTTCCTGAATATTTTTCCAGGATTATTCTTTAAAAAATGAAAAAATGTTAATATACATGAAAGGGTTTTTGATAATAATGGTTTGGAACATGGGTTACTATTACTACAGCAGGACAAATAAAAGAGAGAGCTCCAGTATCAGTTACTCTATAACAAGGTACCATTGAGTAAAGCTTCTAGGCCAACAACAGCAAAGGTGTGTCTAAGAGTTATCATCTCGTAACTTGGATTGGCCACTAATAAGAAAGAAATGTTATAGAATACATTGCTTATAAACCGAAAAATATTTTTCAGTTATAGAATGTAGTGAGAAGTGCAATTTGAACATTATGTGATACACAAATTACTGTCACATAAGGACAATTTTAGAACACCACCACCAGACCTGCTGTCCATAAGATGAAAATAGCTAATGTTCAGATAATCAGATGCATAAGTGACCACCTCAGAAATGAGAAGAAATAAATACATTCATGATGAGAAAAGATAGCCCCAACTGAGGATAGAATAAGAGTAAGTTGGCTAAGATGGCTAAGATGGCTTGGTAATGTGCAAAATAAATAAATAGATGATAAATGCAAAGGTTTAAGCTCAAAGTGCTACAAGAACACACCCCTAGAAAATTAATAATATATTATAAAACAAACCCCTAGGCTTTGCAGAATTATATCTTGTCAAAGACTATAACTCATCTTTCATGGGACGATATTTATCAGGTTTTGAACTTGGGGATTACGTGCTCAAGTCTAAGAATGTGAATACTTAGTGTTTTGTATCCGAAGTTCACAACTCATACTAAACTATAGTATTTGCAACTCCTCAAATCTTTCAGAACAGAGGCATGGCATGACATGATGGCAATTGTTGCCAATAGCCCATGGGAAACTTTTTGGGGCCTGGAATAGTCTTGTCTAGTCGATCTTGATTCTTAATTGTAATTGTCACAGCAGTAGCATGTATTAGTTTTCTTGCAGGGGTTCTTTAGTTTCAAGTTCTTCCGAATCAGGGCTCATCCCTCGGCAGGCAAGGGTTCTTCCGTCAGCTGGGGTGAGGTCGGGCGTTGAGGTTTTTCAGTTTGGGGAGATTGGTGACTCGTCTGTCGGTACTGGGCGTGATCTCGTCGGCGTTGCTCTTAGTGCGCCTTCTGGTAATTCTTTGTATCGAGCATCATCTCTCCGTCAGCAAGCAGGGATGCTTGCAGATGTCCCTGCCTTGGGAATGAGTTTTGGTGGGGTTAATCTCTTGGGTCTTCCTGGGGTTTCGGTTTCCTTTCCCTGTGGTCAGTGGGTTTTGTTTCCTCATTAGCCAAGACCGGTCCCCTTTGTGGTTGGGCACCCCCAGTTAACTGGTTTATCATCTAGGGTCGTTGAGGTGGGGGAATCTTCAAAGGGGGTTGATCTAAAAGGAAGTGTTGTTGGGTGCCCCCTGGTTCCTGGTTTGCCGTCTGGAATCGTTGAGGTGGGGGATTCTTCTAAAGGGGTTGTTCCAAAGGATAGTGTTGTTGTTTACTCCAGGGTTGTGGAAGAGAGCAAGTCGTGTTTTCGCACGATGGGGGTTTCGTTCGTGGGATCTGATCAGAAGAGATTTCTAGATTTTTTGGCTTTGATCGAGGATGAGCGCTTTGACTTTGAATCCCCTCCTAAGAAGGATAAGGAGATAAAAAGGAAAAAGGGGAAAAGAGAGGTCAAGAATCTAGAATGTTCTATCAATTTCGATGCTAGGGGAATGGGTTCTAGTCGGGACAGGGGCAAGAAGATGGGGGTTTGATGTAATTTTCTTTTTTTGGGTTTTTCGGATGTTTCCTTTTTTTTTTTTCTTTTTTTTTTTTTTTGTGTGTCCTTTTTGTATACTCCCTGTATGCTTAGGAGCGCCTTTTTCGCTTTTTAATAATATTCTGTTTATTACCTATCAAAAAAAAGTTTTCTTGCATATGAGTTCTGATCTGGGAATAGGAGTACTTTTAGTAATTCTGAGAACTTCTGAACTTGGCAATAGCAATAATCCAGGGCCACAAAGTGTGTTTCCTTATAAATGGGTTTAGTTATTTGAAGTGGGCATTTCTGTGTCGCCTTTTGTAGTCCAAGACATTTTCAGGATCTCATATAATTCAAAATCTGTTTCAATTTTTACAAGATTGAATTTATAAGATCTTTTGAAGATATGCTTATAACTTCTAACCACTTTCTCCAACCTGTTCACCCTAACTCATTTGTAAAACCTACGAACATGGTCCCGCAATTGACCTAAATTTAAAAAATATCCATGCCCTATTAATACAATAGATCATCAAACAAAGATTATGACATATTTAATCATCAATTATTCAGGAGTCTATTACAGTCAAACATTCATGTGCATATCAATAGTTAACAAGAAAAATCTTTTACTGCTCAAAGAAAGGCACAATCGCGTTTCGGGGAGAAAAAGTAGCAAAAAAAAAACAAACAAAAGATTAAACAAGGATGGCCCTTTTCGAATGGGAAATGATCAAAGGACAAAAATATATGAAAGATGTATAAAATAAAATCCTTGAGATTGGTGGTCATACTTAGAAAGCAAACCTTCTTGAACCTGTCACTGCTCCAGTCACTCCCACCTACCAATTATTACAATGCATCATATAGAACATACCAAGCAGAATCAGTAAGCAGATACTTAATTATGCAAAATACATATATATATTACCGAAATGCCTAAATTTCTAGGCATGGTACAGGTTAATAGAATCAAATCTTTCTTTTTATTGGTAAAAGTATAAAGAGAGAGGGTCCCTACCAAAAAAAAGAAAAAGAAAAAGGAAAATAAAAGATTCAACTCCTCTCAGTCAAAACTAGTGCTCTAAATGAACCAGGCTATTCATACATATTTTAACCTTGACTCATATGAACTCAGTTCAACTTACATAAGTTTGTATAACTTTATTTTTACTATTTTTTATGAAATTATTTTTTAATTTTGTAAAAGGAAATCTTATCTTAATTAATAGATATAACTTAAGCCCTAATGATTATGAGTTTTGATATAGATATGTGAATATTGATGAGTGCATGTCTATATATGTGTGTGAATGTACATAATAAAAATATAGTTATATAAACTCGAGATTTAATTGTTTAAAATTGTAATTAAGGTCATAAGGTATAATATAATATTCTATTTCACAAAAGAAAATCATATATAATTTGATACAAATACAAAGTTCATAATATGCTTATGTTATGAACTTTAAAAAATTAACTTTACCGACTTTTATTTATATTTATCTACAAATAAAAAGTCGGTAAAACTAATTTTTATAAGTTCATAATAACAAATTAGTTTATCTAATGAACTCGCAAAATATAATCTTAACAATAGTTAAGTAACTAACTATTTACAAGAAATTATAAGAAATGTAAATAGTGATTCTATTTAATTTATATGAGAAAGTAATAACTTTAATGAGCAGTTCATAAACTTTGGACTGATTTGAAAACTAAATGGCCAAATTTAAATATGTCTAATCTAATTTACTGATGTGTTTGGCTCTGCTCGAACTCGAAACAAAACTAAACAAACCGATGTTGGATTTTCAATTATTGGCTCGACTTGACTCAATAGCTCTACTCAAAATACAGAAAAAAAACAAATTATAAAATAATAAAATAAAATAAACTTATTTACAGAAGGTAAGAAACAGCCAGATAGTGAACAGAGTGACCATATAAAAACATTTCTTCAAGCAAAACCAAAACCAAGATGTGTGGAAGTGAGAGAACTCAATAAGGGAGAGAGAGATGCCAGCAATGGTAGAGTTCACTCAATCTGAAGCATCTAAAACCCAGAAACAAACATTAAAAGGAAAAAAAAAAAAATCAAGATGCAGGAATTTATCAGATATTTACTTGAGCGGAACTGAAATAAGTGCATATACCAATGGTAAGTGAGGAAGGTTTGGGGAAGGAGGCGGCAAGACGCATAGAATCCATTTTTGTTTATTCAATGAAGAAAGCAGAATGCAAGGCAGGAGGAAGAGCAGTAAGAACCCTTAAATCTCTCCCGAGCAGGATGAGAGATGATCAAATTAGGCGAACAGTACTGGGTTTGAGTGAGTAATTTTGGGAAGTATAGCACTTAGAACAAACAAACAAACAAATGGCAAACGACGGCTTACGTGTCCGTTTTGGAGTACACGGAACCCCTTTTGTCGGTACAAGTGTACACCTTCAGCCTAAAGTAAAATAGAAATGTCTGTGCAAGAGACGGGAGATATGGGTTATATCTGACGTGAGATCCATGCGGTGGTTCGTAAGACTCACCCATGTTTTTTATTATTGTTGTGCAGGAATGCACTTATTTGGTTTTCTTTTTTTGGTTTTCCCCGGGCGGTTCTCTCTTGTGGTAATGAAGGAAATTGAGAATATTCCATCAGGAGCCTTTCGTTGACTTCAAGTCTTTTTGAACGAGCATTTAATTCACTTGGCCCACCGCCGGCGAACGCAACAAATTGGATTTTGAAACCGAAAATCCACGGCAAGAAAATTATCAGTTTGGTGTTGGGTATCTTTCACTGAGGAGACGGGATGGAATGGGATGGGATGGGATGGGGACATGGGGTAAAAGAAATTGAATGCTATCTCTCTCGAATATTTATATAAAAATTTAAAATAAAAGGTATACATATTTTTTTCAAATTAACATTTAATATGAAATGTTCTTGCAAACTAATGTTCCCTTCAAATTATTAAAAATTTGTAATATCTCTAAAAAATAAACAAAATATTTTTAATAAAAAATAAACAAATAAAAGTGATGACCATTGCAATCATGGGTCACAAGACAAGACCACGTCAACCATGGGTCTTCCCAAGATTCACTAATTTTTTTTTTTTCCTTTACTTTGAATTTTTAGGTGTATTTTTGTTTGGTTAAAAAAATTTAAAAGTATTTTTATCTTTTTGTGAAAGAAAAATGATACATTGCAAATGTGTTGTAATTTTCATGAATATTGATACAATCTTTAATTTAAAAACACATTGTAAATTAAGTATTAATTTGAGAATACTCCTACTTTTTTCCAAAATAAGGATATCTTCTAACGAGGCAACAACCAACTACCCACTTTCCTTTCACCTTTTTATATTTCCTTTAACTTGTTGCTTCCCTTCCAGGTTGGTTTTGAATTTTTTGGAAAAATTGTATTTATTCTTCCTGATTTTTATCATTTTTACAACCATATATCTATAAACTTTTAAAAGTATTAATTTAATGTATTCTTTTTTCAATTTCACTTATCCGTTAAAATTTTTCGTTAAGCTTTTAGTAGTTTTGATTTAGTTGGTGATCATTACCAAAAATTAGATATAATAGCTCCCTCCTTGCCATAAAAAACACTTTTTGTTTGGATGCGGCCTACTTTTAACTCTTTTTAAGTTTTTCACAATTTTTTATTAACCCAATCCAACCCAATTAGTTATTTTATTCAAATTTTTCTACTCAACTCAAAAAAAAAAAAAGGAAAAAAAAAAACTCGATTGAATTTGTGGAGGGATTTTTCATGCTTGCGTCCCATTTGACCCATCCAACATGAAACATCATGTGCCCGATTTGTAAACAGTTTTGTCGTGTAATAAGAATAAAAAGTTATTGATGTGATATAAATATGAAATGAAATTTTTTTGAATTTTTTTTTAGAAAAAAAAATGAAGAAACTTGTTTGGTAATTAAAAAAAAAAAAAATTGAATTTTTTTTAGATTTTTTTTTTTTTTTAAAAAAAAAAAAAAGAAAGAAAGAAAGAAAAAAAGTGGAGGAGTGTTGCCCAACATGTCCATAAATCTTCCGGATAAGTTAACTGCACAATAATTTTGCATAACAATTACACAACAATATTGATGTGTCCAGCATTTTTATTTTTATTTTTTAAAAAAATGTTAGACACATCAAGATTGTTGTGCAATTGTTATATAAGAGTTGTGCAAATAACATATCTCAAAATCTTCAGCCCCTTTGATCTCTGCTGTTAGGGGTGTCAGATGAGTCCAGCTGCTCGTGAACTCGGCTCGCGAACTCGGCTCGCTCAAACTCGATTCAGTCTCGGTTCAAAAAATAAATGAGTCGTTCGTAAACACAATAATCTGCTCGTATATTAAATGAGACATACTCGTATAACTCACATCGACTTGGGCAAAGCTTATGAGCTTGGCTTGTATAAGTTCAACTTGATTCGTTAGCTCGCCACTACAAAAAAAAAAAAAAAAAAAATGCAATTTCTAGACGGTTTAAAACCGTCCAGAAATGCAGAAAAACCGTCTGGAATTCCAGACGGTTTTCTGGATGGTTTAAAACCGTCCACGAAAATGCGTCTCTAATTATGGTTGGAGACGGTTTGGGCAAAACCGTCCGGAATTGCAGACAGTTTTGTCCAAACCGTCGAGAACCATTTCCAGACGGTTTAGTTAAACCGTTTGTAAATAATTACTGACGGTTTAGACCAAAACCATCCGCAAATGGTTCTAGACGGTTTGAGCCCAAACCGTCTGTAATTTATTGTAGACGGTTTGGGCCCAAACCGTCTGGAAATTATCTGAAAAAATAAAATAAAATTTTCTGGACGGTTTGGGCCCAAACCGTCCAGAATTTCTTTTTTTTTAAAAAAAAAAAATATATGATTTTATTTAATAGAAAATTCCTTAATACAAAATCCTGCAACATCTAAATCCAAATTCATTTCCAAATCTAAATCCAACATCCAACATCCAACATCCAACATCATCCAAAACCAAAATCCAACATCATCCATATCCAATCCAACATCCAAATCCAAATTCAAATTTTCACAATAGTCTACTTACATATCATAAATTCAATTCAATTACAACGACAACAAAATTCAAGTCCAAACACCTAATTAAAACCCAAAAAAATTTGATACCTAAAATCTGGCAATGACAATTAGACATCACCTTCTTGGTTGTTTTCCGTTGACGATACTTTTCCTGCCATAAACATGGCTACTATACGTTTGACACTTTCCAACTCTTCCTGTTGCGCTGCATATTTGGTGTTTTGCTCTTCGCACAAATTCTTCAAGCGTTCCACCTCAGCAGCCATCTCTATTTCCCTAGGAGTAGGCGCACTAGATATTGATCCTTGTTCGAAGGAATAAAAGGTGGATTTACCGGGAGTCGGCCCTAGCCCCAACCTGCGTACACGTCCGGCATGTTCCCGTCCTAGCACTTGTGCACACGCATCGTTGTGCGACCAATATACCGACCCCTGTGAACTTGAGCGTTCTGAAGGCGACTGATGTTCGATAATTGTCCTTATCTTCGCCTACACAAAACATACAAATAAAAACATTTTCAATCTTTTCTCAAGTGGACAAAAGGTTAAAATATATATATATATATATATATATATATATATATATATATATATATATATATATATATATATATATATATATATATATATATAAAGAAAAAACATTCAACCGAAGAATAATTTATACGTATTTATCACGTACTTACCATAGCTTCCCCAGCTGTTGCATTCACAGGGTTCCCATCTTTCTTGGTATGGGAGGCAATGAACATATCGTCTCGGTTCGGGGTTTCACCCATGTCTTCCTCCTGCAATATCATTAACATACTCAATTATAACCTTATTATCTTACTATAGTGTTTACAAGCCGTGAGCGTTTTAAATTTGTTTTTACCATTTCTCGTGCAACCTGTGCGACGCTCTTTGATCCTAGAGTGTGAAGAAATGCATTGCAGCTACGGCTCATCTTGGCCTTCAATGAATTCGCCTATAAAAATTGTAATGTTAATATGTAGATTCTTAACAAAATAAATAAGGCAATATATAAAAATACCTTATCAGCCGAAGACAACCACCTATCAACTTGCATTTCAAAGTCTTCTGAATCAAAAATTTGTGCTGTCACCGCCCTACTGACCACAGATTCTACGGTATCTGTTTCTTGCAAATTCATACTTTTCTTGACCTCGTGCCTGAACTGCCTTCTTTTTGTTGCAAGGTCCATCAACGTTAGCCATTTTATGTTCGCAATGTCGTGAACAGGCTCCATATAGAATTTTTTCTAAACACAAATGAGAGGGTATAACTTAATTGGAAATGTAAGACTACAAAACTATAAATACATTTTCTAATTTTGAATCGTAATAAATATGGTTGATGATGACATAAATATTGTTTTGGTATGCATAGGTTAGAGTTCCATATAGAATTTTTTCATACCGTTAGGGCGAGCCACATCTCTTCCTTCCCTTCTGGTGGTAACTTCCTCCAGTTACCATGCAACTGGATAAAACGACCATTTCTTACGATCTTCCCACAGATTCTTCTAAATTTCTCGCTACCCGAGCCGGTTGGTTGGTATGAGGCATTGAATTGGATCACTATGCTTTCCCCATTAGGTATGTGCCATATTTCCTTAGGACTACCAACAGTCCTAACATTCCTTCTACCCTGCTCATCTACATCTCATAGAATGGATTACGTTACACTTGATTGTTACTAAATTAGTAGAAGATTAGCAAAGTAACTGACTATCATCAAACATAAAATAATCCATACCTATTGTGTGAACTTTTCCACCCCGTAACATACGCGGCACCCGAGAAGTTCCGCTATGATGTGAAGTCTCAGGCCCTGATTGTGCTGATGATCCAAAATCCATATCAGGGCCTACACATTGCTAAGGATCTACACCATCTTGTGTCTCGTTAGGGTCTTGTGTCGTATCGTCTGACCCTACAACCGGTGGCTTATGTAGTACATGCTGAGGATCTACGCCCCTTTGTGTCTCATTAGGGTCCTGTGTCGTATCGTCTGACCCTACAACCGGTGGCTCATGTAGTACATGATGAGAATCTATACCACCTTGTGTCTCGTTAGGGTCCTGTGTCGTATCGTCTGACCCTACAACCGGTCGCTCAACCGCTGTGCGGTCTACAGGCGTCCAAAAATCATTTACTAGTTGCGACGTCTTTCGTTTAGGGGCCATGTGAAACTGCAAACACATTGAAATTGGTCAGATTTAATTGTAAATTAAATATACTAGAGGCATTTACAGAAATGACAATTTTAAAAAATAAAAAGTGGGACGACTATAAGTAAATCATTCTAAACACCATATATTTGGATACTCTTTAATAATTTAACCATGTTTCTGCATACAATTATTATGTTGCTATGGTGGCTGGAACATCAGTACGTGCACAATCAATGTTATCAAAACCGACGTCTCCCGTCACGTTGATGTTGAAAGGCTCGTGCTCATGATAGCTGTCAGCGTCGGCATAATCCTTACTTTCACCACTGCCAACATCGTACACATTTCTTGGTTTTGTCCTTACGGCAACAACCCAATTTGGATTTTTGGGATCCTTGACATAATACACCTGCGATACTTGATTTGGTAGTACGAACGGATCATCGGTGATTCGCGCACCCGTGTGTATTAGGTTCTTAAAATTTACAAGATCGAATCCATATTCGTCCTTTTTGTATCCCTTATTCAGTTGAATGTCGGCTCAATCGCACTTGAAAAGCACATACTGCGTCAAGTCGTAGTATATAACCTCGATTATTCGAGTTAGCTTACCGTAGTAGGTGGGACCATCTTCAGTGGTGACACACACTCCACTGTTTTGACTTTTGTTTTCTTCATTGACATCCAAGGTGCAGTATAAAATGCCATTAACCACATACCGCTTATATTCTATAGCATCGAACATTGGGCCTTTGGCATGATTTACAAGTTTCTCTCCCAATTCCATTCTATCCGCCTTGTCCAACTTATCAACCTGTCATTTGGACACCTTATTTTAAAAAATAATTCCATGTGTCTTTTATAGGCAAATAAAAATTCAAACCAACATTTTTCTTACGTGTGACTTGTACCAGCTACAGAATTGGTCCCTGTGTTGCTTCACCAATTGTTGATGCGATGTATGTTCCCTATTATTTGATTCCATTAGCGACTCCATGTGCATCCTATACGTAAACAGAACATGTATTCGGTTACTTTTGAATGTATTTAGATGTGTAAAATACTTATTTAAAAATATAACTCACGTGCGAAATCGGAGGAAATCGTCAGAGTTGAATAAAATATATCGGTGTGCTTGCTCAAACGTGATCTTATCAAGTTTTATCCAACTGCTCGCCCCTCTCGATTCATCTTGGTGTCTTGGAGCCTTATTGTGGACTGTTGGCGCATTTACTAAATAGCGGGAGTAAAACATCAACAATTCGTCCGCAAAGTAACCCTCTGCAATAGACCCTTCTGATGCAGCCTTATTACGAATGGTACGTTTATATTTACCAAGGCACCTACATTCAAGCTAAATCGTGAGACCGTAACATAGATTTGATATATAGTAATAGGTCATTCGATTGAATATATATATATATATATAATAAGTGAACATAATTTTAACATTACCTCTCAACGGGATACATCCATCTGTAGTGTACCGGTCCGCCCAGTTTGCATTCACGTACTAAATGTATGATTACGTGCACCATGGATGTAAAAAAACCCAGATGGAATATTCGTTCCAATTTGCACAAGATTATGGGTATCTGATTCTCTAGACGATCCAAATCTTTCACCCGTAGTGTTTTTGAACAAATGTCCCTAAAGAAACCACATAGCTCGATTAAAGGCCTCACAACATCATCTGATAAGGTTCCTCGAAGTGCAATTGGCATGAGTTGTTGCATGATTATGTGATTGTCATGACTTTTCAAACCCCCAGTAGTACATTCCTTGAGCTTGATACAACGTGACACATTTGAAGAATATCCATCTGGCACTCTAACATCATGTAACACTTGCAGAAAGTCAGTCTTCTCTTTTTTTGTCAATGTGTAACAAGCGGCGGGTAAAAGTGTTTTGCCGTTTTCCGCGGTAAATGGATGAAGTTCTGGTCTCAAATTCATCTTACGCAAGTCTTGACGTGCTTCGAGGTTGTCTTTGGTTTTACCACTCATGTCCAATAGCGTGCCAAGTATGTTATCAACGACATTTTTTTCTGTGTGCATCACATCAATTTTATGGCGTAGTAATTGATCTTTCCAATAAGGCAAATCGTATAATACACTTCTCCTCTTCCAATCAACTTCCCCACGGGGCAACTTTTGTCCGGTCTTTGCCCGATTCACAACACCGTCTAATTGTCTCATGATCTCATCGCCATCTGGCACTTCGGGGGGACCACCCAGTTCCTGCGCACCGTTGAATCGTCTCTTGTTTCTTCTCCATGGATGATCCGGAGGCAACCATCGCCTATGTCCCATAAAGCAGAATTTTTTACCATAAGCTAGCCACGTTGATTGTGTTTCATGCCTACAACAAGGACATGGTTCCCGGCAATGTGTACTCCAACCTGACAAATCACCGTATGCCGGAAAATCATTTATCGTCCACATCAAGGCCGAATGCATTGTGAAATATTTTTTTCGATGTTACATCAAAAGTTTCTACCCCTACTTCCCATAGTTTTTTGAACTCACTTACAAGGGGCGCTAGATACACATCTATATTCTGTTTTGGTGCACTCGGACCAGGGATAATCAAGCTTAACATAAAATACAGTTGCTTCATGCACATTCGAGGCAAATTGTAGGGTACTAACATTACCGGCCAAGTACTGTGACTAGAGGACATGTTCCCAAAAGGATTGAAGCCATTTGACGCTAAACCTAGCCTCACATTTCGCGGGTCTGATGCGAATACTGGGTAACGTGAATCGAATGCCTTCCATGCTTCTCCATCGGCCGGATGCCTCAACACACCGTCTTTTGTACGGCCTTGAGCGTGCCACTTCATATGTGGCAATGTATGATGTGACATAAACAACCTTTGCAGCTTTGGTATTAGAGGAAACCAACGCAACACTTTGACCGACTTTTTTTTCAAACTTTTTGTCTACCCATCTTCATTAGTTAAGTCATCATTCCACCTGGACTCATTGTAGAATGTACATTTGTCCAACTTTTCATTTTCCCTCCAAAACAACATACAACCTTTGCGACAAGCCGACATCTTCTCATACTCAAGGCCCAAATCCTTCAAGTACTTTTTCGCCTCGTATGTGTCTTTAGGCAAACTTTCATCTGGATGCATCAGCTCATTGATGAATTCGAGCAACATGGAGAATGATGTATTGCTCCAACCGCCCATACACTTAATGCTATATAAACGCACAATAGCTCCCAATTTGCTATGTTTGGTATTTTCATGGAGTGGTGTATCAGCATCCTTTAGCAATTCTTCAAACTTATTTGCTCCCCTGTTAGAGTCTTCAATTTCAGCATCCACAATTCGGTTTCGGCTTCGGCTTCGGCTTCCACTTGAGACCCACCGACTTCTACACAAACATCGTGCATCGCAAAAACGTCATTAAGCATGTCTTGCATCCCACTGAACCCCCCATGTAGTGGAATGCTATCCACTTGAACCATCCTGGGAGCTTCATATGTTGTCTCGTTATCAACGGAAGGGACAAGTGATTCCCCATGCATTATCCACTCAGTGTAACCCTCAATAATCCCGGCGCCTGACGTTAAATGGGCAAATACGACTTCACTGGACCATGATTTGCCCAACAAACACTTCTTACAGGGACACACAATGACCCCTTTTCTATTCGAATGTTCACGTGCAAATTTCACAAACGCTATAACCCCGCGAATATACTCTCGCGAACTTCGCGGCAACTTCATCTAACTCTTGTCCATCTTTCTAACTACATCACAAAATAATCCAAATATTTCAGGTTAAGATAACTCAAGAGTACCTAAGTATTTGGCCTTATAAGGGATGTGCTTCTCAATGTTCTTACCTCTCAGCTTGTCCTACATGCAAAGAACTCTATTGTTTTAATAATACGTACATGCATATATTAACTTTTTTTGTTGGGAGATAACAAGTTAATAAAAATTACTCATTTCGCAAGCATTCTCATTCGGCTTATATAGTAATTAAAGATTATTTTTGTTAACTCTATAGTAAAAATTAGCATAATTTCTCTCAATCCGACTAATCAACTTAACCAAAAAGAAGGCTAATTGCTATAGTGCTACTCAATCAACAATACATAAATAAATAAATCAACAGTCCCCTTTTTCTCTTTTTCTCTTTTCCATTTTATTAAAAAAAAAATGTTAAAACAATGACAAACAAGTTTCAACACAACACCCAAACATTTACAACAAAATTTTGTCACATCGAATTTTTTTTTTTTTTTAAAAAGGACTCTTTGAAATAAAAAATGAGATACACTATACATCATCTTCTTGTCAATTTCTTATTCTTTCATTTTTTAAAATTTATATTTTTTCAAAATAAATAATTGACTTTAGTGGTGTTCTTTTTCTTTAATGAACATGTTAGGTGAATCCTAGCCTACATTGCCTTATCTTATTCTCTCTCTCTCTCTCTCTCCCTCTCTCTCAACAATAATAGAAAAGGACCGTCCTTATCATCCGCCATTAGCTTATCGTATAAATAAGCTAATAAAAAATTCTTATCATTTTTTATTTATCAAACAAGATGATGTGATTTTGAGATTTCTTTTATCATTTTTTTAAGGTCTAAATAAAAAATTCATTCTTACCGTATGGATTTTGTAAATTAGTAATTGATTAGAATGGTCGAGTCAGTTTAGGTGTGCACAAAATGAGGTATTGAAAGGAAAGCAAACACTTATGGTAACTGGTAAGAGAGAAGAGTAGTTTTATTGCAAGTAGTACATATCAAATATATAGGCGTGATAGTTTTATTGGTCGACTATTTAGAATTACTCATATATCATGTGTACATGTACATATGTACAACTTAAAGATAATATATAGTATAAAGAATTACCTATTGACCATTAGCTTTATCCATGCATTTGTTTTGAGTTTTTCATTATTATAAGAGAGAGAAAGTTCAAGGAAAAGCTTGACAAGTTGATTATTGATCATTAATTTGTTTAAAAATATAACAGAAGCTTTAATTTGTTTAAGCCTTAATTTAGGAATCGATTTACTTTAACTTTACCTAACTTCTTTACCACGTACTATTTTAATTGGTCCTCTGTTTGCTAGATACTTTATATTTTTTTTCAGATCTTCTTCTAATAAGGATGAAATTTTAAATACTAATCAAATACAGGCACTAGTTGTTATGGCAAACATATTTTAAGACTTGTTTAATTAAGTTGATGCAACCAGGCTGTATATATATTAGGGAGGACCCCCAAAAATTTTTAAGTTCTTTTTAAAATATGTAAATTTATAAATTTGTCCCCCAAAATAATTTTTTTTTTATCCCCCTAAATTTTTGTTTTATGTTTTGACCCTCTTTCATTTTGAAAGACCAAAAATATCCCTGATTTTAACTTGGTTTCTTCTCTCTCTCTCTCTCTGTTTTTTTTTTTTTTTTTTGCCTTGAGGTCACAAGCCTGAAGCCCACGTCTTGTGAAAGACCAAAAATTAAATGGATTTGATTATAATGAAGTTACAACAAAGTTTTCAATCCAAGTAACCACAATGAAACTGAAAGGCTACAATGAGCTGTTACAGAATCTAATGGATTTTAATGAACAAAATGAAACTGAAGTTGGAGAATCAGAGTTCAATTCAAAATATGTCAAACGACTCTGTACAATATAAATTCATGTAAACTTTAAAAGATGTAGCAAACTTAATAAGTACTAAAATCATGTACTCTAAAATTAAATACCAATTTAATAGACTAAATTAAAAAAATTCCATCCTTTTCCATTCTTATTTCTTAAGTCCAATCAATTGACGGGTTTATATACTTGCATGCAATTGATGGTTTTATAGTCCTTTTTTACAGCACGTAAACATTCAAGAAATATCCAAAAAGGGTCTAAAAAAAAAAAAAATACTAAATAGCATTTTTCATCAGATTTTTCCCCTATTTGCCTTTGATTTGGCTTTCATCCAGTTTTCTAAAATTTTATTACATATATTCGCACTAACAACAACATTAAAGACTAATGGTGAACCGAATTACAAATTTAAAAGGTTAAAAATAAAAATTGCAAAAACTGAGCAAAAAATTGAAAAAATACCTTTAAATCGGGTGGAAGAGGACCGGCGGCTAGGTTTGGCTCCCGGGCTAGCTGAGACGTTTGGGGGTGTCGCCGGAGAAGATGAGGAAGCTAGGCTGGCCGGGATCGACTTCCAGAGAGAGGGGCCGGATGGATCGACTACAAGCTAGCCGAGCTAGCAAGCGAGCTCGAGAGAGAGCCGGCGAAGGGAGAGAGCGCCGGACTGAGTGACAGATAGCACCGGAGAAGGTGGGAGGAAGAGGGCCGGCGGCTGGGTGTGAGAGACTCTGAGAGAGAGAGAGTGCCGGATTTGCTGAATTTTCTAGAGAGACTCTGAGAGAGAGAGACGCGCGTACTGCCCTAGCAAGATGATATTACGCGGGTTATTTGGTTTTTTCTAATTTTAGATCTAGGGTTTCGACGGTTTTGATAAAACCGTCTATAATATGTTTTAATAAAATCGTCCCTGTTTCTAAGGACGGTTTTACTAAACCGTCCATATTTTTTTTTTCCCGACGGTTTAACCAAAAAACGTCCACAATTTTTTTTTTATAGACGGTTTTAAAAACCTTCGATAATTCCCTTTTTTTTGGTAGTGCGCTCGTGTGTGTGTGTGTCCATTACACCAAAAAAAAAAAAAAAAAAAAAAAAAAAAAAAAAAAAAGGATTTCTAGACAGTTTTAAACAGTCCAGAAATCGAAAAAAAAAAAAAAAAAAAAAAAAAAAAAAAAAAAAAAAACCTTTTGGAAAAAGGCCCAGACGGTTTTTTCTGGACGATTTAAAACCGTCCAGGATAATGGGTCGGTATTTTGATTTGCGAACGGTTTCAGTAAAACCGTCCGCAATTGTGAACGGTTTTTTCCGAACCATCCATAAGCTGTTATGGACGATTTGGGCCCAAACCGTTCGGAATTTAGTATGTGGAATACCCGAATAATTATGGACGGTTTGGGCCCAAACCGTCCATAATAATTTTTTTTTTTTTTGAAATATATAATTAAAATCCCAAAAAAATCCTTAATACAAAATTCCCAATCCATTTCCAAAATCCCAAATTCAAATCTAAATTCAAATACAAATTCAAATTCAAATCCAAATCCAAATCCAAATCCAAATCCAAATCTATTTCCAAATTCAAACTATTCACAACAACAGTCTAATAGCTTACATATTTCAAAAATTGATGCATACCTATTACAAAATTCAAATATAAATACATAATTAAAATCCAAAAATATTAAAACCTATATTCCATGCACCATTATAATCATCAATGCATGCAAGTCGACCCAGAGGAGAATTAATCTGATTTACGACCTTGTGTGCATTGCTTGCTTCAACCATCTCGTTCATTTATCCTTCTAGTGTTTGCTGCAATAGGTATACAAATCCCAAATTGTTAGGTAAGAATCATCTTGATGAGGCTATGATTAACATGTTTTTAGGTGAAAACTAAACACAAATAATGATTATAATATAACTGCCTAGATACTCATACAAGCAACTTTATTTTTTCTTTTTCGCTTCAAATGATAGAATAGATTCTTTAACTAGTAGTAGCATTAGGAATTAAGTAGCTAACTTTTAACTGCCAATATCACACTGCTAAGCTAATGATAGAATAAAGAAAACAATGATGGTATTTTGCACTACAGAGCCATTTCAGCACCTACACTACCAAAGAGTACAAAGTTCTACAGGAGATCATTGATAAGTAGCTAAAATTGTAACTAATAGAAAATACGAGTTGACGATGTTTTCCCCTAATAATTAAAAAGACATGTTCACGAGGATTCCAAGATTCAACCTAAGCATATAATAGTTAACATTCCTCTTAACTATTAACATTCCTCTTCAACCATAAATTATTCTCGTGGAATTTGAAATAAAAATAAAACAAGCCCAATGAACAATAAGAGAGGGGACAATTAATGACTGATTAATCAAAAATTAAGTGTAAACCAAAACATCACCTTCTTCGTTGTTTCCCATTGATGGTTGTTTCTCTGCCATAATCAAGGCTACCATATGTTTGACAGCTGCAAGCTCTTCCTGTTGCGCTTTGTACAAAGTTTTCAAACGTTCTATATCAGCAGCCATCTCTAGCTCTATGCGAGTAGGCACACTAGAGATTGATCCTTGTTCGGAGGTATAAGAGGTGGATTTACCGGGAGTCGGCCCTAGCCCTACCCCGCGTACACGACCGGAATGTTCTCGTCCTAGCACTTGTGCACACGCATTGTTATGCGACCAATAGACTAACCCCTGTGGACACACTCGTTCTGTAGGCGACTGATTGTCGATAATTTCTCTCGTCTTCGCCTGCATAAAACATCCAAGGGTGAAAACTTGAACATAGAACTAATATTACGTATTTACCACTTACAATAACTTCCCCAGCCACTGCATTCACAGGGTTCCCATCTTTCTTGGTATGCGAGACAATGAACATATCATCTCGGTTCGGTGTTTCTCCTATGTCTTCCTCCTACAATATCATTAACATTATCAGTTATAAGCTTATTATCTTACTGCAGTACATACAAATCGTGAACGTTTATCTATTATACGTACCATTTCTCGTGCAACCTGTGCGATGCTCTTCGATCCCAAAGTGTGAAGAAGTGCATTTTGGCCACGGCTTGTCTTGGACTTCGACGCTCTCTCCTATAAATTTGATAATGTTAATATGTAGATTTCTTCAACAAAATAAATAAATAAATGAAAATACCTTATCAACCGAAGACAACCACGTATCAACTTGCATTTCGAAGTCTTCTACATCGAAGACTAGCGTTGTCGAAGCCCTACTGACCACAGACTCTACGGTATCACCTTCTTTCAATTTTAGACTCTTCTTTATCTCGTACCTGTGTTGCCTTCTTTTCTTTGCTAGGTTCATCAACGATAATCTTTTTATATGCGCGAGTAGGTGAACAGGCTCAAAATAAAACTTTTTCTACACAAAAAATGATATCCCATAGTTTAATTAATTGGAAATGTAAGCCTATAAAACTATAAATAAGAAGTGATTGACATGAAAATAAAAAGTTTCATACCGTTAGGGTGCGCCACATATCTTCCTTCCCTTCCAATGGTAATGTTCTCCAGTTACCATGCAGCTGTACAAATTTACCATTTCTTATGATCTTCCCACAAATCCTTCTAAATTTCTCGACCCCCGGGCCGATTGGTTGGTAGGATAGGTTGAATTCGATCACCACCCTTTCCCCATCAGGTATGTGCCATATGTCCTTACGACTACCAACAGTCCTAACATTCTTTCTACCCTGCTCATCTGCAACTCATAACAAAAATTTAAGTCAAACTTGATTATTACTATATTAGTAGAAGATTATCAAAGTGATTGACTATCATCAAATATAAAAATAATTCATACCTATTGTGTAAAATTTCCCATCCCGTAATATACGTGGCACCCGAGTAGTACCACTATGTTGTGAAGTCTCAGGTCCTGATTGTGCTGATGATCCAAACTCCATATCAGGTGCTTGTAATACCCGGGAAAGACACCCCACTTAAGTTATTAAAATATGTGCATAAGTATAAGGCTTAAGAATTACTCTTAGTCTAATTAAGTTATATAGTTATGCATGTAGAGAGTTGGATCAGTAAAGTTAAATCGATCGAGCGACTTTCTGGTCGATCGAGCGATTATGGGTCGAAGTCGATCGAGCGACTTTATTTTCGATCGAGCGACTTCGCCAAATGCGGTGCAGTTTCCGCTAAATACGAAAATTGATTTTTCCACCCAATAATTTGGGACCCACACGTGGTACTTGATGCCAAACGATCATGCCCATATTTAGTTAGCCTAGTTAGTCCATCTTGGTTGAAGCCCAACTAGATTTCCTTAGATATCATGCAATTATGAACTAAGATATGGAATAGTCACCTATGAGATTTGAGCTATGGATTTGAGGTGTTGGCTGGCTCAAATCCGGCCATTGAGGTGTTGATTTGTTGGTTAGATCTCAGCCCTTCAAGAGTGCTATATATAGGTTGCATGGGGAGTTGATTTTCATGAGGAAGAAACCAAACTCTAGCCAAAACTCTCTCTTGCTCTAGTGCTGTAGAAGTAGCACGAAAATCCTCCAATTTCACCTCACTTTCCAGCACCTAGCAAGCCAGATTAAGCTCCAAAACTACCCTCATTCTCCCACAAAATCAGTAGAGGAATGTGAGTGGAAACCACCTTTGTTTTGAGACCAAGAAACCAAGCTTTACAAGTGAAATTCTCTTGGACAGCAACTCTCCTCCACTCTTTAAGTTATTGGGGAACTTTGGGTGAGTATTTTCTCCCTTAAACTTCTCATAGATCAAGTAGTCCTATTGTTATTTGAAATTATGACTTGCTCTTGCTTTTAATTATGCATGTTGTATGAAAAGTTGGCTAACTTACATGTGAGTATATGTGTAAGCATGTGGATGAGTATTTACTACATGAGATTAGTAATTTAGAATGGGTAAATTGTGTTTTAAAATAGATCAAGAAATGTAAGTGTGAGAGTATATGTGTTGAGCTTTTGAGATATATATATATATATATATATATATATATATATATATATATATATATATATATAAATTAAGATAAAAGAGGTGAGCAATATTTAGGTATGTGTTATAAGGATGTGTGAATTAAAGAAAAGTAAAATCATATGTGTGCTTGATTATATGACAATGTATCCTTATTTTAAGGTATGTTATGTGATGGATAATTCTAGTGGTGCTAATATAAGAGTTGGTGAGTAAGCACTAAAATAGATAAATAAGAGATCATGTTTAAATCTGTAGCCGTTGCAATTTCTAGGAAGAGATATGGTAATAATAATGATTTCATAGAATGCTTTATTAATCCGTTATCATCATATGATGATTGTTATGCAGTTGTAAAGGAAAATATTTGGAGCAGAAACTAGTAAGTATCTCTATACTTACTGAGGACGAAGCTGGTTGACTTTTCTTATAATATTATGTTTACTGTTTTATTTACTTGTTTGTGCATGTGGCTTTGCATATTTTATTATTTTAATAATCTGTCTAATAACAAGCTGTTGGATCTAGATCCACAGTGGGTACGCGAGGCTTCACGTGAGTTCCTAGGTTCTCAGTGAATGAGGAGGTACCTGAAAAGAGAATAATAAATACAAAAACTAGTGTACCTAGGTCACCAGGGATTCCGAGGTTTCCAGGAGCCTAAGCTCCCAAAGAAAATAATTAAAAGTTAAAGGGAGGAAGCCTAGGCTTCAAATAACACGTTAACCGTGCCTAGGCCAACGGAGAAGTGGAAAAAGGGAAACACCTAAAACTATACACTTAAAACTGTCATTGCTTTATGATTATGTTTATGTTCATTTTATGTCTATGACTCGCGACCATAGATTATATTTTGTATATACATGTGATTATATGGCCATTGCATTGTGTTGCATTAATAAAATAAATCAGCACTCATATTATTATTGGAAACATCGGACTCACTTTAGTGTTTATGTTGTTTTCTTCTCTTTGTATGGTATTTGTAATGGTTCAGGCTATGAAGAAGAAGAGGATTATCAGGACTATCCCGACATATAGACGGTTCCTAGTTCAGTTTTTGTAGGCTGGATAGCCTATATTTTAGGACTACCCTGTTGTAGTTCATTAGCCTAACTTAAGACAATACTTATAATTCTCCAGTTATATGTAGATATTTGGCTTGTATAATTATCTAGCCCTGTGAGGCATGACTGGTATTGCTGTTTGTATAATTATGCTAACTGGCTTATTATATATTTTGAGGTATTTCAGTAGTAGCTCTAAGGTGTCAACTTATTCCCAATTTATATTACATTTATTCCGTTGCCAATAATTACCTCTGATAAGTTAGTAATGTCTCGTGAAAATTTGAAAATTTTCACTTACGCTTTTTGTAAAAGCGGGGCGTTACAGTGCTACACATTGTTCAGAATCTACAACCCCTTGTGTCTCGTTAGGGTCCTGTGTCGTATCGTCTAACCCTACAACCGGTTGCTCATGTAGTACATGCTGAGAATCTACACCCCCTTGTGTCTCATTAGGGTCCTGTGTCGTATCATTTGACCTTACAATCGATCGCTCATGTAGTACATACTGACAATCTATGCCCCCTTGTGGGTCTTGTGTCGTATCGTCTGACCCTACAACCGGTCGCTCAACCGGTGTGCGGTCTATAGGCGTCCAAAAATCTTTTCTTGGTTGCGGCGTCCTTTGTTTAAGGGCCATGTTTACCTGTAAACACATTAAAATGGGTCACATTTAATAGTAAATAAAATATACAGTATGCAGCAATAGAAACGACATGCTTAAAAAAATAAAAGTGAGAAGACTATAAGTAAGTCATTCTAGACACCATATATTTGGATTCTATTTAATAGTTTAACCATATTCATACATACAATTATTATGTTGCTTGGGTGGCTGGTACATTAGTACGTGCACAATCAATGTCATCAAAACCAACGTCTCTTGTCACATTGACGTTGAACGGCTCGTGCTCATGATAACTGTCAGACTTGGGATAATCATCACTTTCACCACTGCCAACATCGTACACATTTCTAGGTTTTGTCTTTACAGCAACAGCCCAATTTGGATTTTTAGGATCCTTGACATAATACACCTGCGATACTTGATTTGGTAGTATGAACGGATCATCGGTTAGTCGCGCACTCGTGTGTATTAGGTTCTTGAAATTTACAAGATCGAATCCATATTCGTCTTTTTTGTATCCCTTATTCGGTTGAATGTCGGCTCAATCGCACTTGAAAAGCACATACCGCGTCAAGTCGTAGTATGTAACCTCGATTATTCGAGTTAGCTTACCGTAGTAGGTGGGACCATCTTCAGTGGTGACATACACTCCACTGTTTTGACTTTTTTTTTCTTCATCGACATCCAGGGTGCGGTACAACATGCCATTAACCACATACCGCTTATATTGTACAACATCGAACATTGGGCCTTTGGCATGACTTACAAGTTTCTCTCCCAATGCCATTCTATCCACCTCGGCCAACTTATCAACCTGTGATTTAGACACCTTATTTAAAAAACGGGGTTTCATGATGCTTTTATAGGCAAATAATTATTCAAACCAACAATTTTCTTACGTATGACTTGTACTAGCTACAGAATTGGTCCTTCTGTTGCTTCACCAACTGTTGATGCGAGATACGTTCCCTATTATTTGGTTCCATTAATGACTCCATGTGCATCCTATACGTCAACAAAAGATGTATTTGATTACTTTTCATTGTATTTAGAGGCGTACAATAGGTATTTAATAATGTGACTCATGTGCGAAATTGGAGGAAATCGTCAGAGTTGAATAAAATATATTGGTGTGATTGCTCAAATGTGATCTTATCAAGTTTTATCCAATTGGTCACCCCTCTCGATTCATCTTGGTGTCTTGGGGCCTTATTGTGGACCATTGGTGCGTTGACTAAATATCGCGAGCAAAATGTCAACAATTCGTCTACAATGTAACCCTCTGCAATAGACCCTTCGGGTGTGGCCTTATTACGAATGGTACGTTTATATCTACCAAGACACCTACATTAAAGTTAGACCATGAGACCGTCACATAAGAAATATATATTGTAATAGGTCATTCGGTTGAACAAATGTCAAGTTAACAGAATTTTAACATTACCTCTCAACGGGATACATCTACCTGTAGTGTATCGGTCCGCCCAGTTTGCATTCCCGTACTAAATGTATGATTACGTGCACCATGGATGTAAAAAAACCCGGAGGGAATATTCGTTCCAATTTGCACAAGATTATGGGTATTTGATTCTCTAAATGATCCAGATCTTTCACCAGTAGTGTTTTTGAACAAATATCCATAAAGAACCCACATAGCTCGATTAAAGACCTCACAACATCATCCGATAAGGTTCCTCGAAGTGCAATTGGCATGAGTTGTTGCATGATTATGTGATTGTCATGACTCTCCAAACCCCCAACAGTACATTCCTTGAGCTTGACATAGCGTGACACATTTGAAGAATATCTATCTGGAACTCTAACATCATGTAACACTTGCAAGAAGTCAGTCTTCTCTTTTTTCGTCATTGTGAAGCAAGCTGCGGGAAAAAGTGTTTTGCCATTTTCCGTGGTAAATGGATGAAGTTCTGGTCTCAATTTCATCTTACGCAAGTCTTGACGTGCTTCGTGGTTGTCTTTGGTTTTACCATTCATGTTCAATAGCGTGCCAAGTATGTTATCAACAACATTTTTTTCTGTGTGCATCACATCAATGTTATGGCGTAGTAATTGATCTTTCCAATAAGGCAAATCATATAATACACTTCGCCTCTTCCAATCAACTTCCCCAGCCGGCAGCTTCTATCCGGTCCTTGCTCGATTGACAACACACTTTAATTGTCTCATGATCTCATCGCCATCCGGCACTTTGGGAGGACCAACTATTTCCTGTGCACCGTTGAATCGTCTCTTGTTTCTTCTCCATAGATGATCCGGAGGCAACCATCGACTATGTCCCAAAAGTAAAAATTTTTACCATAAGTTAGCTACGTTGATTGCGTTTCATGCCTACAACAAGAACATGCTTTCCATCCATGTGTACTCCAACCTGACAAATCACCGTATGCTGGGAAGTCATTTATCATTCACATCAAGGCCGAACGCATTGTGAAATATTTTTTTCGAGTTTACATCAAAAGTTTGTACCCATACTTCCCATAGTTCCTTCAACTCACTTACAAGGGGTGCTAGGTACACATCTATATTTTGTCCTGGTGCACTCAGACCAGGGATAATCAAGCTTAACATACAATACGGTTGTTTTATGCACATCCAAGGAAGCAAATTGTAGGGTACTAACATTACCAGCCAAGTACTGTGACTAGAGGACATGTTCCCAAAAGGACCTAGCCTCACATTTCGCGGGTCTGATGCGAAGACTGGGTAACATGAATCGAATGCCTTCCATGATTCTCCATCGGTTGGATGCCTCAACACACCGTCTTTTGTACGACCTTGAGCGTGCCACTTCATATGTGGCGATGTATGATGTGACATAAACAACATTTACAACCTTGATATTAGAGGAAACCAATGCAACACTTTGACCGGCTTTTTTTTTCAAACTTTTTGTCGACCTATCTTCATTAGTTAAGTCATCCTTCCACCTGGACTCATTGCAGAATGTACATTTGTCCAACTTTTCATTTTCCCTCCAAAACAACATACAACCTTTGCGACAAGCCGATATCTTCTCATACTCAAGGCCCAAATCCCTCAAGTACTTTTTCGCCTCGTATGTGTCTTTAGGCAAACTTGCATCCGGATGCATCAGCTCATTGATGAATTCGAGCAACATGGAGAATGATGTATTGCTCCAACCGCCTATACAATTAATACTATATAGACGCACAATAGCTCCCAATTTGCTATGTTATGTATTTCCATGGAGTGGCGTATCGGCATCCTTTAGCAATTCTTCTAACTTATTCGCCCCCTTGTTAGAGTCTTCAATTTCAACATCCACAGATTTGGCTTCGGCTTCAACTCCCACCTGAGACCCATCGGCTTCTACACAAACATCGTGCATCGCAAAAACGTCATTAAGCATGTCTTGCATCCCACTGGACCCCCCATGTAGTGGAATGCTATCCACTTGAAGCGTCCTGGGAGCTTCATATATTGTCTTGTTATCAACATGAGGGACAAGTGATTCCCCATGCATTATCCACTCAGTGTAACCCTCAATAATCTCAGCACCTGACGTTAAATGGGCAAATACAACTTCATAGGACTATGATTTGCCCAACAAACACTTCTTACAGGGGCACACAATGACCCCTTTTTCTATTCTCATGTTCACGTGCAAATTTCACAAACGCCATAACCCCGTGATTATACTCTCGCGAACTTTGCGGCAAATTCATCAAACTCTTATCCATCTTTTTAACTACATCACAAAATAGTCCAAATATTTCGAGATAAGATACCTCAAGAGCAGAAAAATTCAAGATAGTTGATATAAGTATAAGATTATCAACTGCTTACTTGCTAATTTTTTACAACATCAAGTGAATACAGGCCAACTCATATTCCTTTCATAGACAGGGAGAACAAAAATAGAATTATAAAATTCAAAAGTCTCTCAGAAGTCCTAAAGTATTTTAGCGAGTATATTTCTACAAATTTTAACCATTTGTTTTTTTATTTTAAGACCCTGAAATTATCCACAACTAACTGATCACTCGTTCACACAAATTCTGCTTTCTTTCACTTTTCTAAATTATGTACGTCCATGAGTGCAACTAGGATTTCAACGTTCCCCTAGAAATTTTTCTCTCTCAATTATTAGGCTACTTGGTCCCAAATCTATTTTAAAAAAATTATAGGGCAGAATTAAAGTGTTGTTCTGATAATAATATTCTTACATATAATTGAAGAGAATGGAGAATGGAGAATGTGTGACTCCACTAAATTTGACAAAATAGGAAAAAGATAAAGGATGATTGAGGGCTTTAGGATTGGTGAGATGGTTGAACGGGGGGTTGTGTTTGAGCCATGAAATCTATTGTTGAGTGGTTACCAAGTCAATTTGGGGTTGGAAAGAAGAAACTTTGTTGTATGGACAAGAATTAAAGGTTCACAATATAGTTCTTTGCATGAAGGACAAGTCGAGAGGGGAGAAATTGATTTGATTGATTTACACTAAGTACTCCCAATATATATATATATATATACATATATATACATATGTATATATATATATGTATATATATATATATACATATACGTATATATATATATATATATATATGTATATACATATACGTATACATATACGTATATGTATATACGTATACATATATACATATATATGTATATACATATATACATATATATATATATATATATTTTAATTTTCCTATTTTGAGGGCTTCAATTCCTTTTCTTTCTTAGGCTTGCATTAGGACATCGGGGAACTACATTCATTGTTTTCATTCCAATTATCTTTCAATTAAATACGAAACCCTAGTGATAACTTAGGACGAAAATAATCCTTCAAACATCCCAAATAGACCTTAAATCGTATAAGCATTTCTCAATGAAATTAATCGGATCAGCAGTTTTAAGAATTTGGTAAATTAGGGTTTTATTTTTTTGTGTGTAGACTACAGACATGCTTAGCATTTAGAAAGAGGGCAAATTGCTTGGTCATACACACGAACAAAAAAAAAAAAAAAAGCAAAAAAAATTGAAGCACACTTACCTTTACACCGAGCGTCGATCAGGGGTGTGGCTCCCGGGGCTGCTAGTTGCAAGGACGCGTTGGGTGTCGCTGGAGAAGGTGAGGGCGGGCCGGCGTCTTCTCGATCTGACAGAGATAGGGGCCGAATGGAGTACGAGCTAGAGAGAGAGCCGGCCGACGGATCCTGAGCTATAGAGAGATAGAGATAGAGAGAGAGAGAGAGAGAGAGAGAGAGAGAGAGAGAGAGAGAGTCGGACTGAGTGAGAAAGAGCGCCGGAGAATGGGTCAGTAGACGGCCGCCGACTGGGTGTGAGAGAGAGAGAGAGAGAGAGTGAGAGAGCTAGAAGGGGATCGATCTTGATCGAGCTGAGGGATTTACTCCTTTTAGAAAATTAGGTTATAGACGATTGTTAAAAAACCGTCCAAAATTAGAAAATTCCAGACGGTTTTTTAACAACCGTCGATGCATTTATAGACGGTTATATCAAACCATCTGTAATTTCTAATTACGGACGGTTTGTTTATAACCGTCTATATATTTATAGACGGTTTGAAATAAAACCGTCCAGAAAAAGGGATATATATATATATATATATATGAGTTTTATAAATATAAGATTCTATAATTGTAGTGTATAAATATTAACATAGTAAACATAATATATGTAATACTACTGTGAAATATAGATCAAAGTTAAAATTATACTTAATTTTAATATTATTATTTTTTAAGTAAAAGATATTATAGAACTCCAATCGAGCTCGAGCTCGATTGGAGGCTAGGCTTTTAACAAGCCAAATTCGAACAACTCTTCAAAACTCAGCTGGAGCTAGAGCCGAGTTCGAACCCATATTTTATGTATTCGAGTTGAATCTAACAGCCTCAAGTTTGGCTCGGTTCGAATACAGACCTATCTGCTGTTGAAGCACATAGCGTTTCTTTTGATGATATGTACCTATCAAGTTTCCACTGTTAGATTGTCCATGATGATAGATATAGCTGGGCCTACTTTCAACGTGTCCTGTGTCATAATCTTGATCGGTGTAGGCCTGTTTTGGTGGTATGATAGTATTGATATTGATACTAATAGATTAAGATCCTCTTCAATTTCAAATAAATTTTAGATTTTTCAAATTATGTGAATTCAGACCGTTTTTTATATCGAATGACATAAAAAATGTTACATGTTAAAGATATGACATGTTACTGAGGTAACCAAAATTAAAAAATCATCCCAAAAAACCTTTTATTCACTTTTGAAAAGATGCTTCTCCTTTACTAAACCAAAAGACAGTATTTTACTCAAAGCTTTTCAACGACATAAAGTGTAAGAACTTCTAAAAAAGAATTTTATTTTTTTTTTCCAATTATCATTGTTAACATTTCACTTTTTTAACATATAGCATTTTTCACATAATTTGATAATCTATAATTTTAAAGAAATTGTAGGGAATCTTGATTCGATACTAACATATTGCCTTTTCAACTATTGACAATGAGACTTAAATGATAATAAGTTTACATTAATTAATCTATTAACTATTAATAGTCAATTTTTTAAAACTATATTTCACCTCCTCAAACAAATTTTCATAATTTTATTTTTCGTTTTTTCTAAACCATCCGAACATAATTTCAAAATTAATTAATTTTTCAGTATTCGATCAAAATTCAAAAAAATAAAAAAAAAAATAAATAAATAAAATCATACACCCAAACGAATCCAAGAAGTATGCCTACTCGCTTAAACTCTTTTACTCCAAATAACTTAATAACATTTTTTTTCACTGATTGGTGCGCCACATAATTAACATAATTAATACTAGACCATTTATGCATTAAAGTCTAACCAACTAGCTTTTTCCTATATGCATAAGCTAACAAATGAAAACCATTCTCTCGCAATACCTCACTCCAAGTGCATCTTTCACAATCGGATTCGTTGCTTGTCTTATCCACACTTTAAATTCTAGAACAAACCTTTTCGGAATTGGTTAAGAATGGGTGTCACCATTCTAGCCAGGATCCAATTAGGTTATATTGATCACGTTTCACTAACAATCCTCAAGTCGAGCGAGAAAGCAAGTGGATCATAAAATCTATCTCGTAGCGGTAGCGAGAACCAAGTAGACAGATTGACAGATTCTTTCTTTCCAAGCGAAAGATAGATAAATACAAACTATCTCTTTTAGGGAGCTAGGCTTTAATTTGGTGCTGTCATGTAACTCTTTAGCCAGTAAAGCTCATGGCAGGTGCTGCTGTTTAGTAAAGCAAGTTAGTAGAGCTCGGTACTCAGTGGATCAAAAGAAATTCCCTCTTTCAGGGAAGGGTGAAAAATCCAAATTCCAATGGTCTCATGCATGTAAAGGTCATTCACAGGAAGTATTGAGTAAGCTGTTTAGTAGAAGGATCAGAGCTCCCCTCCAGCAACCCTCGCTGAGGTAGATGTTGTCGCTGCCGAGGCCACTTTGGACATTCCCTTGACTTTTTATTTGTTTTACAATTCAAATAGATAGGGGCTGATCAATGATTTTTTTTTTTTTTTTTTTTTATTGTTAATTAGTGTTTTTACTTTATCTTGCACGAGGTTAAATCTTATGTGTTGCATTGATAATACTTTAAACGTGCACATTGTTTTTTTTTTTTTTTAAAAAAAAAAATAATAATAATAAAACAAACATTATCATAACTTGTTTTGACCTAACTCTTGGATTTTATATTTAATTTTTGAATATTGTTCAAGCATTAATTTTGAGCGTAACATTTTAATATAGGAAATCATAGTAGGAATTGGTAGCTAGAAAGTTAGATAAAAGAAAAAAGATAAGGGAAAATTACTTTAGCCCTCCAAATTGGCAGTTATTTTGCAAGTAACCCTACGAACTAACAACATTTGGAGTCTGGCCTCAAAAAAGGCCAATTTTATCAAAATATGCCTATAATACCTTTGTCACGTGTCAGTTTTCAATTAAAAAAAAAACTAAAATTTCATTTTTTATTTATTTATTTTAGTTTATTTAATTATTTTTAAATTTAATTTTTATTATTTTTTAATTAAAAAAATGGCACATTGCTGGAATATTATAGATACATTTTAACAAAATGAACCTTTTAAAAATATTTTGGTAATTTGAAGGGTTAGAGCCAAGCGTTGATAAAAGCATTCCTAGTATCCTCATTAAAATAGTTAGCTATTTTGGTGAGTCAATTTGATGAAAACACTAAAAAACCACTCCCAACAGCCTCACCACTTTAACCAAAAAGTTTTGGTGAGTGAAAATACTCACAAATTTTGATGAGTAATATTTATTCACCAACTCATTCACTAATTTTGTTTTTCCTTTCTCTATCACATGATCAGTACACTTTTTTTTTCTCCTATTTTCTTCTCTCATCTCCCATCTCTCTCACACGATGATGTCCTTATTTCGTGAATATGAAGGTTTCTTTGTCCCTAACATAAATTTTGTGGTTCTTTCATTTATTTTTTCTTTCTTGAATTTGATTGAGAAGCAAATGAAAACTTCTGTGAATTTCTTAGCAATGATCTAATCTCAAGATGAATGTGTATGGTAGTTTGTTGTATAAAAAGATTAAATAAAGAAAGAATTAAGAAATCTGAAAGAAAAAAAATTATTTAAATGGAATAGTGATAGTGAATAGTTAAAATGGTGAGGCTGCTGGGAGAATTTTAAAAAAGTGGCTCACCAGAACAGAGAAAAGTGATTTTTAGTTACTTTGGTGAGTAAAATTTGATGAGGCTACTAGGAATGCCCTTAATAGCCTCACAAAAATAGTTTTTTTAGCTATTTTGGTGAGTCAATTTGATAAAAATACTAAAAAATCACTTTCAGCAGCCTCATCACTTTAATAAAAAAGTTTTAGTGAGTGAAAATACTCACTAATTTTGATGAGTAATATTCACTCACCAATTTTGTTTCTCCTTTCTCTCTTACATGACCAGCACACTTTTTTTTTTTTTTTTTCCTTCCATTTTCTTCTCTTATCTCCTATCCCTCCTACATGATGATGTCCTTATTTCATGGACATGATGGTTTCTTTATCCTTGACATAAACCTTATGGTTCTTTCATTTATCTTTTATCTTTTTGTCTTTCTTTCAAGATGAAGGTGTTCGATAGCTTGTTGTATAAAAATATTAAATAGAGAAAAAATAAAGAAATTTGAAAAATATTATTTAAATAGAATAGTAATAGTGAATAGTTAAAATTGTGAGACTGCTAGAAAATTTTTATAAAAGTAGCTCACCAGAATAAAGAAAAATAATTTTTAATTATTTTAGTTAGTAAAATTTAATGAGACTATTATAAATGTTCTGTATGCGTTAAAAGAGGCTGCAAAACGAACAGCTTGGAAAAAATAGATAGACATGGCTACAGTTAAAACGTGAATGGGTGTGTAGGGAATCCGAAAAAAAGAAAAAGAATTCAAAATTCTTGCCCCAGTTCACGTAAATGGTGAATGTGCCGGACAGAAGAAGACAAAACGAAAAACAAGAAGATGCAATTAGGGGTGTACAAGCGGTTATAACCGGCGGTTATTGGCTAAAACCGTAACCGCTAACCGCCTAGGCGGTTATTGAATTTTACCAACCGCAACCTCTTACTGCCTAGGCGGAGGCGGTTATTTTTATAACCGCTGGTTAGCGGTTATTGAGGAAATAACCGGCGGTTTTATAACCGCTTTTCAATTTGGGTCTTGGACCCTTTTTGGGCCGATTTTAGACTTGTTTTGGGCCTGTTTTAGCCACTTTTGGGCTAGTTTTAGTGCAGATATGAAATCCAAGAGCCAAAACAAATCTAAACAGAAATACAAATACAATTCGTATTCCTCTCCTACGGACTCTTCATCGCACGGCTTGAAACAACGGAAAACCAACCAAAATTAATATCAAAATCAAAATCAAAATCAAACAATGTAAAAACGAAAAAGCATACAAATCCAAACCTCGGCCTGCCGACATTAAAATCAACCCAAAATTTCTATAAAAAAACTAACACCCACTCGATTGGAGCTCAAATACATAGAAAAATTAAACCCTAAAACTGAAACCCTCAATCAGTCCTCCACAACCGAAACCCTAAAACAAACAATTTAAAATCACATAAATCAAGATTGCACAAACCCTAAAAAAGCCAAGAGCAGCAATGGAAAGTGAATCGCTAGGATATGGTGATTCGGTGAATGGTCGTTTCAGAGAGTTATTTTTCGAGATATAGGGAAAGAAAGCGAGAGATTGAGTAGAGATGCTTACAAACTACAAAGTAGCGGCGGCGGAGACGAGACGAGGCACGAGCTGAGAGGAGAGGAACAACGCTGGAGAGGCTAGAGGCAGAGGGGTGAGCGGCGGCAAGGTGAGGAAATGAAGAATGAAGTGAAACCCTAAAGGCTAAAAGAAAAAGATGTTTATAAACATTGTCCAAAACGACGCCCCTCTTACTCTACTAACCTCCAGGTTTTTTACTTTTTACATTTTATATATATATATATATATATATATATATATATATATATATAAAAGCGGTTAACGGTTATTAACCGCTTTTTCCAAAACCTATAACCGCTTTTAAAAGCGGTTAGCGGTTATAAACGGTTGGCGGTTAGCAGTTATAAGCGGTTAGCGGTTTTGAAGCGGTTATAACCGCACCGTTTGTACACCCTTAGATGCAATGTAGATTGTCCTGGTGAAAGAAGGAAATAAATAAATAAATAAATAATAATAATAATAAAAATATGCAAATGTGATGAAACATGAAATGCAGATTTTTATTTTTTATTTTTTTCAAAAGGAAAAAAGAAGACTAGCCCAGCAGAAAACAAATAACAAATAGAGACATGTTACGCATCTTTTATACATTTTTTATACTTTTTTTTTTAAAAAAAATAAATCAATAATATGTAAATATGTGGGTCTTCTAGATTTAATAGTTAATTAAAATAAAAAAGTACAAAAAAAAAATGTAAAAAGATTATTTTTATAAAAATAAAATAAAAATTATAATTAGCGTGAAACATAGCAGCTGAATTGTGGAAAGCTCAATGAAAAAGTCAAAACTAATAGAGGAAAAAACTAGTTTGTTTCTGAAAAATAGGTGCAAAAAGAAAAAAAAAGAAAAAAAAAAAAGAAAAAAAAGAAAAAACAAATTTTTTTATCATTTCAAGACATATCTTTTGACTATCTTGATTCTTTAACTAGCTTTATGATTTTGTGTGGCAAGGTATCTCTATCACATGAAAGCGCAAGGGAGAGAAAGAGACAAATTTTAAAGAACTGAAGTTGAGTGCTGAAAAGGACAGCGTCCTTTTTGAAGGGAAGACGCCAGCCGCCAGTAGGCAGTCACCAGCGCTGAATTCTCTTTTCTTTAGCTCTTTTAAAGAGGTGGATAGTCTCATTTCATTTGGATAAGATCCTCTTCAGCACACCTGGACAGGATTCATCGCTAGAATATTTTTAAAACAATTTTAGACTAACAATTGGCCAAGTCATATGAAGTAAAGGGAAAATAATTTTTGCATAATCAAAAATACACAATTTTTACATAATCAATCAAGGCATATTAGTAGGATCTATCTATGTGGGTCTCACCGTGCATAGATTCCACCAATATATTTTGGTTGTGTAAAAATTGTACACTTTTAGTTGTGCAACTAACACATCCCAAAGTAAAGTTAACGCACAGTTCATTGGCCCACTTATTATGTTAATAAATAAATAAATAGGAGAAAATATTCATCCAAAAAAAAAAAAGAAAAAAGGAGAAAATACAATTAACCGTATAAAGTTTGACTACTTTTTTAATTGTTTCTAATGTTTACAAATTTGCAATGTGCCTTAACGAAATTTCTAAATTTGTCACTATGGTCCATCCGTTAGTGATTTTCGTCTGCTCTGACGAAAAGTGTCTCATGTGCTTCGTACATGATTTTTTCCATGCCATCTTCTCCATTTTACCCTTAGTTAGATGTGGTCAATTATTGAATTGATCTTCAAATATTTCACGCGTGCTTCATACATTTAAAGACAAGGACCACGAATATTTCAATCTGTATTGTGTCCTTATTTGTCTTCAAGCCGACAGGTTCTAGGGTTTCTTTGCTTCAAGCCGATGGATCCTTCAACGAAAAATGCTTCCTTTGGGTCCACGCACAGTGGGGCCACATCTTTAGGTCAGCACATATGTTTCTATGAGCGGCCGATGATGGTGAAAATTACCCACACAGAAGAAAATTTTAGTAGGTTTGTGGGTTGCGAAAATTGAAAGGCAAGTACGTTACTTGATATTTTTCTGTTATTGTATTTTTGTGGTGAGTATGAATAGTTCTTGCTTGTTTGTATCCGATTCTTATGTGGGTCTTTGTTATTCGGTCAAATGTTTACTGATAATCCATTTTTTTACTCGTATGTAAGAGTTTTGGGTTTTAAGTTGTTTTAGATTATCAGTAATTGATTGTTTAATAGTTACTGCCTTAGTTGTTGTTGCAAAGAAAAAAAAAGTGGGTCTTTGTTATTGCTAAAAATTGTGGGTCTTTTTTATTGCCTTTGTTGTTGCAAAAGAATGAGGGTTTTGGTTACTGCCCCGTGTTGGAGAGAAAAATTGTGGGTCTGGAATGAATTTTTATCACACAACAAGGTTACGGGTTTTGGTGATTAATCTTTGTTATTAGTTTTACAGATTAACCGATATTGTGATTTTTTTGAATAGGTTGATCCTAAACTATGTAAATATGGTAAAAGGGTGGCAAGACAATGTTACGTGCTTGAGAAACTGAACGCGCAACTAGTTTATGAACTGGGAAATTACCAAGATTGTTTTTCCTTGACTTCCATATTTTACGTGCTTGAGAAACTGAACGCACAACTAGTTTATGAACTGGAAAATTACCAAGATTGTTTTTCCTTGACTTCCATATTTTAGAGAAAAGAAAGATAAAACAATTATAATGATAGGATTTTCGAATAATCATGAACCTCATTTGTTATAGTAATTAGAGAAGCTCTGGACTTGTACAAATGTAAGGTTGGAATAAATTATTGATTAACCTTTATTCCATAGCAATGCAGGTATTTAAAGAAACAAAATACAATGATAAAATAGAGTTCCACCTGGAATATCCTTCTCTCTGTGACTCCTATACTAACTCAACTTTTCTAACAATTAAGACTCATATATCATTAACAACACTAAGACTCTTGGGTAGCATAGACCTGTGAGAAGACTAAAAGCTAATTACTAGCGATGATAGGAATGGAAAATACTAGCAGACCACACAATGACTCATACTACTGCATTGCAGCTCTACTAGCCCAGCTTCCACTCTCCCATACGTAACAGATAGTTGCGACGAAGGCGGAAAATTTTGGTGGCCGAAGCAAAACGATGTGAAATAGCTAGAATTTTGGTTAGCAAGCAATATTCTAGCTATTTTAAACAGCTAAAGAAAAGAGAATTCAGCAGTCAGCACTGACGACCGCCTACTGGCGGCTAGCGTCTTGCCTTCACAAAGGCCATTGTTCTTTTCTGCACTCAACTTAAGTTCTTTAAAAAGAAAAGAAGAAAAAGCCAAACTCTCGCTATCAAAATTTGGGTGTGTTTGATAAAGATTGTTGAGTTGAATTTATAGTGAATTTTTTTATTTGAATAATAAAAAAAAATATTGATGTGATATAAAAAATAAAAAAAAAGTTTAAAATTGATTTTTTTTTTTTTTAAAAAAAGTGAAAATAAAGGAGATGGATGTTAATGGTTAAGCCATCAACCGGGCTAGTCTTCTTTCTGAAAAAAAAAAGAAAAAAGAAAAAAGAAAAAAAGGAAAAAGGCCTTAGGCGTCCTCTTCTTTTCTTCTAAAAATAATAATAATAAAAAAAAAATCTGCATTTCATGTTTCATCACATTCGCATCTTTTTTTTTTTTTTTTTAATTATTTATTTATTTATTTATTTTTTCCTTCTTTCACCAGGACAATCTGCATCTTCTTGTTTTTCGTTGTCTTCTTCTGTCGGTCACATTCACCATTCACGGGAAGTGGGCAAGAGTTTTGAATTGGGAATGATTCATGCACTTGTGCATAACAACTGCAAAAATATAGAGAAATACCACTGTCACATGTTATTTTCATTTTTCAATTGAAAAATAATAAAAAAATGAAATTTTAGTTTTTTTAATTTTTTAATTAAAAAATGACACATGACATGAATATTATAGGCATATTTATTTCGACAGAATGAGCTTTTTTGAAACGTTTTGGTAGTTTGAGGGCCAAAGTAAGCGTTAATAATTTTTAGGGTTACTTGTAAAACGGCTGGTAGTTTGGAGAAACTAAACTATAGTTTTTCCTTATCTTTTTTCTTTTATCTAACTTTCTACCAATTCCTACTATGATTTCCTATATTAAAATGTTACGCTCAAAATTAATGCTCGAACAATATTCGAAAATTAAATATAAAATCCAAGAGTTACGTCAAAACAAGTTTGATAATGTTTGTTTTATTTTAAAAAAAATGTGCACATTTAAAGTATTTTCAATGAACACATGATTTGACCTCATGCAAGATAAAGTAAAAACACTAATTAACAATAAAAAAAAAAAAAAAAAATCAATGATCAGCCCTTATCTATTGGAATCGTAAAACAAATAAAAAGTCAAGGGAATGCCCAAAGTGACCTCGGCAGCGACAACATGTACATCAGCGAGGGCGGTTGGTGGGGAGCTCTGATCCTTGTACTAAACAGCTCGGTCAATACTTCCTGTGAATGACCTCTACACGCTCAGATCATTGGAATTTGGATTTGGGATAATTGCATCGTCAGTTTCTGTGGTATGTCATAATTATTTTTTATTCTCTATGGCTTAAAAAGTTCATGAGAGGTCCTTGTGGTTAGCAATAATTACAAATCGATCCCTGGAGTCAAATTCCGTTAAAATTTTTAACAGATTCCGTCAATTGCCACATCAGCACCATGTGTCGCCAATAAAATGGCGACACGTGTCAATCTTAATAAAAAAATATAAATTTATTAAAAAATAAATAAATATACTTATTTCTTTTTTAAAAAAAATCAAAAAAGAAAAACAAAAAGAAAAAGAGAAAAGGGAAGCCAAGGGGTGGCTAGGCCACCCCTAGTTCCCGACCACTAGGGAGGCCGCGGCCACCCCTTGGCATCCCTTTTTTCTTATTTTTCTAATTTTTTGTTTTTTTGTTTTTTTTAAAAATAAGTGTATTTATTTATTTTTTAATAAATTTATATTTTTTTATTAAGATAGACACGTGTCGCCATCTTATTGGCGACACGTGGAACTGACGTGGCATTTGACGGAATCTATTAAAATTTTTAACGGAATTTGATTCCAGGGATCGATTTGTAATTATTGATAATCACAAGGACCTCTCATGAACGTTTTAAACCATAAGGAGTGAAAAATAATTATGGCATACCACAGTGACCACCAGTGCAATTATCCCTTTGAATTTTTCACCCTTCCCCGAAAGACGAAATTTCTTTTGATCCACCGGGTACCGAGCTCTGCTAACTTGCTTTACTAAATAGCAGCACCTGCCATGAGCTTTATTGACTAATGAGTTATATCATAGCACCAAAGCCTAGCTCCCTAAAAGAGATAGGTTTTATTCATATGCCCTCTGCCTAGAAAGAAAGAATCTGTCAATCTACCTACTTCCTTCTTGCTACTGCTACGAGATAGATTTTAGGGGCAATTACCTTTTCCCCCCATGAACTACCAAAAAATGCGCGATGCCCCCCATGAACTACCAACTTGACCAAAATAGAGCATTCAACTACCAAAGACAACCATTTTTCCCCTTTCCGTCAGTCAAAGGGGTTAAAACAAACGGTCAACGGGTCACATGACCGTCACACGCCGTTTTACCCTCATTTTCTTCCTCTTTTCCCTCTATGAACTACCACCATCTTCCTCTTTCCCCCCATGAACTACCACCATCTTCCAACATGCCCTCATGTAAAACGGCACATGACCTGTTAACTGTTTCTTTTTTTAAAACTGACGGAAGGGGGGAAAATGGTTGCCTTTGGTAGTTGAATGCTCTATTTTGGTCGAGTTGGTAGTTCATGGGGACATTGCGCATTTTTTGGTAGTTCATGGGGGGAAAAGGTAATTACCCCTAGATTTTATAATCCACTTGCTTTCTCGCTCGACTTGAGGATTGTTAGTGAAACATGATCAATATAACCTAATTGGATCCTGGCAAAATAGTGACACCCATTCTGTTGGGGAAAAGTATTGTACTCCTCGGTAGTCAGGCCCAGCCCGAGCACAAGGCCCATTGGGCCTGCCCGACCGGGCTTGAGCGGTTCAAAAATTTCATCCATCCAGGCCCACCAACATCATCAGGGCCTAACCTGTTCACCCGACCCGGATACCAACCGGTGCTAACATCCGCGTTTATCTCGGGAGTACCCGGGATTTAAGGGACACGACGCACGACATCAGACTAGATCGTGCGCCCGAAGCTTCACCAATGTCATGCCGCTCGTATAAGATCAAACGCCCGAGATTAGCGATCGTGGAACCCGGAATATCCGTGCGCCCGAGGCCACATCTTCATCAACTACCGATTCCCGCATATATAGGAAAAATCTCAATTGCTCCTTAGTCTCTATAAATACCAAGGTCCCCTCATTCATTAAGGTACGCTGATTAATCTATTCTGCGCATTTTCTCTAAGAACAATACACTTACTTAAGCATCGGAGCGGGGTTGTCGGCATTCCCTCCCCCCCAACGCAGTGTTTGTTCTTGTTTGCAGATCGAAGAAAAAAGAGGGAGAACTCTGACGAATCACTGATCTACACGTCACCTACCGAAAACTGTCTCAACAATTTGGCGTCGTCTGTGGGAACGACTTGTGACGTTTCTCTACAAAAATCCGCTATGGTGAACACTAGATCAGAAGCGAACAGAGTGTCTCGGGATGCTCGAAATGCCCGAGAGGAAGGAAACTCAAATGATCCTCAAATCACTCGGCTAAACGAGAAGATAGAGCAGATGGCCAAAAGTATCGAGGATTTGGCTACTATGAATGCCATTCTTCAGGTTCGGGTTCCAGAGAAAGAAACGACCAAGAGGAAGAAATCCTCGCGCACGTTCCCCCTCCTCAAACCGAGGCCGAAAGGGCGGTGCAATGCATGATCGCCCGGTTAGAATAGAGATGCAATGTTCTGACTGCTGCTATCCAACGGATGATAAGGGAAAGGCTTCCCTGGTCGAAAATCTTTTGCAAAAGACTACCTCTCCATTTACCGAGGATGTGGCCAACATTTGTCTTCCTGAGAAGTTTAAAATCCCGGAAATTCCGTTCTATACAGGCCTTGAAGATCTTGTGGGACACCTGGATAATTTCCATGCTCACATGGACCTCCACCGGACGCCCGAGATGGTAGCATGCCGAGCCTTTCCACTTACCCTCTCGGATAACGCCCGCGACTGGTTTAGGAAAATTCCACCAAACTCCATCCGTCACTTCGACGACCTCGGAAGGATGTTCCTCACGTAGTTCATGGCCGGGAGGGTCAGGAGAAAGCCATCTGGGTCCTTGATGTCACTGCATTAGGGACCCGAGGAGTCTTTAAAAGATTTTTTCATGAGATTCAACCAGGCGCGGCTCGATGTTGAGGCAGCAACCGACGACTTCATATACAGAGCCCTCTTCCAGGGAATCCGAAAAGATGGCGCCCTCATGGCTGACTGATGAGTGCAAACTATTGTCTATTTGGACCCCTTGATTTACATAAGTTAGACCTTTAGCCTTGTTATTTTCTGATGCTTTGGTTAGTTTTTGTGTTTTTATGTTTTGTAGGTTAATAAGTGAGGAATGGCAAAATTCATGTGGAATTGCTTGGAAAATTTGGAAGTTCTGAAGAACTCGATCGATCGAACTTAAAAGTCGATCGATCGAATTTTGCCCGAAGTTGATCGATCGAATAAAAGTCGATCGATCGAAATTTCCCAGAACTTACTTTTGCAGAAGCGCGCCACAACACCCAATCAGGAGCTTCTCCATGACAAAAAGCATCTCTCCCTCTGATTTTCGCAGCAGAACATGCTGGTTGCATGACCTTGGTTGTCTCTAGCAAGAGAGGAACCCTATAGGGGGTTAGAGGAGTCATTTTACATGGGTTTCTAGCCCTAATTTCCTTCTATAAAAGCCATAGCCATACCTCCTTGTAGGGGGAGTTCAGAGAACAGTAGATAGGTTTTGATTTCGTGCATTTTGTAGTGTATTTCAGTAGCTTTTGTTCTTAGACATTTTCTTTTTGTAAAGCTTTCCTTTTTATTTCCATGGTTGTTCTTCATTTTCTTGTGGTGTTCTTAGTCATGGAAGGCTAGTAACCTCAACTAAGGTTGAGGATGAAACCTTTCCATTGATGACACTCACACTCTTGTTATAATACTTGCACATTTGATGATATATCATATTTGTTATTCAAGTTTCATTCATTTAAATGCTTTATCTTTTGCAATGAATGTGGTTGTTGGTAGATATAGGACATTTAATGTGTTTCAACCGATGGATACATTGTTTTATCGATTTGAATGATGATATCCATTGTGATTTGTTCATTGAATGGATAAATTGGATGATTTGATTTCAAATGGATACTCTTTGTGATTTATCTTTAAGTTGGATTCATTTAATGGTTCTAGAGTATGTGGTTGAGAAACTTGAATGACACCCTAAGCTTAATGTTCTTTGGGTGTTCAAGTAGAAACCAAGAAGTGTGAGTTGTTGGATTTGGTTTGGTGGATTCCTTAGCCTTAGTTCCTTTTAATTTGCACATTTCATTTCATCTCTTTTGTTTAGTCTTTTACTCTTGAATCAATCCTCAAACCTTTGGAACTAGGTTAAAATGAAGTTGATTAAACAAGACACCAATATTTGACCATTTCCTTGTGGATTCGACCTTGCACTTGCACACACTATATTGCAAACGATTCGTGCGCTTGCGAGTACTCATTAAAACACACATCAAGTTTTTGGCGCCGTTGCCGGGGAAATCGGTTCAAAAATTGGTTTTTGTTTAATCGATTTTGTTTTTCTACTAGTTAGACAGATTTTTGTTTCATTTTCCTGTTGTTTAGCTTCTGTTCTGCATTCTAAGTCCTTTCTTTGTTTTTCCCGGATCTATTCTGTAGCTTCTGCAACTTACTGGGTGCCTTGAAGAATCGATCGATCGAAAATAAATTCGATCGATCGAGTTTCGATCAATCGAGTTAGCATTTGCCTTATATAAAGTAGATCGATCGAAAATATATTCAATCGATCGATCGAAATAGACTTCTATCGATCGAACTTTCTGCACAGCAGCAGCTCGGAACTAGGTGAGTATCTCTGTTCCAGTACTGCTTTTAGTCCATTTTGTTCATTTTTGTTCATAATTTTTTTCTGTTTAATAGTATTTTGCTGTTTGTTTAATTTTCTTTTAGTTCATTATAATTTAGTTCAAATTCTGTGTAGTTTGTGTTTCATATTACCCTCAATTTTTTTTTTTATTTTGTTCTAACAAAAGATAAAAAAAAAAAAGAGAGTTTCTGTTCTGTTTTTGTTCCTGTTTCTGTTTCTGTTCCTGCACAAATATTCGATCGATCGACTTTAAATTAGATCGATCGACCTCAACTCAGAAGGCAGCTCCTGGATAAGATCAGTAGCAGAAATTTTTACCAAAAATTCTTTTTGGTCCTAATTTGTAAGTATTGTTATTTTTACTTTTGCTGCTATCTTTGTGTAAATTGTATGCATTTTTGTTAGTCTTTACATTTTATCTTAGTTGTGTTATTTTTCTTTGATTTAAAAAAAAAAAAAAACATATATTTTTTTTTTGCTAGTTTGGGTCTACTTAGCTATCTAAGGGCAATGACAAGGCGAATTCTGACAAGGAAAGGTTTTGGGATTTAAGTGTGTCCAGTGTGACCCCCCTCACCTACCTGGGAACTAGCCTAGATTGTACTTTGGAGAACTTTGTTCCCCATTAGCAAATTCTTTTCTTTATTTTTGTTTGTCTTTTGATTAAACATTTGTGTATGCTTGGTGTATGCTTGGTAGAAGATCTTTGAACCTAGACTTGACATCTTTAGATCCCGAAATTGAAAGAACTCTTAGGAGAAGGTTTAGAAATTCTGTTGAGATGGGAGATAACATGCATGCGAATGAGAATGAGAGGAATCGGGGAGAAAACGTTGATCATACTAGGACACTTAGGGATTTGTTTGCACCCGTTGCAACAAATTCTCCTTCATGTATAGTGTTACCCCCAACCAATGCCACTCACTTTGACCTCAAGCCTCATGTCATCCAACTCCTACTCGCATTCCATGGCTTGGACCTCGAAAATCCTTATAGCCATGTGAAGAAATTCAAAGACATCTGTGCCACCTTCAAATTTCAAAATTTTTCTGAAGAGTCTGTGCATCTTAGGCTATTTCCTTTCTCACTCCATGATAGGGCCAAAGCATGGTTGGATTCAAACATGCCTGGTTCCATCACTTCTTGGGAGAACTTGCTAAACAAGTTCTACAACAAATTCTTCCCCATGTCCAAAGTCAATGAGTGTAGGAAGGAGATAAGCTCATTTACTCAAGAAGAAGATGAGAAATTTTCTGAGAGTTGGGAGAGATTTCAAGATATGTTGATTAAGTGCCCTCCACATGGATACGAGAAGTGGAGACTCGTGCAATTTTTCTATCAAGGATTAACTCAATCCAACCGTAGCATGATCGAGTCGATGAACGGAGGCGCATTTCTGAGCTTGACGGGAGAGGAAGCATATAGGACCTTAGATCAGTTATCCGACAATTCCCAACAGTGGGATTTTTCAAGCTGTCGAGATGAAGCTGCTCGCATTCAGAAGAAGGGAGCCATCTATGAGGTTAAGGAGGATATAGAATTAAAAATGAAGATAGATGCCCTCACCAGAAAGGTCGAAGCCCTAGTGGTTAGCAAATCCATGAATGCTGCCAATCCATTCCATGTTGACTGCTGTTCCATCTGTGCTAGTCCCATGCACTTAGCACAGACTTGCCCATCATTGCCGGCTTTTGTCGAGTCACCAATGGAGCAAGTGAACGCTTTCAACGACTATAGGAAGCAACCCAATGGACCTTTCTCCGAATCATACAATCCAGGGTGGCGGAACCACCCTAACTTTTCTTGGAAGCAGAACCAGCCTATGACTCAAGGGGGAGTTCCTCACCAAACCCATACTCAATACCCCCCTGGATTTTATCAGCCGGTTCACCATCAAAACCGTCCATCCCAGTCAGCACCATCATACCAAGCCCCTGCCTCTTCTTCACAGTCTTCTTTGGAAGACACTCTTAAGGCTTTCATCCAGCTTACATGCCAATTCATCAATGACGTGAAGAATGCTACCATGGTGAACACTCAAGCTATTGCCAAGATGGAGACCCAGATCGGGCAAATTGCTAGTCACCTGGGGGAGAGAGAGAAGGGAAAGCTCCCTAGTCAGCTTGTGCCAAATCCAAAGTTGCAGTTCCATGAGGGAAGTTCATCAAATGCAGTGCATGGGTTGGAGCATGTGCAAGCCGTTGTCACACTGAGGTCAAGGAAACAAGTAGAGAACCAAGTGGTTCAACCTGAGGAGGACCCTGCTGCACAAGAAGGACAAGGAAGCAGGAGCGTAGAGAAGAGAGATGCCGAGCCATCTACATTAGCTCCAACCATAGAGACTCCTCCTAGGTCGTTCATACCTAAGGCGCCATTCCTTGATAGACTTCTCGCGCCAAAGAAGGGAGGAAAGTTCGAGGACATTCTGGAGGTGTTCAAACAAGTGCAGATCAACATCCCGTTCTTGGATGCCATCCAGCAAGTGCCGTCTTATGCTAAATTCTTGAAGGATTTGGTAACTGTAAAACGGAAAACCAATGTCCCAAAAAGAGTTTGCTTGACCGAGCAAGTCAGCTCAATCCTCCAATGTAGGCTGCCTATTAAATATAAGGACCCCGGATGTCCTACCATTTCATGCACAATAGGCATCAGCCACATTGAGAAGGCACTGCTAGACCTTGGAGCCAGTGTCAATCTCTTGCCCTATTCAGTTTACCTGCAATTGGGGTTAAGAGAATTGAAGCCCACCTCCATGACACTGCAGCTGGCTGACCGGTCAGTTAAGATACCACGGGGAATAGTGGAGGATGTTTTGATTAAGGTGGACAAGTTTTATTTCCCCGTGGACTTTATAGTGCTTGACACTGAGCCGGTACAGAACGTTGGAGTTCAGATACCAGTAATCCTAGGGCGACCATTCTTAGCTACGGCTAACGCCTTGATCAATTGTAGGACGGGGGTAATGAAGATCTCCTTCGGCAATATGACAATGAAGCTGAACATCTTTGACATCAGCAAAAGGCCGAGGGAATGTGATGAGATCTGAAGTGCCTGCTTGATTGAGGAGATCATAGAGGAAGAATCAAGCACTAAAGACCCCTTGGAGGCATGCTTTACTCAGTTCGGAGAGGATCTGGACTTGGATGAGTTACTTGAGCAAGCAAATGCCCTTTTAGAGTTTGCTCCTCTGGTGAGCAAGGAAGAAGAGGAGGGAACAGTACCTGAGCCTCCTAAGAAGGAACTTAAACCCCTGCCGGACAATCTTAAGTATAAGTTCCTAGGTTCAGCCGAAACTTTGCCTGTAATCATAGCTTCGGATCTACATGCTTCTTAGGAGGAGAAATTGTTAGACGTATTGAGAGAGCACAAAGAAGCTATAGGCTGGACCATAGAGGATATTAAGGGAATCAGCCCCTCGGTGGTTATGCACAAGATACATATGGAGGAAGACACCAAACCATTGAGGGAGCCACAGAGAAGGCTCAACCCGACCATGCAGGAAGTCGTCAGAGGAGAAGTAATCAAGTTATTGGATGCAAGAGTCATCTACCCAATCTCTGACAGCAAATGGGTGAGCCCCATTCATGTAGTGCCCAAGCGAGCTGGAGTAACGGTCGTGTAGAACAAGGAAGGCGAGTTGGTCCCAACTCGAGTACAGTCTGGATGGAGAGTCTGCATCGACTATCGCAAGTTGAACACCGCCACCAGGAAAGATCACTTTCCTCTTCCGTTCATTGATCAAATGGTGGAGCGGTTGGCCGGGCATGAGTATTACTGTTTTTTGGATGGTTATTCTGGATATAAACAGGTCCCTGTGGACCCTGAAGACCAAGAGAAGACGACCTTCACTTGTCCGTTCGGGACGTTCGCCTACCGACGCATGCCCTTTGGCTTATGCAATGCACCCTCTACTTTTCAGCGGTGCATGAACAACATCTTTTCTGATATGGTGGAGCGTTTCCTGAAGGTATTTATGGATGACTTCTCAGTTTTTGGGTCATCTTTTGAGGAGTGTTTGCACCACCTCACGTTAGTCTTGGAGAGGTGTAAAGAGAAGAAACTGGTACTCAATTGGGAGAAGTGCCACTTTATGGTACATCAAGGAATTGTGCTCGGGCACGTCATCTCTCGTCGGGGGATTGAAGTAGACAAGGCGAAGGTAGATCTGATATCCAACCTTCCTCCCCCACGGACGGTAAAAGAGGTTCGCAGTTTTCTGGGCCATGCAGGATTTTATCGGCGATTCATCCAGGACTTCAGCAAGATCGCCCGACCCTTGTGCAAACTGTTGGTGAAGGAGGCCTCTTTCATTTTTGACGAGGACTGCAAGAAGGCATTTGGGGCCTTGAAGGCAATTTTGACGTCCACACCCATCATTCGGCCCCCGAGCTGGGGTACACCCATTAGATCATGTGTGACGCATCAGATTACGCCGTTGGAGCTGTGTTGGGGCAGCGCATTGACAAACTTCCCCACGTCATTTATTATGCAAGTCGAACTCTGAACGACGCCCAGCTGAATTATTCGACCACTGAGAAGGAGCTGCTGGCAGTCGTATTTGCTCTGGATAAGTTTTGATCCTACCTACTAGGATCGAAAGTCATCATCTACTCGGATCACGCGGCATTGAAGTATCTTTTCTCCAAAAAGGATGCTAAATCTCGCCTCATCCGGTGGATTTTGCTCTTACAAGAGTTCAACATTGAGATTCGGTACAAGAATCCAAAAACGTGGTGGCTGATCATCTCTCGAGGATTACCGTGGACTTCACGGAAGAAGCTGTCCCTATTTCTGAGACCTTCCCCGATGAGCAATTGATGCATATTACTCATGCTCACTCACCATGGTTTGCTGACATAGTGAACTATCTTGTCACCGGTCAAATGCCTCTGCATTGTGGGCGGCAAGATAAGTCCAAATTCATGTCCGTGGTGAAGAATTTTTTCTGGGACGATCCTTACTTGTTCAAGTATTGTCCCAATCAGATCATTAGGAGATGCATTCCCGAGCCTGACCAATCCAGCGTCATCTCCTTTTGTCATGATCATGCCTGTGGAGGCCACTTCAGTGCAAAGAAGACCGCTGCAAAGATTTTGCAGTGTGGTTTCCCAGAACTTACTTTTGTAGAAGCGTGCCAGAACACCTAATCAGGAGCTTCTCCATGACAAAAAGCAGCTCTCCCTCTGATTTTCGCAGCAGAACACGCTGGTTACATGACCTTGGTTGTCTCTAGCAAGAGAGGAACCCTATAGGGGGTTAGAGGAGTCATTTTACATGGGTTTCTAGCCCTAATTTCCTTCTATAAAAGCCATAGCCATACCTCCTTGTAGGGGGAGTTCAGAGAACAGTAGATAGGTTTTGATTTCGTGCATTTTGTAGTGTATTCCAGTAGCTTTTGTTCTTAGACACTTTCTTTTTGTAAAGCTTTCCTTTTTATTTCCATGGTTATTCTTCATTTTCTTGTGGTGTTCTTCGTCATGGAAGGCTAGTAACCTCAACTAAGGTTGAGGATGAAACCTTTCCATTGATGACACTCACACTCTTGTTATAATACTTGCACATTTGATGATATATCATATTTGTTATTCAAGTTTCATTCATTTAAATGCTTTATCTTTTGCAATGAATGTGGTTGTTGGTAGATATAGGACATTTAATGTGTTTCAACTGATAGATACATTGTTTTATCGGTTTGAATGATGATATCCATTGTGATTTGTTCATTGAATGGATAAATTGGATGATTTGATTTCAAATGGGTACTCTTTGTGATTTATCTTTGAGTTGGATTCATTTAATGGTTCTAGAGTATGTGGTTGAGAAACTTGAATGACACCCTAAGCTTAATGTTCTTTAGGTGTTCAAGTAGAAACGAAGAATTGTGAGTTGTTGGATTTGGTTTGGTGGATTCCTTAGCCTTAGTTCCTTTTAATTTGCACATTTCATTTCATCTCTTTTGTTTAGTCTTTTACTCTTGAATCAATCCTCAAACCTTTGGAACCAGGTTAAAATGAAGTTGATTAAACAAGACACCAGTATTTGACCATTTCCCTGTGGATTCGACCTCGCACTTGCACACACACACACACACACTATATTGCAAACGATTCGTGCGCTTGCGAGTACTCATTAAAACACACATCACTGACATAGCCCGAAAGCCTCCACTAAACCTAGACGGCTTCATGAATAAGGCCGAGAAGTACATCAACCAGGAGGAAACGCTCCAGGCACTACTGGGATCCAAGCAGACTCACCCTTTCAATTTCGAGCGTCAGAAGAAGAAAAAGGATCCTCAGAAAGAAGAATGTAGGCGAGTCCCGGAAGGAGAAGAGGCAAAACCAGGAATCGCTTCGAGACCACAATTGGACACCCCTCAACGCTCCCATCATGGATGTCCTTATGGAGATAAAGCGGGATCCCATGTACCGGAAACCCAGGCCAGTACTTGTGAATCCAAATTCACCATATGCCGATCAATACTCTGCTTTCCATGATACCACCGGGCACCGCACCGAAGCTTGCATCACCCTGAGAATCTTGATAGAACGCTTCATAGAGAATGGGAAGCTTGTTCGATTCCTTGCAAATCAAAGGATTCTACCAAACCCAGAGCATGGTAACTGACCTCGAGAAGATCACAATCGGTTCCATCCGAATCAAAACAATCCTTGGAATGACCGAGAAAGAGATTGGGAAAGGGCCAGAGAGCCAGAGCGTAGGCCAGATCATCGGGTTGTCCGAGAAAGAAGCAGGAGCCGATGGGGAACCTTCCGGAGATACACACAATTTTTGGGGGTTTCGAAGGAGGAGGGGAGTCCAGCTTGGCTCGGAAGGCATATGCAAGGCAGATGAAGGACTTCGAAGTATACTCGGTAGAGAAGCCTCCAAAATCCCAGAAACGCGAGAATCAGGTAATCGGGTTCTCGGACGATGATTATGCGGGGGTATCCCTTCCACATACCGATGCTTTGGTTTTGAGCTTAGCCATTGCCAACCACAAGATACACCGCATCCTTATTGACACTGGGAGCTCGGCTGACATCCTTTATAGGTCAGCCTTTGAGCTCATGAAAATAGACCGAAGAAAAATGGTTCCGGCTAGACACTCACTAGTGGGATTCACGAGAGAACAGGTGCTCCCTCTCGGGTCGATAGAGCTCCCGGTAATGGCAGGGGTATACCCGAGGCAAAGGACAATAATGGTCAAGTTCCTAATAATAGATCGACCATCGGCTTACAACTCCATCCTCGGAAGAACGACTCTCAATGAGCTCAAAGCTGTCACCTCAACCCCCCATCTGAGCATGAAATTCCCCACCGAGGAAGGGGTCGGCGTTGAAAAAGGGAATCAACGAATGGCGCGTGAATGCTACAACATGAGCTTGAAAAAGCTCCCTGAAGCTGTGGGTCTCGGAGAGCGGACCAAAAAAGATGGAAAATAGCAATCATAGTTGGGGGAGCCAGTCGAGGAGTTGGAAGACTTCGAGCTTGGTGACCAGAAGAAAAAGATCCGGATAGGCTCGCAACTTACCCCTGGAATGAAAGAAGCCTTGGTAGCATTCCTGAGGCAAAATGAAGACGTCTTTGCATGGAGCCACGATGATATACCAGGGATACCTCCCTCCGTGATAGTCCACAAGCTAATGGTCGATCCGAGCCACCGACCAGTCAAGCAACAAAGGTGAACTTTTGCTCCGGAGAGGAATTAGGCCGTAGCCGAGGAGGTGCAGAAGCTCCTACAGGCCGGGTTTATCCGAGAAGTGGATTATCCCGAGTGGCTAGCCAATGTGGTTTTAGTCAAGAAATCTACTGGGAAGTGGAGAATGTGCGTCGATTTCACCGACCTCAACAAAGCATGTCCTAAGGATAGCTTCCCGTTGCCACGGGTTGATCTGCTGGTAGATTCGACAACTAGGCACGAACTCCTCACGTTCATGGACGCATTCTCCGGCTACAATCAGATACACATGGATGAAATCGACCAAGAAAAAACATCCTTCATTACCCACCGAGGCATATATTGCTATAAGATGATGCCATTCGGTCTGAAAAATGTGGGGGCCACATACCAGAGGCTGGTCAACAGAATGTTCCGAGATCAGATCGGACGAAATGTAGAAGTTTATGTTGATGACATGCTTGTCAAGAGCATCCGAGCTGCCGGCCATATAGCAGATCTGAGAGAAACTTTCGAGACCCTGAGGACTCACAAAATGAAGCTCAATCCGACCAAATGCGCTTTCGGCGTTTCCTCTGGGAAGTTTTTGGGATTTATGGTCTCACAGAGAGGAATCGAGGCGAATCCGGAGAAGGTGAGTGCTGTCCTCGGAATGCAATCTCCCCAGACCACCAAGCAACTGCAGCAGCTGACCGGGAGAATAGTAGCCTTAAATCGGTTCATCTCCCGATCCACAGACAAATGTCTCCCATTTTTCAAGATCTTGAGAAAAACCTTTGAATGGAGTAGCGAGTGCGAGGAAGCCTTCGGGAAGCTAAAAGAATATCTGACCAATCCGCCGCTCTTGAGCCGCCCCGGCGAAGGGGAAATACTATATCTCTACCTAGCAGTATCTCCCTCGGCAGTCATCTCAGCATTGGTCCGAGAAGACTCATGTATCCAACAATCGGTTTATTTTACCAGCAAAGCACTCCATGGAGCCGAAGAGAGGTACCCTCGGATCGAAAATTTGGCCTTCGCCTTAATCATCTCGGCACGAAGACTAAGGCCATATTTTCAAGCGCATGCCAAACGGGTGTTGACCAAGTATCCGCAGAAGAAGATATTACAAAAACCAGACCTTTCTGGCAGATTGGTGAACTGGTCGGTAGAGCTGGGGCAATTCGACATAGAATTCCATCCTCGAACTTCTATCAAGGGTCAGGTCCTAGCTGACTTCCTCCTGGAATTCAGTAATACACCCGAGAGCGAAGAACTGCCCAAGAAGGAGACCTGGGTACCATATGTAGACGGTTCCTCAGCTAACCGGAAGAGTGGAGTTGGTGTCACTCTGGCAAGCCCGGATGGAGAAAGTTTTCGGTACGCAATCAAGCTAGATTTTGTGACGACCAACAATGAAGTGGAGTATGAGGCCGTGTTGGCCGGGCTTTCCATAGCCCGGGAGATGGGAGCAAAGAACGTAGAAGTCAAAAGTGATTCTCAGGTGGTAGTAAGCCATGTGCAGGGACTTGCAGAGGCCCAAGGAGGAAAAATGATTCAATATCTCGACAAGGTGCGTGAATATCAGTCTAACTTTGACAGAACCGTCATGACAAAAGTTCCTCGGGAGGAAAATGTCCAGGCTGATGCTCTCTCCAAAATGGGCTCTGGAACCGGGCCCATCATCAAAACATCTACACGGGAGGTGGTAATACAGACCGAACCTTCAGTCCTCCCGAAGCTTGATATGATGGAGGTCAAAGAAAGATCAGACGATCCCGAATGGGCCACTGATGTTGTTCGGTACCTCCGCAGTGGATCTTTACCTGAGGACAAGCTACTGTCTCGTAAGGTGAATTTGCACTCAGCCCGGTACGTGCTTATCGGAGGATTACTTTACCGAAGAGGATATTCCGAACCACTTCTCAAGTGTCTCATGAATTCTGAGGCAGAATATGTGCTAAAAGAAATACACGAGGGGGTCTGCGGGAACCATTCAGGCTCTCGGATGCTAGCACACAAAGCAATGAGAGCCGGGTACTACTGGCCAACAATGAACAAGGACTCTATCAGGATAGTTCGACAATGTGACAAGTGTCAGAGGTTCGCTCGGGTGATGAAGAAACCCCTTGAAAAACTCAGCCCGATCACCTTGCCCTGGCCATTCGCAAAATGGGGGGTCGACATAGTCGGACCCATGCCACCGGGAAAGGGAAAGCGGAGGTTCCTTCTTGTCGTGGTAGACTACTTCACCAAATGGGCCGAAGCCGAGGCATTTGCCACCATCACCACCGACAACGTGATAAAGTTTCTTTGGAGCTCAGTCATATGTCGATTCGGCATCCCATATGCCTTTGTTACTGACAATGGAAAACAGTTTGACTGTGGACCGTTTCGTAAATGGTGCGCTGAACTTTAGATTCGAAATCATTATTCCACTCCGATTCACCCAGCAGCAAATGGGCAAGTGGAAGCCACGAACAAAACACTACTCAAGACACTGAAAAAGAAGCTCGGCAGGAAAAAGGGAGATTGGGCAGAGTATGTCTCCGAAGTACTTTGGGCTTACTGTACCACAACATGCACTCCCACTAGTTCTACTCCATTCTCTTTAGCTTACGGATCCGAGGCGGTCATCCCGGTTGAAGTTGGATCGCCAAGCTTCCGGGTATCAAACTACAATCCGAGACTCAATGATGAAGGAATCAAGCTCAATCTGGACTTGTTACAAGAAAGAAGAGATTAAGCACAGGTCACATGGGCAGCGTACCAGGAACGAGCTGCCCGTTACTTCAATAAGAAGGTGAATCAACGGAAGTTCCAACTCGGTGACTGGGTCTTGAGGAAGGTAAGCCCAATTACCAAAGATCCAACTGAAGGAAAACTCGGACCTCAATGGGAGGGGCCCTACAAAGTCATACGATGTCACGACAAATGAGCTTATCACCTAATCGATACGGCCAGCAAGGAACTACCGAGAGCGTGGAATGCCGAGCATCTGAAGAAGTACTTTATGTGAATCACCTGTAATCAAATATTCTGTCGGTACATTCAATTGCTTTGAAATCTACAGAGATCCTTCTTTCTGGATTATTGTCTCAGATCAAATCAAACCAGATCAAATCAAAGTGCTATTTCCACTTGGTTTGAAACACAACCGACTCGGAACGCACGCCGGTCAAGTTCCTCGGTAATGACTCAGACAAATCCAAAATTTGTCTAAGGCATTGGGGGGTGACTCAGTTCAAATCAAACCAGATCAAATCAAAGTGCTATTTCCACTCGGTTTGAAACACAACCGACTTGGAACGCATGCCGGTCAAGTTCCTCGGTAATGACTCAAACAAATCCAAAATTTGTCTAAGGCATTGGGGGGTGACTCGGTTCAAATCAAACCAGATCAAATCAAACCAGATCAAATCAAAGTGCTATTTCCACTTGGTTTGAAACACAACTGACTTGGAACACATGCCGGTCCTCGGTAATGACTCAGACAAGTCTGAAATTTGTCTAAGGCATTGAAGGGTTACTCGGTTCAAATCAAACCAGATCAAATCAAAGTGTTATTTCCACTCGGTTTAAAACACAACCGTCTCGGAACGTACGCCGGTCAAGTTCCTCGGTAATGACTCAAACAAATCCAAAATTTGTCTAAGTCATTGGGGGAATGACTTGGTAGTACATCAGCAGTTCAACACGAATTGCAGTTCAACACTTTCAAAATAAAACGGTAATTTTAATTACAAAGTAGTACTTTTAGTTACATGCTAACTCAGTTGTAAAAATTAAAACTTCAGTTCAAAATACAACCGGGTATATATACAAAAAAAAAAATTACAAGTTCGGACTGCCTGGCGAGTCAACTTCTTCACTAGCCTCAACTTCCTCGGCATCTTCATTCCAGAGAGTACAGTCAGAGATAGAAGGCCCGGATGTCAGATCATCACGATATGGATTGGGAGCATCATCGGTCCAATCTGTCAAGTCTAGAAAGAACTCCACGCCCAAGGTTTGAAGCTCGTCAGTAGCAGTCTCCGGTATCCCGATGAGACTGGGAGTCACGGTCTCTGGATCAACTTTAAAAACATCCGGGTGAAGAAGCATAGTCCTCAAGCTCTCAAAACCCCAGTTTGATCCTCGGCCCCAGCTGAGGCCTCGGAGCCAGGGGACCAAAGCGAGTTGCTTCTTCAAGCGCTTGGACTTGGACTTGTAATGATGGCTCTTCTTCCGAAGCTTCTTGGTCCTGGCATGAGCCTCCTTTTGCTTTTCAGATAAAGTCCGCTGTTTGGCGGCCAATGAGTCCACCTCCGATTGCATCTTTGCTACCTGGACAGAAAGAGCTGCCTTTGCCTTGTTGGCCTCGGTTAGGTTCGTCAAGACCCGATCAAGGGTCTTTTCACTTTCAAGCGCTTGGGCCCGAGCCTCTTCCACTTGCTTCCGGGCAGTTGTCAGGTCCTTGTCCCGAGCCTCTAGGGTTTGATCACGGATCTGAATGTCCTCTTTCAAGGTCTCAATTTGAGACTCCAAATCCTCGGTTCGGGACACCTCAAATTCTAGCTCCTGAACCCGGAACTGCAACTCGGTAACCTTAACTTTCAAAGAAAGTTGATTCTCGGTAGATACTTGGTGGTCTCGCCAGAAAGCAACCGACCTTATTATGCCCTTTAAAAAAAAAAGAAAAAAAGAAAGAAAAAGAAAACGGGGCTTTGTGAGAAGAAAAGTAGTTAAGTGTAAAAAGTTATCTTCAACTCATAAAGCTTACTTGAAGTTGGGCATGAAGAAGTGCCTCCGCAAGTTCCTCCGGCGACCCGGTCCCGGACATAGATAAAGACTCTTCTGGGAGTATCTCTAGCAGCGACGCTATCAATCCTGCCTGTCGGGACGTGCTGGCTTCTCCATGACTGGGCAAAGAGTTAGTAGCCTCGGGTTGTGGTTCCTCAAGCTCCTCGGCTCCTGAGGGGTCCCTCACCAAATTCGAAGTTGAGCCGTCTCCGATCGGCTCCGATAAATCCTTAGCCCTGGATTCTAGACTTATCTCGGTCTCCGCCGGTGGATGGACCCCAGATATCAATCCGGCATCAGGCTCCAAAATAGCCTTGGTTTTTCCAACTAGGGATTAACTCGACGGCTCTGCAGTAATTGGCGCCGCCGTAGTAAAGGAATCGGGTAGAACGAGTTTTGCCCAAACCTGTTGTGTAACTGGAATGGTCGGTAAAATGAAGCGCGGCCGATCGAAGAGAAGCTCAGCTTCACTCGCCCGAGTGAGGGCATATTCCGTAGGGTCCGTAGCGAAACGGGTCCTCTTCGATGACCCTGGCACCTTTTCCTTTCCCTTCTGCACCAATTTCTGAACCTCCTTCCCGGATTCCTCGGGTTCATCTTCTATGTGGATCACATCAGGGACGGGTGCTTGGGTAGCCTCGGTCGAGCAATCGTCGGACCAATCAGCCTGAGTCTCAGACACCTTCGAAGAAATGGCCGAAGCTAGAGCAGTGTGAGACTCTTCTCCGGCAGCCTCAGCCGACTCCTTCTCGGGAGCCTTTGCAGATGTCGAAAGCACCTTCTCGGGAGCCTTTGCTACCTTCAGTGCAAGCTCGGTCACTCTAGAAGGAGCGGCTGTGGAAGAAGCACCAACCGGACGACTCTCAAATATAACTACCCCTTTTTGGATAGTTGCAGGTTTGTTGACCCTCTTCGGCTTAGAGGAACTCGGCATCGGCATTGTGCCCCTCTTTGACACAGGAGCAACCTCCAAGGCCCTGGCTCGAGGGGTAGCCACTGCTTCTCTCCCGGACTTCTTCACCATTGTTTTTCCCTTCCGGTCGTACCAAACTTTGCCGGTGGGAATTTGATATTTGAGAACTTTCCGCATGTTCTCATCGGTAACGATGTTATCATAGTCAATCTTCAAGACGTTGGCCGGGATTTGGGAGAAGGTCAACATTGTGGCAACCCTCCTCCTCCCGGTTGCATTCAGGGCTGGAGGTTCCTTAGGGTCAATTTGGATTGGTCTCCACTCTCGGGACATCCTCTGGTCCTCCGCCAAGGGTGTAGCCGACTCCCATTCACCCGAGACCCTAAAGAACTCAGATCTCCACCCTTGGTTGTTTGAGTAACTCTGGGAGGGGAAAATGAAAATCAGGTTCTCGAGGACGGTGAACTCTACAACACCTTCTCTTTTATAGTTGACCCTATATATGTTAAAGAACTCCGGAATCGTCACCCGGGCCTCCAACACCGTACGCCATAAGATGAAAGACGCGAAGAGGTATCTCCATGAGTTCGGCGTAATTTGACTCGGGGAGACCCCGAGGTACAACACCAGCTCCCGAGCTATGTCCGGAAAGGGGAGCCGAAGCCCGGCGGTAAGCATCCGCTCGTAAATAATGATGTCACCCCTTTGGATCTCCAGGGTGACTGGATTCTGGAAGTGGAGAAGGACTGGCGGAAGAATGTCATAGTTGTTCCGAAGACGGAACTTGTCCCCGATATGAATCCTTGAAGCCCCTCGACAATCGAGGGGGACAAGAGGCCGGTGGACCATCTCTCCCTGAATCGGATTGTCATCCAGTTCGGGCATCACATCATTGTCAGATAGAGCATCTTCTTCTTCAAGCTCCGGGACGTTGATTGGTTCGAATTCTTCTGCGTTAGACATTTGACAAGAGAAAATGAGAAAATAATGTGCGGTAGGATTTTGGAGGAAGTCGAGAGAGGTTTGGAAGTTCAAAGAAAATTCGAGATAAGAATGGCTGAAGTGTGGGAAGAGTATTTATATTAGCAGGTGACCCGGGTTAGCCGGTCTCCAATCACCGGTAGTCGAAGGGCCTCTCCCAAATTCCCTTCCTCCAAACCGGCAGCCGAAGAGCCCCTGGTTGCACGCGTGACAGCTGCAACACGTCTCAAAAGTCGAACCGACGTCCATTCGCATTTAATGCGCGGCCGGCGCACGTCAGTAAATCCCGAGGCCCGCATATTTTGATGAGAAAAGAAAATTTGAAAATTTGAAATTTGAAATTTGAATTTGAAATTTCAAATAAAAGGAAAAGAGCGGGATTATCAAAGAGGGCAACAGAGGCTCTCGGTTGAAGCAGAAGATAAGGTGAAACCTCCCAGGTATGCCACCGACTCGATTTTGGGATACAAAGCAAAGGCCAATTGATTATTCTCGGCTGTATGCATCTGACCCCGTTGTAGAGCATAAAGCCAGTTAAAAACAGTTAATTGTTCTTAAATTCTCTTAAACACAAAATTTGCATAAGAGAATTGGGGGGTAGCTGTTGGGGAAAAGTATTGTACTCCTCGGTAGTCAGACCCAGCCCGAGCACAAGGCCCATTGGGCTCGCCCGACCAGGCTTGAGCGGTTCAAAAATTTCATCCATCCAGGCCCACCAACATCATCAGGGCCTAACCTGTTCACCCGACCCGGATACCAACCGGTGCTAACATCCGCGTTTATCTCGGGAGTAGCCAGGATTTAAGGGACTCGACGCACTACATCAGACTAGATCGTGCGCCCGAAGCTTCACCAATGTCATGCCGCTCATATAAGATCAAACGCCCGAGATTAGCGGTCGTGGAACCCGGAATATCCGTGCGCCCGAGGCCACGTCTTCATCAACTATCGATTTCCGCATATATAGGAATAATCTCAACTGCTCCTTAGTCTCTATAAATACCAAGGTCCCCTCATTCATTAAGGTACGCTGATTAATCTATATAACCTTACTCTGCGCATTTTCTCTAAGAACAATACACTTACTTAAGCATCGGAGCGGGGTTGTCGGCATTCCCCTCCCCCCCCCCCACGACGCAATGTTTGTTCTTGTTTGCAGATCGAAGAAAAAAGAGGGAGAACTCTGATGAATCGATGATCTACACGTCACCTACCGGAAACTGTCTCAACACATTCTTAACCAATTCCGAAAAGGTTTGCTCTAGAATTTAAAGTGTGGATAAGACAAGCAACAAATCCGATTGTGAAAGATGCACATGGAGTGAGGTATTACGAGAGATTGGTTATCATTTGTTAGATTATGCATATAGGAAAAAGCTAGTTTGTTAGACTTTAATGCATAAATGGTCTAGTATTAATTATGTTAACTATATGGCGCACCAATCAATGAATAAAATTGTATTAAGTTATTTATTTGGAATAAAAGAGTTTAAGTGAGTAGGCATAGTTCTTGGGATTTTATTTTATTTTATTTTTAAATTGTGAATATTGAAAAATAAATTAGTTTTGAAATTATATTCGGATGGTTTACAAAAAATGAAAATAAAATTAAAAAAAATATGCTTGAGGAGGTGAAATATAGTTTTAAAAAATTGACCACTGATAGTTAATAGAATCATTAATGTAAACTTATTATTATTTAAGTCTCATTGTCAGTAGTTGAGAAAACAATATGTTAGTATCGGATTAGAATCCCTTACAATTTCTTTAAAATTATTGATTATTATGTTAATTTAGGCCGTTTCATGCATCGAACGACATGAAAAATGCTATTTGTTAAAAATGTGACATGTTAACAATGATAATTAAATTTTTATTTTTATTTTTTATTTTATTTTATTTTTCAGGTTCTTACACTTAATGTTGAGAAAAACTTTGAGCAAAAAACTGTATTTTGGTTCAGTAAAGAATAAGCGTATTTTCAAAAGTGAATAAAAAGCCTCTTGAGATGATTTTTTTTTTTTTGTTGCTCAGTAACATGTCATATCTTTAATATGTAGCATTTTTCACGCCGTCCAATGTAAAAAATAGCCTGAATTCACATAAATTGAGAATCTAAAATTTCTTTGAAATTGTAAAGGATCATAATTCCTTAGTATCAATATCAATAGCATCATACCACCAAAGCAGGCCTACACCTATCAAGATTATGACACAGGACGCGTTGAAAGTGGGCCTATATCTATCATCATAGACAATCCAACGGCAGAGACTTGACAGGCACATATCATTAAAAGAAACTCCATGCACTTCAACAGCAGATAGGTCAGTATTGGAGCTGAGTCGAGCTTGAGGATGCCGAATTCGGCTCTGTTAGTTTTTGGCCTCATTCTGTGTTTGGACAAAAATACTTGTTTGTAAAAGATGCTTCACAGGGATTCAACTATTCAGAAGTGCTTCAGAGTTAGAAGATTTCCGATTCCCTGTCAGCCGTCCAGATGATGTGTCATCCCGTCCGGACGCCCATTTGTCACTGTTTCATCCGTCCGGACGACGTGCCATACCGTCCGGACGCCAGACAGACCAAGCATCATCCGTTCAGACGATGTGCATTTCCGTCCGGACCATCCACTGTGTCGAGAAGGTTCTGTCCAACTTGCATCCGTCCGGACGTCTCAGCAGCCCGTCCGGACGCCTTTCTGTACTCGAACAGTTTCAGATTCTTTCCAAGTTCCAATAAAGGGAAGATCAATCAACCGTCTAGACGATGTGGTATCCCGTCCGGACGCGAGTCTCCACAAGGCAAGAATCGCAATTCAAATACACCCGTCCGGACGTCAGACAGCCTTGGTCCAGACGCGCAGTCATCAAAGAAGGAAATTGCCGATTCGACTTTAACCGTCCGGACGATTGCCTATCATGGTTCGGACGCGCGCACATCAGTTATGGAAATTGCGTGTTGAAGATCACTCGTCTGGACGTTCATCCCCTATGGTCCGGATGCGCGAAGCCTTATATGGAAAATACTTGCAGTGGACGTGCAACCGTTCGGATGACTGTGTCTTCCGTCTGGACGTGGCTCTTAAATAGGAAAGATTTTCAGCAAAATTTTTGGAAAATCCTGTCGCACAGTTGCCGGGCCGGACGGCCATGACCACCGTCCGGATGGCACCCGCATATATTTTAGCAGTCGCCCATTCTGCACCTTAGCCTATAAATAAAGGCCCCTAGGCATTGAGAACTGCAAGAATTCGGCATTGAATTCCATTAGAGCTCAGAGAAGTATTAGTTGTTAAGTTTCCTCTGAAGCCATTACAAGTGTGATGTTGCTGCACTACATCTGAAGTCTATCTTAGAGGTCGGCTCTAAGATAAAGGATTCCATTGAAGACCCCTTCAGGTAGGTGACCTGGTTGGGAAGCATTCGTGTTGGGTTACACGTCAGAGAGCAAGGTACGACCACTGCATCGGGTACATGTGAGTGTTACTATCTTGTATCTAGCTTCGTCTTCTGAATAGTGGAATTCTTGGTTTTGGCTGCCCCGGAGTGTTTTTTCTCTTGATTGAGTTTCTACTTCGTCAACAAAAATCTGTGTGTTATCTTTATTTCCGCATTGATATTTTTGTTGCACACTTTGCACACACTTGCATTTTATTTAGAAGTCATTTTCAATTTTCAGGCTTGAATACATAAAATAGGGGCTCGAACTCGGCTCTAGCTCGAGCCGAGTTTTGAAGAGTTGTTCAAATTTGGCTTGTTAGGAGCCTAGCCTCCAATCAAGCTCGAGCAGCTTGAGTTTGATTGGAGTTTTCTAATATTTTTTTGCTTAAAAAAAAAAAATATTAATATTCTGTATAATTTTAACTTTGATTTATATTTCATATTTTAAATGAAATGTTTGTAGTATTACATATATTATGTTTACTATGTTAATATTTATACTCTACAATTATAGAATCTTATATTTATAAAACTTATTTTTATACACACACACACACACACACACACACACAATTATAGAATCTTATATTTATAAAACTTATTTTTACACACACACACACACAATTATAAATCTTATATTTATAAAACTTATTTTTACACACACACACACACAAACACACACACACACACACATACACACATGAATGAGCTAACGAGTCGAGTCGAACTTCTACAAGCCAAGCTCACGAGCTCTGTTCGAGCCGTAGGGGTGTAATTCCGGATCGGTTATAACCGGCCGGGAAACCAAGTCCGGGCACTAATCGGCTCCGGATAATCGGAAAATCAGGAAACCGGTTTGGTATCCGGTTATTTATAACCGAGTAACCAGATACCCGGAGTCGGAGTCGGAGTCAGAGCCGGGTATTAGTTTTTTAGACACTCGGTTATAATCGGGTAACCAGCTCTGGGTATATACTAAGCTTATGAATGCTCTAAAACACACATATTTTCTTTCCTTAAAGACTAAAAACCTTCAAAACAACCCAATTATGAAGGTACGGGGTCCCAAAACAAACCCATACAAAATTCAAGAATTGCAAAAATACCAAAAAGTAATTAGTAGAGTATAAAATAGTAAAATCCTTAGGGCAACCCCTTCTCCACGACCAAATGGAATGAACTACAAATCTCTGCTTGTGAAATCAACTTGGTTTTTGTTGAATTTCGATGGGAAAACTCTTTTGGCTTAATCATTTCATAAGGTTCATGGGTGGAATTACATCAGCCATCTGTATAACCATGGTGGAAGGCTTTCCATGGAATCAAAACTTTTTATATCCTTTTGTAAGTCCTATGCATTGTCTGCAATTTTGCCAAAGGAAAACTACAGAGAAGAAATGCTATGATCTACAGAGAAGAGAGCAGATCAAATTGCACTGAGACACCTCAACACATTCCTCTTTCGTATCAAAAGGAAATTGTGGAGAAAAGCGTATCACACAATCAATTTTTTTGATATTTTTGATGATAATCGACGTGGCAAGATCATACCGTTGCAGAGAGGGGAGCCAAACTTAAAGTCAAAAAAAAAAAAAAAATCTATGTTGACTCAATACTTAAAATAAGCCCAAAAAGTATTTATTTATTTATTTTTAAAAATACTACTTGGTTCGGATAAATGGGTACCCCAGTTAACCGGGGTTCCATGCAATTATCAAGTCAGAACGGGCCTTTGAAGGCTTCCGGACACCCTGCAGTGTCTAGAAGCTTCAACATTACAACTTTTCGGATGACCGAGTTACACTGTCCGAACGCTAGGTCAAGCTACTCCGAGTTTGACACGGAGTTGGATTTCAGATGACACTATTTGGGAAGGTTCTACCAGACGTCTGGACGACATGGCAACACATTTGGATGCTACCCAGTGTTCCAGAATATTCCAGGTCTCCTTTATGGATGCGGAAAGGAGTGACAACATTGACCGTTTGGACGCTCGGTCAAGCCGTCCGGACACGGTCTTGTTTTGGGAAGAATTGTGCTATTCTGGAAAGGTGGTCGCAGAAGACCATCCGGACGAAGCTAAGTGACTGTCCGGACACTACTCGCTAGAGTCCAAATTTGAACAGAATTAGGTTTTCTGTAAGCCTATAATTAGGTTGCTCTAGGCTTGTAACTTGTAAGAATTCAATATAGAATTCCATAGTGCTTAGAGAGGGTGTTTAGGGAGAATTGAAGATCCACTAGCTCTCTAGCCATTGCTAGTGTGTGCTCAACTGTTTGTGTGAAGTCTATCTTAGGGGTTGGCCCTAAGGTAAATGACTCCATTGAAGACCCCTTCAAGTAGGTGACTTGGTTGGGAAGCGTTCACGATGGGTTTCGTGTCAGAGTCATAGGGACGATCGCTGCATCGAGGTATGTGAGTGTTAATTTCTATGTACTAGCTTTGTCTTCTGAATAGTGGATATCCTGGGTTTGACTGCCCCAGAGTTGTTTTTCTCTTCACAGAGTTTCCACTTCATCAACAAAATGTCTCTTTTAAATTCCACAATTTAAATATTTTGTTGCACACTATCACACACTTGGTATATTAGAAGTCAAATTTATTTTTCAATTGGTATTAGAACTTGGTACACTTTGTTCAAGATTTATTTCTTGAGTGTGATCTTTTTGACTTATATATATATATATATATATATATATATATATATATATATATATATATATATATATAATGTCTCAATCTCTTCATTGCATTCCTACCTTTGATGGCATGAATTATGGGTATTGGAAAGCTCGTATGTACTTCTTTTTAAAATCTATTGATGTTTGGCGAATTGTAGAAACTGGTTGGATTAAACCACAGGCTACAACTGCCAAACTATCTGTTGCTCAAAATAGTGCACTACTTTCCAATGATAAAGCCCACCATGCTCTATGTCAAGCGCTTTCCCCATTTGAATTCACAAGAATTTGAAATTGTGAATTCGCTAAAGAAGCATGGCAAATCTTAGAAACAACATATAAGGCCACCAAACTTGTTAAATCAGCCAAGCTCTAGATGTTGATTTCTAGATTTGAAGAAATTAAGATGTTAGAGAATGAGACATTCGGTGAGTTTTACACTAGGATCAACAACTTGAGAAACTCGATGGTGAGTCTTAGGAAGAGGGTCTCTGATGTAAAACTCATCAAAAAGATTCTAAGGTCTTTGCCAGAGCATTTCAGGATCAAAATGACTTCCATTGAAGAAAGCAAGGACTTAGATTCTATGAAGATTGAAGAGTTGGTGGGATCTTTTCAAACTTATGAGTATTCCCTACCCCAAGTCAAGAAAGCAAAGGGGATGGCCTTCAAAATGACTAAAAGCAGAGTTTCCTCAAATGAAGACTCAGACAATGAAGAAGAAGATGAATTAACTATGATCGCCAACAGGATCAATAAATTGATGAAGACTGATAAATTCATCGAAAGACTGAAGGAAACTCCCAGTGAAGCTGAGCCAGAAGAAGAAGAGAAGAAGGATCCTAGAGGTCATAGATGTTGTGAGTGCTCCGGCTTTGGGCGAATGAGAACTGAATGTACAAATCTTAAGAAGGTTAAGGGGAAGGCCTACAATGTAACTTTCAGCGATGAGTCTGAGAAAGAAGAAGAATCTTCTGAGAATTTTCTAGCCTTTGTGGCTCCACATGAAGACTATGACGATCTTCACTACTCTGGGCATAGTGACGAAAAACTAAAAGAGGAATATTGTGTCTTGTACATGGAACTCATGAAGCTGAGAGAGTCCAATCAGAAGAAGGTGATGAAGCTGAACACTATGAAGACAGAAAGAGACACATTACTTCAGAAGATCACAGACTTGGAAGATAAAGTGATGGATGCACAGTTACAGTTGGAGAATTTCTCAGACAACAAGCTAGCTCAGATGCTGACAGGTCAGAAGTGCTTATTTGACAAAACCATTCTCGGGTATGTAGCTACTGATTCCTCCAACATTGCTTCTACTTCCAGAACTGTGTTTGTAAAGCCCTCAGGTTCAGAGCCTTAGAATGACAAAGGTAAGGCTATTATGGTTTCTTGTGAGAATGATAATACTACACCTGTGAAATCTGAACATTTTACAGAGAGAAGCCTACCTACATGTCATCATTGTGGGATGGTGGGACATATTATACCAAATTGTGGTCTAAGAAAGAAAAAGATGTTAAAATTTGCAAGAACTTGGAATAAAAAAGAATGCTCCTAAGAAAGAAAAAGATGTTAAAGAACATTCCAAGACAAAAATATGTTCCTCCACATAGGAGACAACCCACTCAAAAGTTTGTCCCTATTTACCATCACTGTGGGTTGAGCAATCACATCCGACCTAAGTGCCCACATGTACTTGTTCAGAGGTCTAAAGTGAAGAAGGAGTTGCCAAAGAAAGATTCTGTTAGCATTAGACCTCTTAGGAAGCATCAGGCTCAGAGGAAACTATCAAGGTATGCTCCACTAGTGCACAAAATTGCCATATGTCACCAATGTGGAGTTAATAGTCATGTCAGACCCAAGGGTCCTCAGCCTCAGAAGGACCCACCTAGAAAGTCTGGACCTCTTGCAAGATATCCTGCTCCAAGGCATCAGCGACAACAACAGAAGTTTGTTCCTATAAAACAGGCCTGGTTGTCAAAGAAGAACATATCTCAACCTCATGAGGAAAAGCCGCAGACGCCTAAAAAGGATCCATCCTATGAAGAATTGTCCATTGCTGCAGCTTTATGCGGAGCTTGATAAGATATATGGAACTGCAGCCGAAGGATGGAGGACAGGATAGGCACACTCACTTCCCAAGGGGGAGCGGACCCACCTAGTAGGAGAAGTCACACATGCCTAGGATTGTGGTTCCTAAATCCTAGTGCATGTCAGGTACACTTGCATTGCATCTTTTCTATAATCATATCCTGTGCATGCTTTGCATATTTATTATGGAACCATTTTGTCTATCCCTATATAGTTTCTCTTGTTGTCTTGAGAAATTTCTGTAGGTATTTCATAGGGATGACAGACAAAGCACGTCGGACGACTACTTTTCGGTCTTGGTATAGGTAAACCTCTCTCCTTGAGGTCAAGTTTGCCCTTACCCTACATGTTTGGAATGATTGTCTTTTCCTTTTATGCATGTAGATTTGTTTAAAAAAAAAATGGGGGAGGTGCAAGGTTTTTCTTCTTAGTCATTCAGCTATCTCATGGATCTTTATCTGATATCTCAGTTATTTGTGCTTTGATAGAATATGCCGACATATTATTGAGAATCTATGTCTGATTTGTGCTAAGTTTTCCTGCTATATCTGTATAAGATAGTTGTTTTCCTCATGCGATGAAAATGTGCACTATCCAAGGTTCCCCTAAGGTATTTTTTTTTTTTTTTTATATCTGATTTTCTGCTTCTAAAAATTCTTTTAAGAGAGATTTTTTTTCAAAGATGGTTAAATTTACCAACTCGCTAGTTGAACCTAGACCCCAGAAATTCTGGCTTTCTCTCTAGGTTGCAGCACCAAACAGATACAAGTAGTTATACTTCTAAGCTTATTGTTATATGAATAAATTCATTGCTTCTATGCTAACTTAGCTATTAATCTTGTCCTTTATGGTGCAAGTAAAAAGAATTATAGTGCTGCTTCTTAGGGGGAGAGTATCAGATAAGGGTGACTAGGCCCTAGTAAGATAAGGTTTGACTTTTGATTGATCTAACTATAAATTTCTCTCTTAGAAAATTTAGTTGCTTTAAATCATATCAGTGAAGATCATACCTTATTGAGAAAGTCTTCACACACACACGCATTGCATGAGTTAAGTTGACTATTGAAAAATTTCTATTTGCAGGGAAATTTATGCTCATTGATTACTTGACTTTTCTTTATATGTTTGCATATTTTTGACGAGCTATCTAACTGTTTTCTCACGTTTAGATACATGTGTGTGCTGAATTCTTGTTGAAGCCCTAACCTTGTCATCTTCATTTGTTTGTTTCTTTGGAAATGTTTGGTTATTTTTTTTCTCTGAATACTTTGTATACCCTTTGTCCCTTTGAGAAAAAAAGGGGGAGTATTTTTTTATTTTTGGACCGGGAATGTATTTCCAAATCGGTCAAGTGTTTTTTGTCCCAGAATGGCCAAAGGGGGAGTTTGTTAGTATTTTATATTGGCAACATTCTGGTTGACAAAAACACTTTATGTAACAGTTATTTTTTAACAGGATTTCGGTTCTATTCAAAGTCTTCAAGTAATATGGATAGTGTCTCATTTCATGCCTTGTGTCCTATCACAAGTTTCTAGAAGATGTCCATGAAGATTCCATGCAATTATCAAGTCAGAACAACCAGTTCCTGTGCAACCGTCTGGATGTCCCTCAGTGTCTAGAAGCTTCAGGATTGCAGCTATCCAGATGACCGAGCTACACCGTCCGGACACTAGGTCAAGCTACTATGAGTTCGACATGGAGTTGAATTTTAGACGACACTATTTGGGAAGGTTCTGCCAGATGTTTGGACGACGTGGCAACATGTCTGGACGCTATCCAATGTTTCAGAATATTCCGGGTCTCCTTTACGGATGCGGAAAGGAGTGACAGCATTGACCGTTTGGACGCTCGGTCAAGCGGTCTGGACGCAGTCCTGTTTTGGGAAGAATTGCGCTATTCTGGAAAGGCGGTCGTAGAAGACCGTCCGGACGCAGCTAAGTGACCGTCCGGATGTTACTCGCTAAAGTTCGAATTTGAACAATATTAGGTTTTATGTAAGCCTATAAATAGGTGGCTCTAGGCTTGTAACTTGTAAGAATTCAATATAGAATTTCATAGTGCTTAGAGAGGGTGTTTAGGCAGAATTGAAGATCCACTAGCTCTCTAGTCGTTGCTAGTGTGTGCTCAACTATTTGTGTGAAGTCTATCTTAGGGGTTGACCCTAAGGTAAATGATTCCATTGAAGACCCCTTCAAGTAGGAGACTTGGTTGAGAAGCGTTCACGATGGGTTTCGTGTCAGAGTTATAGGGATGATCGCTGCATCGGGGTATGTGAGTGTTAATTTCTATGTACTAGCTTTGTCTTATGAATATTGGATATCCTAGGTTTGGCTGCCTGGAGTGGTTTTTCTCTTCACAGAGTTTTCACTTTGTCAACAAAATATTTGTCTCTTTTAAATTCCACAATTTAAATATTTTGTTGCACACTATCACACACTTGGTATATTAGAAGTCAAATTTATTTTTCAATAATGATAACACTTTAGTTCATATTTATATGCTATAATATGATTTTTAAAACACTAAAAATTTCTAAGCATATGTTAGAATATTAATTTACAAAATAGATAATAAGATTACTAAATTTTAAAGAGACTTACAATGAATTAAGAATATCCCACGGATAGCTTTTGATGTTGAAGATTGAAAGAACACAACAACTGGCTCGAGCTTCATGCTAATAACGTATTGTAAAATTAAAGAAAATAACAAGACGAGATAAAGAGATTGCAATATGTGAAACTAGTTCTTCAGGAACTATGTATGATTCTTCTTTATTATTGTGTATTCTACATACTACTCAATACTCCATTTTATAGATAAAGAATCATAATGGGAGGTTAATGAATATGAAATGGTAGAACATGAATCAAAAAGCTACATCAATGTATTACATGAATGTTATAGGAATTCTAAAATGTGACATGAAAGTGTAGAATTCAAAGAGATAGAACTAAATGGTCATCCACCAAATGCATGAATGCATTCATAACAAAATACAGTTTTTCCAAAATAATCAAAACCAAACCCAGAGGCGAAGCAACAAGTTAAATGAAATATAGTGAAAAAGTGAGAAGAAAGTGAGTAGTTGGTTGTTGCCTCGTTGGAAGATATCCTTATTTTAGGAAAAAGTAAGGGTAGTCTCAAATTAATACCTAATTTACAATGGTTTTTCAAATTAAAGATTGTATCGATATTTGTGAAAATTACAACACATTTGCAATATATCATTTTTGTTTCACAAAAAGATAAAAAATACTTTTAATTTTTTTTTATTAGACAAAAATACACCAAAAATACAAAGAAAAGGAAAAAAAAAAATAGTGGATCTTGTGAAGACCCATGCTTGCTGTGGGTCTTGTCTTGTGACCCACAATTGCCGTGTCCACCACTTTTTTTTTTTTTTTTTTTTTTTTTTTTTTTTTTTAATTAAAAGTATTTTTTTTTTGAGAGATATTGCAAGTTTTTAGTAATTTGAAGGGAACATTAGTTTGCAAGAACATTACATTTTAAATGTTAATTTGAAAAATATATGTATATTTTTCCTTTTATTTTTATATAAATATTCGAGAAAGATGGTATTCAATTTCTTTTACCCCATCCCATCTCCTCTCCTCAGTGAAAGCTACCCAAACCCAAATTGATGATTTACTTGTGGTGGATTTTTCAGTTTCAATCCAATTTGTTGCTTTCGTGGGCGGTGAGCCAAGTGAGTTAACTAAGCTAGGCTAGTCTTTAAATTGTAATAAATGCTCGGTCAAAAAGACTTGAAGTCAACAAAAGTCTTATGATGAAACGACATTTCCTTAAATACTCAATTCTCATTGTTAACATGTAACATTTTTCATGCCGTTTGATTCATGAAATGACCTCCTTGGTTGGCGCACGTTGGCCCACTTATCATTCTAAAAATAAAATAAAAAAATAGGAGAAAATATAATTAACCCCCAAAGTTTGAGTACTTTTTCAATTTTGCCTCTAATATTTAAAAATTTGCAATGTGGTCCAAAGAAGTTTTCAAATTTGTCAATATGGCCAATTCGTTAGTGATTTTCATTTGCTCTAACGGAAAGGGCCTCAAGTGCTCGACACATGATTTTTTTCATGCGATCTTCTTTATTTTACCTTCAGTTAGACGTGGTCAATTACCGAATTGACCTTCAAATATATCTCGCGTGCTTCAGACATTTAAAGACAAGGACCACAAATATTTCTATCTGCATTGTGTCCTTGTTTGTCTTCAAGCCGACAGGTTTTAGGGTTTCTTTGCTTCAAGATGATGAATCCTTCAACGGAAAATCCTTCCTCCGGGTCCACGCACAGTGGGGCCACATCTTCAGTTCAGAGCATTTGTTTCTGTGAGTGGCTGATCATGATGAAAACCACCAACACTAAAGAAAATTTTGGTAGGTGGTTTGTGAGTTGTGAAAATTGGAAGGCAAGTATGTTACTCAATTTTTTTCCGTTCTTGTATTTTTGTGGTGAGTATGTAATAGTTCTTGCTTGTTTGTGTTCGATTCTTATATGAGTCTTTGTTACTCGGTCATTGTTACTGATGTTTACTGATAATCCCTTTGTTTACTTGTATGTAAGAGTTTTAGGTCTGGAGTTGTTCTAGATTATCAATAATTGATTGTTTAATAGTTACTGCCTTTGTTGTTGTGAAAAAAAAAAGTGGGTCTTTGTTTATGCATTTGTTGTTGCTAAAAATTGTGGGTCTTTTTTACTGCCTTTGTTGTTGCGAAAAAAAATGAGGGTTTTGGTTATTGCCCCATGTTGGAGAGAAAAAATGTGGGTCTTGAATGAGTTTTTATCACACAACTAGGTTACGGGTTTTGGTGATTAATCTTTATTAATGGTTTTATAGATTAACCGAGACCGTGGCTTCTTTGAATGGGTTGATCCTAAACTGTTTGAACATGGTAAATGGGTGGCAAGACAGTTGCAGCGTAGGCACAGAATTTTGGTGGCAGAAGTAAAACGATGTGAAACCATGGTTGAAGTTGAAGTTGGGAAGGTTAAAGCTGAAATGGAGAAAGAGGTTGGGTAGCTCAGGGAAATAATGGAGAAACATGCTAGCAACTGAAGGCAGGACTTGAGATTGGGGAGATCAAACTCCACGCAATGAAGAAGAATGACCAAAAAATCATTGTTTGTTCATGGATCTTTTGTGTACTGTCCTTGTTTTTGTTTGGATACACTTCCAAAGGGACACACCACGGCAAAGTTTGTTATATGACATTGCCCTGTGGTGTCTGTGGCAGTGGAGCACATTGTACTTATGTGTTATGTTTGTCATTGTGTATTGCAATCATTCGTTTATTTCTTTTATGTTTGTAATGAAGTTTGTGATGTTTAACCAAACATTTTGTTAGAACTATGTGTACTCCATGTTTTGTTAGCACTTGTTATGGATTTGGTGTTAAAGACATTTTGTATTCAATGTAATGTATAATGAATGTAGTAGTTAGTTTTGTCACCATGAAGTTATGAATGTGGTGTTAAAAACATTGTGTATTCAATGTGATGTTATGAGGTTATAAATGTAGGAGTTAGCTTTGTCAGAAGTTAAAGACATTGGTTTGTTTGGGACAATGTATAAGTTATTGCATAAAAAATTTGGACCACCTTTGGTTTTTAAAATGAGGGAATGAGGTATACATAATGAAGTGCTACCATATGAGGTATACATAATGATGTATAATCTTCATATTACAAGCCATTAAAACAATATCTATATATTAAATAACGATACAATAACACATGTAGTACTTCTTCATTTAAAACCCATCACAACAGCATCCAACATTACATATTGTTTAGGACTATTTCCCTTCAAAAAATATTGTTCAAAAGCCGTTATAGCCACAATTTGTACCAAAATAGAAAATAACAATAGTTTTTTGAATATACAAAAAAAGTGAAGCTTCTATGAAATTAGTGCTTCTAATTTGGCTTCATCCTTCTTCTCTTTGCTTCCATAATTTCAATTTATTTTTCAACGATTGTGACAATACACTTGCCTTTGCTTTGGATTGACAAGGCATGTGCTGCACCAGTTTCTACTACACCTCTTGCTGCACCACTAGCTAGAGCCTCTCATGTTAAGCCACCTTTTGATGCACTACTCCTTGGACCAGCTCCTGCACTCTCATCAGGTTGTGAATCACCTTTTGATAGATCAATGTGTATAGTGCCACCTTGTTTTATCGGAGCATTACGGAAAATACCCTTCCCCTATGATTGTCGAGCTCTTGATGCAGGTCCTGCTTTGATAGCGGTTTTGATTGGCACTCTGCCCTATGAGGTGGGAGAGTTCTTGTAGCAAATCTCGGGGATGGTGTGACTCTTCCTATAGCAGTTCCAAGTGGCATTGGAACATTTCTTACAACAGATGCTTGTGGAGCAGGACTGTCACTAATTGCACTTGGCTATTTTTTATTTTATTTTTATTTTTTTTGCACTCGTATTAGTATTAGGGTTGAAATGAAGGGGATAAAATAAAAATGAAATGAGGTATAGTTAAATATCTTTGTTGTGAGTTTTAATTTACTCACAAGCGCACGAATTGTTTACAATATAGTGTGTGTGCAAGTGCGAGGTCGAATCCATAGGAATTGCGTTGTGATTAATTTTTATTTAAACTAATTCTATTTTAACCTAGTTCCAACACTAAAATAAAACAGAATAAGAACAATTAATAAAAACACTAAGGTTTTAGAATCTACCTCATCAAATCAAAGCACATATTCTCATGTTTGTTCATACATCCTATGCATGTTCTAATTTTCATAAAATTACCTATTGAAAGATTCAATGAATCCATCATTTCTACAAATCACAATGAATATCCAATTTAATTCAAAATCATCCAATGTATTCGTTTGATTAACAAATCACAATGGATATCCAAATTAAATTAAAAGATTCAATGTATCCGTTGGATGGAACGCATTGAGTATCCAACGTTTGCACATATATTAATCGAAACAGTCAATTAAAAGAGTTTTAATCCTTTAGTTGAATTGAAATGAACATACATTCTGATTATACGAACAAAACATGAAAATATGAAATCTAATCAATGGCGAGGCTTCATCTTCAATCTTAGTTGAAGATTTTAGCCTCTCATAACTAAAAACAAAATAAAGCTTTGAATTAAAAGCATAAAAATTAAAGACTTACAAAAGATAAAAGTTGCAGGACAAAATAAAACAAAACCACCGATACAAATGAATCCCTGCCGCCTATGTACAAAAGAAAGGCTCCCTTTTCTAAATGCAGATCGTGTCTCTTTTATATTCAACTGCTAGGGATCTTTGCTCTTGTGTAAAAAGACGCCTATACCCTTGTGTAAAAAAAATCTTCTTTGATTTCTTTGCTCAGTTCACGTACACAAGATTTCATTTTTTTTTTCTTTTTTTCTTATAGGTTCCATGTTACAACAAGCTTGACTTTCCTCAATTTTTTTTCTTCTTCTTTCATTTCTTTTTTTGGTCCTACACTTAACAGTAAGCTTCTTGGCTTTCTTCAATTTTTTCTCTCTTTTTGCTCTTCTAAAAAATATCTCCTTTTTATTTTTTATTTTTGCAAATCCATATAAATACCTTCATTTTCTCTCAATAACATGCAAATACTTAAACACTAAAACTAACCAAAAACATTAGAAAATAACAAAGCTAAAGATTTAATAAATGTAAATTAAGGGGTCTAAATATATAATATTTGGCACTCATCAATCTTCAGTGGCACAGATCTTTTTTTTTGGAGCACTGCCACTGACAGTAGTTGGCCCACGATTGTTTGCATTCTTCTTTCAATCCCACAAAAAAAGAACAATTGAAAGTATTAATGGTGATAAAGAACAGGAAAAAGCTTTTAGAATAACATGGCAACTATATATTGAAGTACCTTTATAGCAACCCTCGATTTGGCTTTCGTCATTGTACTCCTAGCCCTGTACATACAACTCAGAGTTACATCTATCTTCTACTTGTCTTTCACTTCATTTTGTATCACATCCAATGGTATGTTGGGTTGAACTTTGAACTTGTCAATGAGCTTGTCAGTTATCCAAGTTGAGTTTACAATTGAATTTTTATATTTCCTGCCACACACATTTTTCAGCTGAAAAGATCTTATTTGAAAGGACTTTTCATCTATCATCTATCGAGCATACAATCGATAATGACACTTGGGATCTTTGCACACCACTATACACTTTCTTCTTTCTTTCTTTTTTTTCTTTTTTTTTTTTTTTAAAAAAAAAAATGATGTCCTTCCCCCTTCTCACATTAAACTCCTTAACAACATCTATAAACATTTGTATGTTTGAGAATTTCATTTGAAGATCCAGGACTAGATCTTTCAGGTCCACTACATGGAAATCATAATTGGGTACATGTGAACCTTTTCCACCTTCTCCAGTAGGACATGGTGACTCCAGTATATCACTTCAACCAATTTCTGAGTTATTATCAGCATCATCACCATCTTCAAATGATCTCATGAACTTACACCTACTTTGAGACCTATCATCATCATGCCCATCACTATGATCTCAGCCTGTTGACCATGAGAGTTGTCATCAGAACCCTCATCATCACTAACATATTCATCACCCTCTTCACTACCTTCCCCTATTTCGTGTGCAGGGTCCAACCCCACCACCACCCTCATCTTCATCAACATCAAACAGATCTTCATTATCACTTAACTTATCTGCCCACCAAGGATTACGCAGATCAACCCTACCTCTACCATCTTCTTCTTCTTCATTACCTCCCCATTCTCCAAACGATATAATGTATAAGTGCACAATAAAATGGCCGATATGGCAAGGAGACAAAAATAGCACATCATGGTCAGATGTTATTAGGTGCAAACCATCAACTAGACTTTTCTTAGGGTCTCTAAAATACATTAAATCTTTAGACTTGCAGCCGTATGGTTTTGAGATACCTTCTAACTCAAAGTATGACTACTTTTCAGGATCATAACTCTCATGGTGTACTGCAACTTCACCACCTACATACTCACAGCCAAAGTGCCTGTCAAACCTACCCCCATAATGAACCTCAAACACCAAATTGGGGGATCCCATCTGTTAGTATTTTATATTAGCAACATTCTAGTCAACAAAAACACTTTATGTAATGGTTGCATTTTAACAGGATTTCGGTTTTATTTAGAGTCTTCAAGTAATATGAACAGTGTCTCATTTCATGCCTTGTGTCTGATCACAAGTTTCTAGAAGATGTATATGAAGATTCCATGCAATTTCCAAGTCAGAACAGCCGATTCCTGTGCAACCGTCAGGACGGGCCTTTAAAGGAGTCTGGACACCCCTCAGTGTCTAGAATCTTCAGTGTTGCAGCTGTCCTGACGACCGAGCTACACCGTCCGGACGCTAGGTCAAGCTACTCCAAGTTCAACATCGAGTTGAATTTTAGATGACACTATTTGGGAAGGTTCTGCCAGACGTCCGGACAACGTAGCAACACATCCGGATGCTACTTAGTGTTTCCAAAATATTATGGGTCTCCTTTACGGATACAGAAAAGAGTGACAGCGTTGATCGTCTGGACGCTTGGTCAAGCCTTTCAGTCGCGGTCCTGTTTTGGAAAGAATATCACTATTCTGGAAAGGAGGTCGCAGAAGACCGTCCAGACGCAGCTCAGTGACCGTCCAGACGCTACACGCCAAAGTCCGAATTTGAACAGAATTAGGTTTTCTGTAAGCCTATAAATAGATGGCTCTAGGCTTGTATTTTGTAAGAGTTAAGTATCAAATTCTATAGTGCTTAGAGAGGGTGTTTAGAGAGAATTGAAGATCTGCTAACTTTTTAGCCGTTGCCAATGTGTGCTCAACTGTTCGTGTGAAGTTTATCTTAGGGGTTGGCCTTAAAGTAAAGGATTCCATTGAACACCCCTTCAAGTAGGAGACTTGATTGGGAAGTGTTAGTTTGTAATTGGCTTCATTCTGTTGGACAAAATCACTTCTTTATAATGATGCTTTTAAAAAGGGATTTCGCTATTCAGAGTGCTTCCAGAAGATTCTGCACAATCTACAAGTCAGATAAAATCGGATCCCTTGCAGCCGTTCGAACTACGTGATATACCGTCTGGTTGCCCAACTGTCCAAAGCATCATCCGTCCGGACGAATAGAACTTTTCGTCCGGACCTTCCTCTGTGTCGAGAAGCTTCGAACTACTCTAGCTTGCATCCGTCTGGATGTTTCAGCAGCACCTCCGAACGACACTCAATGTTCGACCAGCTATGGGATTTCTTTCCAAAACACAGATATGGGAAGATCGCTGCAACCATCCAGACGATGTGGATTTTCGTCCGGGCGCCCTCATCCATAAGGCAAGTCATGCATTCAAAATCCAGACGTCCGGACGCGTGAGCTACTTATATGGAAATTGCGTGCATCTGATCAACCTTTCGGAAGACTATTCTCTTGGTGTGGACGTGCAAAGCCTTGATTGAAAATTGCGTGCAGCCGAAGTGCGGCCGTCCGGATGACAGGGCAACACTGTCCGGACGCTGCTCAAATCAGGAAAGAATTTCAGCGAAATTTTGGAAAGACGATCATATTGTTATCCGTCCGGATGCCCTATGACTACCGTTTGGACGGCGCCTAGGTTTTATCAAGCCAGACGCTCAGTTGAACCTGCAGCCTATAAATAGAGGTCCCTAGGCTTGAGAACAGCAAGAATTTAGTATTGAATTCCTTAATGCTTAGAGAGTTATATTGTAAGGTTATTTTGCTGAGTTAGTCTCTCTGAAGCCATTGATGTGTGTGCTGTTGCTATGCTGATCTAAAGTCTATCTTAGGGGTTGGCCCTAAGGTAAATGATTCCATTGAAGACCCCTTCAGGTAGGAGACCTAGTTGGGAGGCGTTCGTGTTAGGTTACAAGTTAGAGTGCAAGGTATGACCACTGCATCAGGGGTATGTGAGTGCTACTACTTTGTAACTAGTCTTGTCTTCTGAATAATGGATATCTTGGGTTTGGCTGCCCCGGAGTGGTTTTTCTCATATTGAGTTTCCACTTCGTTAAAAAAATTCTTGTGTCATTTAAATTCCACATTGATATTATTTTGTTAACACTTTGTGCACACACACACTTACTTTATATTAGAAGTCATTTTAATTTTTCAATTGGTATCAGAGCTTGGTACACTCTGAGAAGATTAAATTCTTGAATGTTATTCTGTTTGACTTCTATCATGTCTGATTTGAGTATTGATAAAGTTGCTTCTGTTGTTAGTTTTAAAGAGTACTCGCAAGCGCACGAATCGTTTGCAATATAGTGTATGCAAGTGCGAGGTCGAATCCATAGGGAAATGGTCAAAAATCAGTGTCTTGCTTAATCAACCTCATTCTAACCTAGTTCCAAGAGTTTGAGGGTTAAACATGCACCAAAAATGCTAAGTAAAGAGGAAGAAATGAAATATGTAAAAAGGGACTAAGGCTAAGGAATTCACCAAACCATCTCCAACAACTCACACTCTTGGTTTCCACTTGAACATCCAAATAACATTGAGCTTAGGGTGTCATTCAAGTCTCTTAACCATCAACCTTAGAACCATTAAATGAATCCAACTCAAAGATAAATCACAAAGAGTACCCATTTGAAATCAAATCATCCATTGTATCCATTCAAAGAATAAATCACAATGGATATCATCTTTCAAACCGATAAAACAATGTATCCATCGGTTGAAACACATTAAATGTCCTATTTCTACCACTAACAACATTCATTGCAAAAGATAAAGCATTTAAATGAATGGAACTTGAATAACATAATGACATAGCATTAACTGTGCAAGTAGGACTACAAGAGTGTGAGTGTCATCAATGGAGAGGTTTCATCCTCAACCTTAGTTGAGAGTTCTAGCCTCCCATGACTAAGAACACTACAAAAACTTGAAGCGCAAACATGAAAATTGAAGAAAAGCTTTACAAAGACAAATGTCTGAAGAAAAGAGCTACTAAAATAAACTACAAAATGCACGAAATTAAACCTATCTACTGCTCTCTGAACTCTTTCAACAAGGAGGCATGGCTATGGCTTTATAGAAGGAAATTAGGGTTAGAAACCCATGTAAAATGACTCCTCTAACCCCCTCTAGGGTTCTTCTCTTGCTAGAGACAACCAAGGTCACGAACCCAGCGTGTTTTGCTGCGAAAATTAGAGGGAGAACTGCTTTTTGTCATGGAGAAGCTCCTGATTGGGTGTTCTGGCGTGCTTCTATAAAAGTAATCCGGACCCTAAAGGCTGACATCTGGACGGTCGAACTCGTGAACGCAATTTCCATATATGAAGCTTGATTGTCTGGACCATGAAGACTGACATCCAGACGGTTGAGCTTTGAATGCATGTCTTGCCTTATAGAAAACATCGTCCGGACGGGATCACACATCGTCCGGATGGTAGTAGCCGTCTTCCCATAAATGTGTCTTGAGGCAGAAACCCTAATACTTGTCAAACACTGAATGGCATCCGGACGGTATAGCCACGTCGTCCGGACGGATGCACTGAAACACTGGGATCTTCTCGAACTCCGAAGAGTGTCCGGACGATTTGCCATTACGTCTAGACGGATGCAATCTTGAATTGTTTAAAGCTTCTAAACATTGATTGGCGTTCAGACGAAAAGTTCTCGTCGTTTGGATGGATGATGCTTTGACAGATGAGCGTCAGGATGGAATTCCACGTCGTCCGAACGGTTGACAGGGAACCGAAATAAACTTCCTTGAAAACTTCACAGAATCTTCTTGAAGAACATAGCTGAAGAGTAGACTCTGGATAAAGCAGCATCCTTGTGAAAGCAGCAACATTACATAGAAGTGATTTTGTCCAAATAGAATCTAGCTAACACAAAAACTAACAAACTCCCCCTTTGGCCATTCTGGGACAAAAATCATTTGACAGGTTAAAAATACAATGCCAGTCCAAATCAAAAATTACTCCCCCTTTTTGTCACAAAAGGACAAAGGGTAAAACAGAGTAATGAGAAAAACCACACAACAATTACTCCCCTTCAATGTCTCAGAAGTACAAGGGTAAACAAAGTAATAATATCCACTGACAAAAACTTTCTAAAATCCAAAACAATAGGAGAATAGAGAAAAGTCTGCAAATGGCCCAAAAGAGAGGAACAAAAATCCTCCAAGTATCAAATCCTGCTGATCCACTACATGCAAGTAACAGAGAGAAATCCGTACCAGAAGTTGGATTTGCGCTACTTCGGCTTCTAGCTCAAGAAGCCGGGAACCATGGACTGAACAACCTTTAATCTCTTGATTTTGCAAAGCCGAAAACTGGTTATCCGCAGATTGACATCCTCTAAGCAACTGGTCTGCAAGATAAATGAGGAGATTCACCACTGAACCTCTAACTGATGCAGATCTGAGGGAATGCTACGGAAGGCTATGCATGAGCTAGGGGAAAAAGCTCATCTCAAATCCCAAGACCTTTGGAAATTGAACATCCGACTTCAACAACAGTCAGTTTTCCAAAGGATGCATCTGTCAATCACTGTACTAGGAGCCGTTGGATGTCGTATTCCTAAATCAAAACCAATCAGAAATATCTCCAAAAATACCATTAGATCCTGTTAGTTCCAAAAATAATGTGGTATTTAAGAGGGCTGTCAAATGGATGCCAAAGAATTACAAAAACAAAGATCACAATCCAAATGACCAGATATATCAATATCAACTCAACACACAGACATAATAGGATTTTCATGCACACTATCTCAAGAAAATATCCCAACAAATATTCCAATATTCTAAAAGCACAAAAACTTAAAAGAATAACAGAAGACACATTGAAGATCATGGGATGAGAAGAGATGTGCAAAGAATGCCAAAATCTCGGGAGAAATCCACGAGAAAAACACACAACATGACATGATAAATCAATAAAAATGCAAATATGTGTGTATGGCAGAGAAAGAGAAGCAAGTCTTAAACCTATAGAGATCCTGTCCGGATGTTCAACTGCTAGGTCAGCATATGGCATGACTGCTCTCGTCTAGACGTAAGAGTAGGTCCATCTGGATGCTTCACACTGAAAATCTGAAGCAGGAGAAAAATTTGCAGAAAAATATTTTTCCCTAAAGTTAGCTTCAGAACACGCATGTATAATCAACTGATAAAACAGTCAAATAGCATTGCAAAGATATAAATGAGAGTTAAGTATTCAATAAGCACAAATTTCCTTGTAGATAGAAATTTTAAATAGATTACTCAACTCATGCAATGCGTGTGTGTGTGAAGACTTTTTCCATAAGGTATGACTTTAACTGATATGACAAAAAGCAACCAGATTTTCTAGACAAGAGAGAAAATCAATGAAAGATTAGTCAAAAGTCAAACCTTATAACTTACTAGGGCCTAGCCACCCTCATCTGATACATTCCCCCTAAGGTGCAGCACATAATTTGTTTTACTTGTACCATGAAGGACAAAGTAAATTTTTTTACTTGCACGTAAAGGGCAAGGCATATTGCAAATTTAGCACATAAGTAGTGAATACACAAATGAGAGCACATAATTCATAAGTCTTACTGCTTGATTCTTATGGTGCTGCAACCTAGAGAGAATGCCAAAATTTTTAGGTTCTAGGTTCAATTAGCATTTGGTCAATTTGGCCATCTTATCAAAAACCTCTTCTCTTATCTAAAATTTCTAGAAGCAAAAAGTCAGAGAAGGAAAAGATGTACCTTAGGGGAGTCTTAGATAGTGCACATTTTCATCGCATGAGGAAAGTAACTATCTATCATTAAGATGCAACAGGAAAACTTAGCAGATATCATGCATAAACTCTCAATCATATATAAGCATATTTAATCAATGCATAATGAACTGAGATATCAGGCAAAAACACACGCAATATCTGAAAAGCTATCAAGAGAAAAATAAAATTCCACATCTTCTCCCCAATTTTTTTATTTTATTTTTTTGTTGGAAACCAATAAACAGAAAAATAACAAAGACATGCTTATGGAGAAGGAAATGACATCTAATCCCTGCATGTAAGGTAAATCCAAACCTGTCCTGATGGAGAGAGCTTTAGAAATACCAAGATAGAAAAGCAGCCACCCGATGTGCTTTAACTGTCATGCCCAAAAAAAATATCTGCAGATGTTTCTCAATACAACAAGAGAAAATATAGGGGATAAAATAAACAGTTCCTCAAATAGAATGCAAGGCATGAATAAGATATAACAAGATAGACAGTGCAATGCAAACATACCTGACATGCACTAGGATTTAGGAACAACAATCCTAGGCATGGGAGACTTCACCTTTACTAGGTGAGTCCACTCCCCCTCAAGGGGTGAATGGTCTCATCCTTCTTGACCCATACCTGCTTAACCCGTGGAGATGGTTTGCGGGTCATGTCCATATTGGCCATACTCCTTAGCATATCTTGCATCAGGCTCAACAACCCTTCATAGCCATGGTTGCTAGTGGGCTTCTGCGGCTTTCTCTTGTAGCGCCTTGGTTTGTTCTTCTTTGATTTGCCACTCTGATAGGCAGGAACAAACTGTTGTTGATGCTGTGAAGCCTGAACTGCCGTATGAGGTAGAGTGCCTGATGTAGCTTTTGTTGGCAGCTTCCTCTGAACCTTCAACTTCTGGAGCTGTGGACATTTGGATCGGATGAGACCGGTGATGCCGCAGTGATGACATGTGGGCAAGCTTCTTTTGTTTGAATGCTTCTTGACATTCTCTGCAAAATTATGGTTAGCATTCTTACAAATAACATTGCCCTTACCTTTTATATGTCTTCTATGCGGACGGACAGATTTTGCTGAGGAAGAATCTTCAACTTCACTTTTCCTCAGAGCATCCTGCTTAATCCAAGGCCTGTGGGATTTCAAAAAATAACAATTTGGCCTAATATGACCAATCTTCCCACAATTATGACAAGTAGGGACAAACTTACCATGAGCTTGTGTACCTGTATCTTTGGATTTTGGCATCACATAATTAGTTAAGCAAGAATTTTCTATACGAGCTGTATCTGTTAGCCTTATGGCGTCAATCCAATTATATTGCAAATATTTTGATGATAACAAATTATATCTTGTTGCTCTAATGTATTTACTTCAAGTATGATAGTTGCAAAGAACATTCGAGCACACATTCTCAAAGGACCAAAAAGAATCTAAGGCATTTGGAATTCAAAGCAAGAAGCCCTTAAGCTCTGAAGAACACAAGATTGAAGAA